>NC_072450.1:28454946-28817238 GCF_027596085.1 Anoplopoma fimbria
AGCGTCGTTGGGGCAGGAGCCCTAAAAAAAAGGCAGAGGAGGGCCAGAACTAATCACAGTGTCAGTTAGCTGCCTGGGAAAAGACTCACTCTGCACACAGTAGTGCGGGGGAGTCGGATCGAGACTCAAGAGGGTTTGAAACATGGGAGGTTTTAGGCTAGTGAGGGCAGATTAGGGGTTTGGGAGGACCTAAACTGGCCAAGTTAGCTTGTTGACGGTCATAGCTGTGGTTCCAAACCTCTTTAGTCTGTGATCTTAGGCTACGAAGCCATGTTTAACATCTTTCTTGTCCTGAACTGATTAAACTATGAAGTTATTCGCAAAAGACATTCACCAATAAAAGATATATTTAGCTTTGTGCTATATTTTTACCTTCTGGTGACCTCATAGAATAATGTTTTGCGACCCCTTATGGGTGTCTCGACCCCCAGGTTGGGAACCACTGGTAAAGAAGAAACTCTGGTGAAAAAAATAAATAAATATATATGATGAAATATGTTTAAGATCAATTTAACAAACAAAAATATACTTTTGAAGTTAATGGTGATTTGCATTGGCAACTCATTTTTAAACGGTAATGGAAAGTCTGCACCAGTTTCATCTCACTGTTCAGGACGGCCGGTGACAATAATATGATTTTTTTTTACAGCTAGTCTCCTGAATCCGGAAGTCATCCTGTAGTTTGAGCAAGTTAATGTGAATAAACCGAAAAAAAAGAAAACTGTAATCGAAAGTCTGAAACAGAATGACAAGAATTTAAGGGGGTCATTATTTTTTATCTCCAGATGAACAATTCAACATGTCATCCAAACAGAATAAATGATGTAAGGTTTTGTAACCACATACTATGACACTTCATTTAAAAGAAAACTCTCCGGATTTTGTTCTTCCTCAATGTGTTTTGTTACTGAGTGAGGTGGAAGCAGACGGAGAATGAGCACAAAAAGGAACACCACCTTTCAGATTAACGGGCCGGAGACGGAAAAAAACTTTGAAGCGACGTTATTCAAACATCATCCCCATTAGAAATCGGAGTGGACGACTTTCAACTCAAGGACGACAAACCTCCGAATATCATCTTTCAGTGAAGGACTTTTTAGGCGAGAGAGCTTTATAATGTTGAAGAAAAAATGTCTGCCAAAACCATATACCATATAATAAAACTACTTTTACAATTCTATACAACAGCTGTCTAAGATTACATTATAGTTTATAGCTGGATGAAGCAAAGGGCTGCGTGAACGTCGTTGTTTATTAAAATAATTTGTCACCCTCTTAATCAATTATACAATTATCAAGATATTTTAAACAAGGTTAATTAGCTTCATTATGTTGGCGTGTTTCATTATAGGTGGACTAAAGGCTGTGACACAAGGTGCCAGAAAATTATTAACATTTGTCTTTAACAAACAACATCAGCTCTCACATAACGTGTGCCGTAAAACAGCAAAATGCCCTCAACGAGTGTGCGCGTGTGTTGTGCGCGTGTGTTTGCGTGGTGAGTACATGCGAGTTTGCCCGCTCCCTCCTGTGATTGTGTGTCAGTGTGTGTGTGTGTGTGTGTGTGTGTGTGAGTGAGTGAGTATATTTAAATGGGCCACTGCATCTCGACTTAGATCCACCGCGAGTGCAACGTTAACACACATCAAGCATGATTAATCTCTCGCTCTCATCTACAATCAATCACACACGCACGCACAGAGAGGCAGAGAAAATCCCAGAAATCAGCTTCTTTTCCCTCCTCGGCTGCCATCTATCTCCGGTTGGACAGAACCAGATCTGTCTTGGTGTTAATATTTACATAAATCATGCTTAGCCCCTTTGGACACCACGCTGATGATAGGTGTTTCTGAAAAAATCAACGCAGGGGGCTGAAAAATCCTCCCGCTCCGGGAAAGTGTCATTGAGTAGCTAATAATGACCGGTGTCAACGTCATCAATCTGCAGAAGGGGGGGCTTGCAGAAGAACAATACACACACACACACACACACACACACACACACACACACACACACTCACACACACACGGTGCTATGTTAACACCATGCAGCTGCTACTTTCTGCTAAACATCCTTCGTTTAAAAAAAAAAAAAAACCCACACAGAAACAATAGATTTGTAGCATGTGACGATATATAGGATTTTTGGAAATGTAAAAAAGAAAAAACACACAGGTGAAAAAATACACTGGATGCTGAAGCTTCCTGTCCCATAACAATGATCTGTTTGGTCTAAACCGGCTTTGAAGCCCACGGACAAAAAGCCCACCGCTCGCCTGAGCTTTGTCCCTTTTTAAAAATAAATAAATAAACACCCTTTGGTCTAGAAAAAACGACGTAACGCACGTATGCATGAGCCAGCGTGGCTTGCATGGAGCTAACAATCCTCGCTGCTAATTTTAGGAGCGACCTGCGTTGGCTTCCCACCCAAACCGGTGATGCTCAAAACCGCGCCAACGCCTTCCCAAAGCCTTCACCTGTGGTGGGGTTTTTTAAAAGTCGAGGGGGTGGGTGGGGGGGGGGGGGGAAGGGATGGCAAATGAGGACAGTGTAAGATCAAGTTGATTACATCCAACCACGCCGCGGACCCTAATTGGCGAGCGTGACAGTGTGCTGAGCTTGTCATCTCCAATCATTAGGCCCGTCAGAGATCCATCAGACGCTCCGGCTAATTAGGAGAACGCTAATGAAGCTGGCAAAACAACTCCTCTTTTTAGACGGCTGGATGCGCGCCGTCGCCGGGGTTGGAAGTGTATTTCAGTATGTATGAGTATGTGTGTGTGTGTGTGTGTGTGTGTGTGTGAGTGTGGAGGTTTTTTTGGGATGGGAGAGAGAGAGAGAGAGAGAGAGAGAGAAGCGAGTGTGGGATCACACCAAGAAGGATTGGAATAGACGTGTAACTTCTTTTTGCTTGTTCCCTATACATGTTGAAGCGCATCGACACACGCGCTCCGTCCTGCCGATGGCCGATTAAGACCACATGAAAAGCTCCAAATGAGGAGAATCAAAAGGAGGCCCTCAAAACACACTGACCTTTAACCAGATTTACGAGTTTATGTCCTTTTTTAGCAAATTTGATGGTTGAGTGAATCAGCGAAGCCCGGCGTGATCTATCTGCCGGCCTTCACCGCAAAACCCCTCTGGGATTGCTTAATTTTTTGTCTGGGTGCAGGGTATAGAGAGACAGAATCAGTGACATAAAAGAGAAAGAAAACTGGAAAAAAAAAAAAAAACTAAGGTTGGGGTTTGCTCTGCCCCCTCCCGAGTTCCTAATCAAGGCCTATCATTTGCCATCCTCCCATAACTCTTGCCATCACTCCGGCGCAATCAATTTGTCATCACTCTTTGTGTGCCATGCAGTTCTCCTCAACCTTATAACTTGCAGCTGTGAGCGAGGGAGGGAGGAGGGGATGTGGGGAGGAGAAGGAGGAGGAAGAAGAAGAATGAAGGGTAAAAAAACAAAAATAGGAAGCTGCCAATAGTCTAAAGTGAAACTCCTCCTTCGCCCCTCTCGCATTTGTTCTCGTCCGCTCGTCAAAGAAATAAATGCCTCGTTTTTTCTTTTCCTCTGCCGTGTCTCACTCGCCAGCACTCGCTCATTCCGGCTGAATAAAAAGTTGTCTCGCTTTGCATCCATCCATCCATCCATCCGTCTGTCTGTCTGTCTGTCTGTCTGTCTGTCTGTCTGTCTGTCTGTCTGTCTGTCTGTCCACCCATTCCTTTACCCCCACCCATTGTGTCCATTAGGGCTAAAAACATTTTGATCAAGTGAGGCCCTGGGCTGAGAATACATAAGACTCTCTCTCCCTCTCTCCCTCTCTCTCTGTGCGCCAGCCTCTGATTGACCATTAGGGCCATTGATGAATGTGGCTGTCAGAGGGCAGACAATTAAATCAAATATGAAACAAAGTCTCTCTGACGGGCCCTCCTGATGGAGCAAAGCAGTCTTCCGCCTCACGATTAGGCTAATAGTTACATTTTTCATACCACTCTACGTGTGTGTGTGTGTGTGTGTGTGTGTGTGTGTGTGTGTGTGTCTGTGTGTGTGCGGCGAGAAGTATCGCATGCTTGTTTATACGCACTATAAAGCCATTGCAGCATGTCCTCCCAGCATGCACCGCTGCGCATTTCTAATTACGTGCGCATGCCGGTTAGGCCGTGGGCGCCTTTCGGAGACGGCGTTGGCCTAAAGGTATAAAACAAAGTTGCGAAGAAGAGTTTGATAAAGGTAAAAATGGCTTACAGTGAGATGTTAAAGGTCATACATGAATCATTACTAATTCCCTATAAAAAAAGGAATGGTGATTTAGTGTTTCAAGACCAAAGCTACAGTAAAAATTTGGGTTGGAAAATGGCAAAATACGAATTATTGGCGTCGTAAATGATCTGATGAGAACACCGAAACTCTCCCTCCACTTCAATGGGAAACATAAAATAACTGCTGAGAGCGGCTCATTATCCTCGTCAAGTCTGAGGCGAAGGGGGAGGGGCGGGGGTAAGAAATCAAAGCTAATAAAAGTGTGGGGTGAAATAGATACACAAAAAAAAAAAAGAAATGCAATTAAACGACTGCGTTAATGGCGAGAACTTTGTGAGGCCAGACGTGACTTCAGCAGGCCCCTGGCTTTGCTACCGGAGTGAGCGAGGGAGGGAGGGGAGGCGGGAGGGAGGGGTGATTTATTGACACTTATCGGGAATGAACAGATCAAAGGCTCGGGCCAGATGACAGGCGATCAATCAGGCGTCAAATCAAAGATGGCAATTGTCCATTAAAGCTCTCTTCCAGTATGCACTCCCTCCTCCGGGACAGTGAAATAATCTTTAGGCTAGGAGGAAAAAGTCTGTTTTTTTCCAGAAACCCGAGGGGGAGGGGGGGGATCAGAAAAAAGAAATCGGGCCCGGACCCCGATGGAAAAAAATAAACACAAGGATGGTAAACGGCAAAAAGAGAGAGGCTGCAATGTTAAAATCTGAGAGTTGAAAGAAACCACGAAGAACAAGAGCTTTTTATGTCGGAATACAACGGTACAAAGGTCACTAAAGCCCAATGCTGTGAACCAGAAGACGTTCTACATAACTGTGGAGAACGTGACGGTGTAACAGCGTCACCGGATCAGACAGTCCAACACAGGCTACATTAAGGGTTCTAAGTGTTTCGGTGACAGAGAGATGCTGATCACATGAGACAAACGTGGCTAAAAGAATAAACTTCCTTTTTTTAATCCGTCTAATCCGACTCTTGAGATAAATCAGAAGGCATCAGAGGGCCTCGGTGACAATCAGCTGACCCCTACAGGGCTCCACCGAGAACCATCCATACACATCCTCGATTCCAGAGGCTAAATGTACCAAGAGAAAGGAGTGAAGAGAGATAGAGACGCTGTGAATGATGGGAGTTCTCTGAGGTGAAAGGAGAGAGAAATGAAGAATGGAGAAGGAGGAGAATGAAGAAGAGGCTTTTCACACACTGACACTCTTTTTCTCGGAGTTATGCAACCACTACACCCAGGCTGACCTGTGACCTTTTTCAGAGTGCAATAAGATGACAAACGGGTGGAGTTAAAATGTCCAAACACACTCTTTTTTTTTTGTCTTATATAGGTTATTGAAAAATATTGAACAAAAAAAAAGGAACTATTTGCAGTATCAATTAGAGATCAAGTCCCTTTGTGTATCAAAGGTAAAATATACAAAAAAACAAGCCCATCACAGACTTCCAAAGCCTCGGGCGTCTGGTTTAGTCCAACCACAGCAGTTCAAAACCCTCCGAGACGACACAGAACACACTCGCGTTTCAGTGGCTGGAAAACTGCATTTGTTTGACATTTGACTGAAATGATTAAAGATTTATTTTTTTAATCTGTTGATCAATTAATCAACTCGTCCGTTCAGACTATAAAAGGAATGACTTTGTTTACAAACACAAAAAGGAAAAAAATGTGGAGTCTAGAATCTTTGGAATCCCAACAAAAACTGATATTGTGTAAAAAAATATATATATATATATTGCACATAAACTTATTACAACAGGAGGAATTATGACAGGTGATGATAGGACATATCTAGTATGTTAGGGGCAACAAACCAAAAAAAATAAAGTTGAGTTGAGGGCTCTGTACATCCAGAGTGCGAGATGTTTGCCCTCTCCTTGTTAGTTTACAGGAGCCTACACACAAACAGAGGATGCTCCATGAAAAGTAACTGAAGGAGGGAGGAGGTGGGAGAAGGGGGTGAGAGAGAAACGAGAGAGAGAGAGAGAGAGAGAGAGAGAGAGAGAGAGGTAAATTGTATTCAAGCCAAAGCCAGTCCGTACCTGCGGCGCGTCGAGGCGCCTCCTGCTTCCTCCGCGGCATGTCGGCTCCTGGGGGCCCCCGGCGGGGAGCTCTTCTCTGGCCCCGCTTGTCTCGATGCTGCCCGGAGGGATCCGCGGAGCTTTGATACAACCCCCCCCACCCCTGGATGCGCTCTCAGGGCTCCCACATAGATCGGGGTGTGGGTGTGTATGTGTCAGGAGGAGGAGGAGGAGGAGGAGGAGGAGGGTGTGCAGTTTGGTAGTAAAGAAGAAGATGGCAATAAAAAATAAAAATAGAGAGAGTGGTGGAAATGCAGCGTGCCTCCTCCGGCTGGCGGCTCCTCAGCCGGTCGGTCGCTTGCTTTCTGTGTCGCTCTCTCTCTCTCTCTCTCTCTCTCTCTCCCTCTCTCTCTCTCGGATGGTTGGGAGCTGGAACAGAACAGAAGGGGGCTTCTCCGGAGAGGTGGTGGTGGGGGGGGAAGGTTTTTTTTTTTTTTTTTATATATTAAAAAAAAAAAAAAAAAAAAAAAAAAAAAAAAGAAGAGAAGGTTCCTCGTGTCTCCGTGTGATCCCCTCTACTCGGCGTCAGAGGCTGCAACAGGCTCGAAGCTTGAAGGGGGAGGAGGAGGAGGAGGGGGGGGGGGTGAGGGAGGGAGGAGGGAGGGAGGACAAAAAAAACAAAACAAACAAACAAAAAAAAAAACAAAAATGATCGCGTCAGTCAAAAAAAAAAAATTATTACAAAAACACAAGAAAAAAGTCCACAACAACACATTCAAGAGCCGACACACAACCGAAGCCCTGCGCCTTCCTCCCGCGGCTCTACCTCAACGCCGCTGATAGGCGTCACGTAGCTCCCTCTCTCTCTCTCTCTCTCTCTCCCTCTCTCTCTCTCTCTCACCCCTTCTCTCCCTCTCTCACTCTGTCAGTCACTGCCTCGTTCCGTCCCCGTTTATCCCCCCCTCCTCCTCCTCCCCCCCTCCCCATGCTCACGATCGGGCTAATCAGAAGCTCCCCGTGCTTTATTATGCTTTCTTTTCTCTCTCTGTGTGTGTGTGTGTGTGTGTGTGTGTGTGTGTGTGTGTGTGTGTGTGTGTGCGTGAAATGTGCGTCAGTCGTATTGCAGATACATCTAAGGAGACGCTATTTAAGCGGCAGACTATGCGGACGCATTTGGTTTAAGCCCGACAGAAAGGCGCACACGCACACACACACGCACGCACACGCACGCACTGTAAATATAAAACACACTATCATTCACTAGCACGCGGGGGCATCGGCTGACAGCGTGATGTGAAACGGAAACGCATACTTACTTTACGGGCTGATCCTCCGCCCCGCTATCCATGAGGGGTTTTCCGTTTCTTCTTCCTCCTTCTTCTTCTTCTTCTTCTTTTTTTTTATTATTATTATTTTTTTTGTTTGTTTGTCTCCTCCTCCCGGCAAAATCACGCGCAATTCAAAGCCAAGAGGTGGTGGAGACGTGCCGTGCCTGAAGCCATCATCTCATAAACATCCATAGCGGCTCTCCCGAGTCCGGTCGGGCTGTTGTGAGGAGGGGATGAACAGCAAAAACAAGCCAAATGCAAGCTTTTTTCTTTTTTTTTTTTTTTTTTTTTGGTCTGTTAGTTATTCTCAGGAGCAAAGGAGAAAAGAGTAAGAGGAGGAAGAGGAGGAGGAGGAGGAGGAGGAGGAGGTGACGGCCGGGTACTGGTCACCCAACACGCTGCCTGGCTGACGCGCGGCTACGATATTTGGTCCGTGGGTTTGCTGCTTTGAAAAAAAAAAAAAAAAGAATCCGCTGTAGGGGCAAGTCACACAAGTCGGTGTGCGTGCGTGTGCGCGTGCGTGTGTGTGTGTGTGTGTGAGTCGCGCGTCGCTGCAATTGAGCGCGTGCGCAAGTGTGTGCCCGAATCGATGAGATACGCGCTTGATTGGGTCTCCCTTGTTGTAATAATGTACATGAGGAGGAGGAGGAGGAGGAGGAGGAGGAGGAGGCTCAGGCTGCTCCCATGCATGCAGGCTGGCCGGAGCTGCACGGATGATCAGCCGAGCTGGAGCGCCGTTCTGACAAACACTTTGTTTTGGCCGCCGATGGTACTTTTTTTTTTTTTTCCTCTCTTCTTCTTCTTCTTCTTCTTCTTCTTCTTCTTCTTTCTTCTCTTCGCGTGGTCTGGTCTGATAGGAGCTATTTAAATCAGCCACGCGGCGAATCAGACGTGTCTCCCCCCCCTCCTCTGCACGCTCTCCTTCCTGTGACCGGAGAGGCGCAAAAACAAACAAACAAACAAACAAACAAACAACAAAAAAAAAAATCCTTTTTTTTTTTCTCTCTTTTTTTCTTCAAAAAAGGTAAGATCAGAATCCTCCAGATGTAGGGTTATTCAAATATGTTCTGGAGATGCGGGGTTTTTTTCACCTTCCTCACCTTACAGTGAGGAATAAAAAGTTTTTTTTGGGGGGTGGGGGGGATTCAACTGAGTTTGGTGAAGTGGAGCAAAAAAAAAATGATATATATATATAAATATATATATATTCTCTTGTATTTTGTAGGAAAATCCTCGGGGGTGACGGATTCCTGGAGAACGCAGGAGAGCGACGCAGGGTGAGTTGAGCAAATCGTGCTAGTCTGTCTCTCACCTCCCGTCTCACCTCCCGTCTCACCTCCGTCTCCTCTGCGCCAGATGTGCCGCCGCCGCCGCCGGAGAAACGGCTTTTTCTTCCCGTCAGATCTTCCAAAAAGGGGAATCGGACCTCCTCAGGCTCTTTCTCTTTTTCTTTTCTTTCTCTTTCTCTCTCTAAACCGGGTCAGTCCGTCCGTTCCCTCTCTCCCGCTCACCGGGGGGCTCGGTTGAAGGATTCGGGTGATTCGGTGACTCTCCACCGATCCGAGGATGTTTTCGTCCTAAATCTCACCGCGACTGTGTGCGCCGCTCCGACCGCTGCGTGCCGTTAGATCCGCCCAAGCATCTGTCCGTCTTTCCATTGGCGCATCCATCAGTGTCACACACACACACACACACACACACACACACACACACACACACACACACACACACACACACACACACACACACACAGCTGCCGTGCGCACATTCATTGCGATGCTACACCCCCCCTCACCCACCCTTCCATCTTCACGGTGTGCACTCACACATAACGCTCATTCACACACGCACACACACACACACACACACACGACACACACAAGCGACGCGCGCTCGTGGGCGATGGAGAGCTCTCTCTCTCTCTCTCTCTCTCTCTCTCTCTCTCTCTCTCTCTCTCTCTCTCCTCTCAGTCTGATTGACACAGCCCACTTTCTTAAAAGCCCGTCTCTCTCGGGAGCGCGCTTGCGCTTTTGTGCGACATTTTCTTTCCCAAATAGGAGTCCGAGTGGTTTTTTTTTTTTGTTGTTGTTGTTTTGGTGTTTTTTCTTTTGTCTCTCGGTGTGAAAACACTTTATTCTTTCTTTTCTAAATATCTACAAGAACAGAGAAAAAAACAAAAAAAAAAACAATTTGTGTCAAGTGGTCGAATTTTGTAGGCACAGAAATACTTTCCTCGATATGAATCACGAGGCTCAGCTTTCGGTGAGTCACGCTCACACGTAAAACACTGGGAATATAATTATTTTTGTGATACTTCATAATCGAGATGTGTACCTGCTATACACATCATATCCCATAACCTTTGTTCACGTTACTGATGAAGTGAAATTGACGAGGTCGCTTCCATTCATCGCGTATAAATAAGAAAGGTTTCAAAATGTTTATGAATTTAATAAGTCTAAAAAACTTTAAGTTCTACCGAAATATAATTTCGGTAGGCCTACCATGAGTTTTTTATTATTATTATTATTATTATTATTATTATTATTATTATTATTATTATTTGTAAGACATTAGGTTTGTAATAAAAAAAAGCTGGTGTAATTTCACAAATCCTGGCTGAAAGTATTGTAGTCACTAGTGGGGATGTGGGCATACAGACGTGACCCACTATATGCCTACCTTTAGAGAGAGAGAGACAGGGGGGAGGAGGGAGGGGGGGGGGGATAGAAAGGGATCCAATTTATTCGGATGCAAACACGTGAATACTAAAACAAACAAATGACGAATTTATGACGAAATTAATTCTTTCTCGTCTTTAAAGTCATATAATCCAACAATTTAAAGCATGAGATATATATACTCTGATGGACCTGGAGATGTGCATCAGAGTATATCTCTGGGTTTTTGGTAGGACTAATTGTGAATAAAATAAATTAGAAACTTTTTTCCTGATGTACCAGACGTGTTTTATAGGGATTTCATTCAACATGCGCTTTTTTTCGGGAAGGCAACGTTTTGGCTTCTAACTTGGCACGGTTGGTAAACATAAAACGGTGCAGCATGCGGAGTTTTATGCAGTTGTATTTCCTTTTTTTAAACTTTAACGTGTGACATGAAATCACGAAGCAAAACTGCTGTTTAGACTCGTGCACAAGTATGACTCGCAAAAAAAATTGAATTCTATTCAACGTAATGCAAAGGCAGCAACGAGTTTCTGTCGATGTCATATAGTTAATCAGTGTGCGTCACTTACGTGGTTACTTTTTTTTTTCACATCATGCACATCATCATTTCACCAGATAGCACTTTTGTTTTCAGTTATCAGAAAACAAAGCAATAATATTCGTTTAAATGGCACAGCTCATTCTGACTGAATTAAAGTCCGTTTTTCGGACGAGATTATACGTGGAGTGTGTGTGTGTGTGTGTGTGTGTGTGTGTGTGTGTGTGTGTGTGTGTGTGAGAGAGAGAGAGAGAGAGAGAGGGAGAGAGAGAGACTGATCATCCATCTCTACTTCACAATATTATAACATTTTCATAAAACTTTCCAAAACACTTACATGTGGCGAAATTGTGCATTGTGCTTGGATCTCTACAAGAAGCAAAAGCTGAGCTGTGTCACTAAATGTGATTCAGTGTTTATGAGGCAGATACAGCAGAACCCATCCATGGATGAAAACCGCCTGGAACCGTCGGAGTTTGTGGACTAGGAGACCTGCGGGGTGATTCTTGGAGAGGTTAGGCAGCTGACTGTACATCTGAAGACCCTACTGATTCATTCTCTCAAGAAAATACCTAGTTTTAATATTCAGATTATTGCGAAAGAGAACAGAACTTTATGACCGTGGCGCAAAGACGCTTTTTGCGCCACGACGCAGAGGTGCTTTTCCTGTTTTCTTTTAACTTTATTTTTCTTTTTATATCACAACCATTTAATTCGTGTCCTGCTTGCAACCCACAAGAAAAACAAAACAAAAAAAAAAGTAATGCATTACAACAACAAAAATATAAAAAAAAATATTAACAACAATTGAGATATTGTTAATTGTTGTCAGTGGGCCTATTTTATTGAATAAATAAAACCATGTCCTCCTCGCTCATGTTAAACTCGCCTTTGGCAACATTTAAGTTCCACTGATGGTATGAAGAGATTTACTTCTTCCCTCTGAAAACAATGTGAATCATATAGAGAAATAAATCCGCGGTGACATATATGGAGTTCAGTAGAAGTACACAGGACGCGGACTCTAGGAAGGAATAACTGCGACTCATCTATGAGACTCTATTTAAAGGACTCACAAGTGATGAAGTTAATCAAAAACAATTATAACATTGATTCCACGATGAATACGAGAGAGAAAGGCATCTTAAAACGTGCCATCAGTGAGTGTGAGCACACACGCACACTCCGAATGCCATACTCTTCTGTGTGTGTGTGTGTGTGTGTGTGTGTGTGTGTGTGTGTGAGAGAGAGAGAGAGAGAGAGAGAGAGAGAGAGAAACCTGTGTTTTACGCATAATAGTTGTTCCCTCACTGTCCCGGGTGGTGTGTGTGTGTGTGTGTGTGTGTGTGTGTGTGTGTGTGTGTGTGTGTGTGTGTGTGTGTGTGTGTGTGTGTGTGTGTGTGTGTGTGTGTGTGTGTGTCGGGATCTCGCCTTTGCCTTCTGCCACCGCCGTCTTTACGCACGAGTCGGGAGTTTCCAAAAAACCCCTCTCCACGGACGCACGGCACGGCACGGCACGGCACGGCTTTGGTACTCGCGCTGGACCGGGTGAGTCAACGCGATCCGTATTTTTCATTTTAGGTTTTTTTTTTCTTTTTTTTTTAAACTTTCAAATGAGGAGAGGAGAGGACGCAGATGTGCAGTCACACAGATCAGCTGACGCTCAGTGACGTGTGTTTAGGAGATGGTGATATTCCGGTGACCTCCGACACACGATGTATCACGTGGGGATGTATCATGAGTTTCTTTCATACACATTTTTTTATTTTTTTTCCAGAAATATAACCAGCAAATACGGCTTTTTTTAAAGTTCCAATGCTATATTCTATTAGCTGCAGGGACTTTGTCACAGTCCATATAAGGCATATTAGTGAAGCCCCCCTTCCTCAAAACGCAAAAAAAAGATGCGGTGTGGTTCAGTAGAAACAGGGGGGGGGGGGGGGGTTAGAGCACAACTACTGTGATTTATCTCTGAGCCCCACCACTCTACAGCATACGCGACTTATTCGGTTTTTTTCTTTCTTCTTCTTCTTCTTCTACGCTGACCACCGGCTTCACGGCACACTGGTTTCTAGTAGACTGGGTAAAGAGCCAGGAGGGATGGGGGGGATATAGGGGGGAGATGATGGGGGGGCAGTCCGCAGAGCATCTTGGAAAAAAAAAAAAAAGAAAACCGCAGTTTTTCTTTTATATAACAACCATAAACTATCAGAGCCCCTGAATCATTTTTCTTCCGCTCTGGACATGAGACAAACGTGAGACAGTCACTGATATATGATTGCTGATTAAGTAGTGCGAAGGTCACCAAAGTAGCTTGCCCGTACAGTTTCAATGGATGCTCCTTTTGAGTTATGCTCTTGCTAACAAATCAATTTAATATGATAATGCATCTAAAATCTCTATAAATGACGTGAGGAAAAATACATTTTCCAGTTATAGGTCTTTCTCCTTCTGAGTCAAAGGAAATTCTGGCCCAAAAAAGGAGATTGTTAATGAGGAAAACAATAAAAAATATATATATTAAGGAGGGCAGGCTGAGAGGAGAAGTCCACAAGAATCCTTTAAACTCCTTCTTTAGTTCTATAAGATGTTGTTTTTTTCCCCCCCCCCCACAGAAATCTGCTTTTCATCACCCTGTTTTTGGATTTTCTTCCTCTCTCAGCCTAAGGCCGTGCCTGTGGCTGTTTGGCCACAACTCTCCTGCCTTTTCCCACTTCAATTTGAGACGGACCGTTTTATTATGTAGTGTTAAGGTTTCGTCGATATCTCAGTGGCTTTCTCCCCAAAACTGTCCGGTTAAAAAAAAAAAATAAAAAAAAAAAGGACCCATTTGCATGGAGAGAGAGAGAGAAACAGAAAGAAAGAAAGAAAGAAAAAAAAAAAGGAGGCCAGGGTTGAATTCTCCTCAAATAACCTTAAAAGTTACAAAGTCCCACCAAAAACAACACAACGCATTGACAAGCGAGGCTGAAAGAGATTGAGTGGATGCTCTCTTTCTCTCTCTCTGTCTCCCCAGTGGACTCCCCCCCCCCACCCCACCCTCCCATCTCGTTGGGTGTGCTGCGGAGCTGGCAGGGTTGAGAGGGCAAGTGCTGACCAGCCCTCTTTCTTTCTCTGTCTGCTGTTACTAGGTCACCACACACACACACACACACACACACACACACACACACACACACACACACACACACACACACACACCCACACACACACACACACACACACACACACACACGTGCACACACACCTCTCCTTGCGGTCAGTGTTGCCACCAGGGAGAGGGGTAATTTAAGCCCTCCTTGATGTAGCCTATTCATCACTGTCCTGTGGTCCGCGCTTCAAAATTAAAGTCTGATCTACAAAGTTAGAGTGAAATGAGATGAAAAAAAAATGATAAAAATGGCAGAGGTCACCGAGGGCCAGGCCAGTCAAAACACAATGCCACGGCTCAGCTGCGCCGCGATGAGGTGCTTCAGTTATTCTTTTTTTCTCTGTATTGCATGGGTTGTGATATTGTTTTTTTGTTTTTTAAGTGGAAAAAGTCAAATTAGCAGAATGAGATGGGCAGGCTAGTGGGTCAGTGCCAAGACACTTGAGGGCCAGTAGTCCTGACTGATGCCTCATTAGCATAAAGCCTGAATCAGGAGATCTATTGTCAAACTACACCATTAAGACCGCATTTAAATTAGGTATAGTTTTTATGATATTGTAAACTGCTTAACATGGGATTAAAAACTGACAGACAAAATGAACAATGTGATCTCATAAGGAAAAGACGCATTATTTGTCATAATATAGTCATAATAATTAAATCAAAGCATCCGGTTATGTTCACATTATCGTCTTCATTTCAATCAAATCCAGCAAACCATATTGCAAAAAAATTATATTTCAGTAGAAGTGAGGTTTTAGATGATGGAAACAAGGTCAAATTGATCCTGTTAACTCTTGTGTTTTATTTGAAATGGCTTTTCATTGTTTTGGATATGTATTTATTAATTTGTTGCATTTCTTCTTACTAAGTTAGGAGAGCATTATCTATATCGAGCCAGAAGTTTATTTCCCTTCATTCTGGAGGAGGAGGAGGAGGAGGAGGAGGAGGAGGGAGAAATTACAAGATGACCATGCAGATTTTTACTAATATCCAAACACCTGCGGCCGATGATATTGCTCCCCTGGCTTCTGCAACTATCAAGCTAATGAGGCCAAAGGGTCGTCTGGTAGTGTAATTAGAATCGGACGCATTGACGTCCCTAAATCTAATAATGGGAAGTTAAAAAATATATATTTTAAACAAAGACAAAAGGGACTGCTCAAAAGTGTCCTTTTCTTTTATTTAATTTTTACATATTTTACACACACACACACACCGACACAAGTGAGACAGTTAGAATAAGAAGAGGCATTTTTTTTCATTTTACTGTGTCTTTAAGTGAGTAGCACAAACACAGTGTGTTTTTAGTTATACAATAGTCATAAACCGTAAAGTAAATTCACAGGCTTAGAGGGAGAAGGTATTTCTTTGGAAACTGTTTGCGTCTGATGCAAGTCTGATGAGTTACACTGTTTATCAGCGTACAGTGTGACGGCGCGCTGCTGAGTGAGTCACTGCTTCCTCCTCACTGTGTACGTGTGTACGTGTGTGTGTGTGTGTGTGTGTGTGTGTGTTGTGTGACTGTGTGTGCGGAAACCACGCTGACAGCTGCAGCTCATTACAGGCACTATTACTGATGGGGACTGCTGGGGGAAATTCCTTCTTCCACAGAGCAAACCACCCTGTTTACCACACACACACACACACACACACACACACACACACACACACACACACACACACACACACACACACGCACAGGTCTTGCTTATTCATAAACCAGAGCTGCAACATCTGTAACTGAAGCAACAACAACAAAATCAAATAGAAACATTTACTAAACATTTCCTCCTTTGGTGAAAAATGAAGAAAAAGGAAGCTATCTTCTGAAAAAGGAGGTGACACATGATTTCATCCTTCCAGTTGCAGGAGAATGGAAGACATCCCTCACCTGTACATGAAGTGCACTCTTCTACATGTAGTATAAGTAAGTTGTGTGGGTGTGGGTTCACATAAACACACACACACACACACACACACACACACACACACACACACACACACACACACAGCCACAGGGTGAGCAAACTTAAGAGGAGATGAGATCACCGGAGCACTCTAAGCCCTTCTAAATTGGCAAACAGCAGCGTCACACAAACACATACACACATACACACACACACACACACACACACACACACACACTCAGCCACAGAGTATACAGTGTCCAGTGACGTTAATGAGAGGGCTGAAAGCCAGACACACATGTGCTAGAGTCATTAGGGAGGACTTCATAGCTACACTTCAGGCCACTACACTCCATTACTGTACTTCATTGGTTACACTGCTTGAAAATAGTGGTTTCTCAAAGTCAGGTCCAGGGACCACCAGGGCTCCTCGGAGAGCCTCGGGGAGCTCCTTGCTAAATTAAAAAAAAAAAGAACAGTTACCTGTTTTTTCTTTAACTCATTTATTTGAAGCACTATGTTGTGAGAATACCAGGTGCGCTATTTTCACTACTCCATGGCTATATCGAGAAACATTCATAGTTCAGACAAAGCACTGTTTTTTATGGATTAGTTATTTTTCCTTATTGTTATTTGTGGTGCAGTGGCAGTGTTTCTAGTGGTAGTCTTACAAGTAGTTTACATATTAGTTACACTTGTAGGAGGTGAGCTCTTCTATTTGTCTTTTGAATGAGTGGTAAACTGATTACTTTCTATGCAGTAGAATCACGAATGAACAAACTCAAAGGGAGGTTGCAAAAATATGTTACATTTAAACAATTGGGCACTGCACACAGCCTGGTATTAGTACTTTTGCAGAAATGGGCAAAGTTGTATTGGAATGCACATTTTTAGGGTGAAAAGTAAAAATATTGTGCAAATCCAAAGTGTGTGAATACATCCAAAAGCATAGCTCAAGTTTAATTAAAAAAAATGAAATGAAATTCACTTGATCATTTATCACAAAGAAACTAAAAAAATATTACTCAAGGTTGAATCCTAAAGCTGGCATTATCAAATGAAAAGACCAAGACAAAAAATTAGGAATGCTTTTCTACTCCTATTAACTGTGCCTTCTCTATGGTACAGAGGAATAAGCTAATGAAGCTTTGGCTATACAGGCAATACTTATTAAGACCAGGTCATTGTTGGTTTTTAATGGTTTTAATGGGAGAGATTATAATAATAATAATTTAAAAAAATCAAACAAGCTTATCATTTAACAACCTAGTTTCCAAAAAATAATGTTTTTATACAACTAAACTGCATTCTCAATAATTTTATGAGGGATTCATGTTTTCTCCCGGATTACGGTCGTAGTTTTAAACATGTGATTAATGTGTAAGTGAGGAGGGAGGGATGGTTGGGTGGTTCACGTTGAACATAATTAATAAAAGCAGCCCTTTCCAATTTATGAGGCTGATTTATGCAACAGATACATCACAGCATGGAGTGGAACATATTTCTATCCCTCTCTTTCTGTGGTACTGACAGTATAGAGACAGAGCACAACATTATTAGGTTATGACACAATGCTTATAATAAGTCATATTTTTGATTTTCATAATTCACGTCTTACAGTTAAAAGTTACAAATTATGACCTCTAGTTCAGTCTTTGTCTATATGGTGATGATATACTTCAGTCCATTAAAATAATCTTAAATTGCGTCCTGTGTTTTATTGAAGTTAACAACAAAACACTTCTGTTAAAACAATAAAAAATACAGAAAGACTTACTGCCAATATTTACTGAGGGAACCAGTGATGGCATTAAGTCCCAAACATATGTTTTTCACTGTAGTGCCAGGCGTGTAGCTAAGGCTTTGGATGAACCAATGATTATAATTAACTGTTACAAATGATGCACCCTGGGTGAACTTATCTTCTGTGGAAAAGTGTCATATATGTGGGGTAGGCCAAACAAGATTCACACACATGTTAAAATGTCTCACACTGTTTAAAATAATATTTTACTGCATCTCTACCCAGACCCATTATTGATGAAAATGTTGTGCCTTAATGTCTAAATAGGAAGTGAGCACTTGGCCATAAAAAACAATATGTGACTGAAATTATGCAACGTATCATCATACAATGGTTTGTATGAAGTTACTTTAACTTTATTCGGGCGTTTTCCTACAGAAGCCAGTAACACGTGTCGCATGCATGCTTGTTACATGCATACCGTTATTTCAAAATAAACTTCTGTCTTCACAGATAACAACTTAGTAAGATTTAGGCAACAAAACTTGTTAGTTAGGGATAGGAAAACATAGCGAAATAGTTAGGTTTAGGAAAATATTGTTTGGGTTAAAATAACTACAGAAGTGTCGTTACTGAAGTACGCAAGTTAGATGATAGATCCATCATCGTTGACTGCGTGAAAAATCGGGTCTCCTATACATTACGTTCACATAAAACAAAACTGCATTCTCAATTACGTTTCTCATAGATTACGGTAGCAGTTTTAAACTTGATTAATGTTGTAATTTGAAACAACCCCCCCCAAAATTTTTGTTTATGTTTGGTCAAAAAAAAAAATCTACTTGGTTAGGTTTAGTAAAATACATGGTTTGGGTTTAAATAAGTATGTTTGTTATGAGGCTTGAATTACATATGTAACTTAAAAATGTAACTTTAATGAACTTTGTTTAAAATAATCTTTAACTTTCAGGCTACTTTTATTGTAAACATATTTTTGATACGTTAAAATCAAACTTAATCTGAGAGGGAATATATTTCCCTCATTGTCAAATTTAAATAACAACGTAGTTTTGTTGAATGGGATGTTGTATACATCCAAAACCTTACCCCTGTTCCTAGCATTAGAGGGTTGTGAGTAACATGTTTTTTTACACATAAAGTCGTCACTAAGTACCTAAGTAAATAATGGAAATCTGGTAAAAGGTTTTTTTTTCAGTGTATTATCATTCAGTGAAAACAGAATACAATTTCAGATTCATGGCAGTCAATGGGTGTATCATCAGCATAAAGACAAAAAAACAGTGGTTGTTATTTGTCATTGGCAACTGTAAGACGTAGGTTGAGAAAATCCTCCAAAAAACATTCAGTCTCCAAAGATTTATTATAAGCATATTCTGCCATAACCTAATAATGCCGTGCTCTGTCTCCCTTCTGTCATGACCAGAGAAAGAGAGAGATAGAGAGATGGTCCACTCCATGCTGTGATGTATCTGTTGCATTAATCAGCCTCTTAAATTGGAACGGGCTGCTTTTATTAATTATGTTCAACGTGAGGATGGTAGAGCCTCACCCAACCATCCCTCCCTCCTCATTTAGACACACAAATCACCTCCAGTAAGAAAAAAAGACAGTAGAGAGAGAGAGAGAGAGAGAGACAGAGAGAGCTTCATTACAAGTAAATGAAAAGAGAAAATGCGATGATGGCAAAGGGAATGCAGCGAGGGAATGACGACAGGTATTTAGAAAATAAAATCATAAGTGACACAAGGATGTGTGAAGGGAGATGGAGACCTATTGGCATCTCTGGCTTTAAAGAAATGAACCTAAGATTTGTGGGAAAAAAAGTGGTGCTACTACCGCCTGCAGACACATAGACAGTGTAATAGCATTTCATTTCCGAATTCCCTATTGATGAATGAACATTGTTTCATTTTATGTTCACTTGAATTCATTAACAATTTCTTTCACTTTAGTCATTACTTAGATGTTTGTGTGCATGAATTTAATTATTTAGCAAATCTTTTTAGGTTCCAAAAACATTCTCCCCAAATACACTGGGATAACAGGCCGGGCCCGGCGCAGGTGGGTTCGTTAGGGGGCTCTCAGTTGTATTTTCCGACCCTGCTATGTTAGCTTTGGAAACAAAAACGTTATTGGGAGGAATACATAATGTGACTATTGTTTTGCTGCTGTTTCAAAACCATGCGCAGCAGACAATTGCAATTGTGGCTGTCCAGTACCAAATCAGAGAGGAGGGAGCTTTTGGGCCTAACGCCTCATAGGGAGATGTGATAGGCCCAAAAAGTTTTCTTTCAGCTTTTGTTGAATCTGATGATGTGTCTGGTCATTAGAAATATTGGGGAGAAACAAATTTCCATATTTCATACATTGAGACGTGAAGCTGAGGCGATTAAATGGATAGCGATTCAAATGTTTTAATACTGGATGCTTTATGAAGTAGACTGACTGATATGAGAAGATCCCACCACTGCCTCCGCCATATTTGAGGCAAGAACCCAATTCATACTCTTACCGTTCCTGAGTAATACAACATATTGGCCACACACGTGGAAAAAAAACAGGAACTTCTCTGATATCAATGTGTTACAAAACTGTGCTGAAATAAGGTCTCTTTTTGAGAGGTTTTGATGGATCCTGTGAAAGATTGCCCCATATTAGCTCTTTGAACTTGCTCCATTAGCATCTTCGCCATGATCCAGTGTATTGTGATGTATCGCTGGCTAAATACAAACAAGCACCAGGTTACAGAAACACACGGGTGCAGTATATTTCAGGATGTATCGCGAGTGCGTGGGAGCCACTCCACGTTGAGAGCTTCAGTGGACACAAATCACGGGGCCGATACTGGTGTCACGTCAGCGGGAGCTGAGCCCAAAGCCACTTTCAGCTGCACCCGGTGTTTATCTTACCGTGACATTCTCCCAGAGCCTCGTAACAGCGCTACCCTGTGTGAGATACCTGCTGAATGGAAAGAGAGACGAATGAATTTAATGGTGGTAGAGAGATATGGAGAAAGTGGAGTGGAGGAAGAGAGAGAGAGAGAGAGAGAGGATGAGCTTGCATTCGTCCTCTGTGACAATGCTGATGCTGTCTCACTTATGAGAGGCCCTAATGTGACACAGGGGAAGTTTGATTCTGCATACACATGCAAAAACAGTTTCAGTGTAGGGAAACAAGCTGAGCATGTGAGTATGTGTGTGTGTGTTTGTATATTAGTGAGGCATAGGTGGAGGGTAGCATTAGCATAAATCGTAGGTTATGAAAAGGTTTAAGGTTAGTATTGAGGGATGTAGAAATCAATCTAGGCAATTTCAAGGTCATCACAAATATCTAAGTGTTCACAGCCAGTCAATTTATTTCCTTTTCCTTTCCTACGATATTAGCTTCATGGTCAACCAAAGCATGATTGCATCTTTAAGGAACTTAAAGGTTTGGGAACGATTTTGATTAAATGTCAAAAAGAGTCAAGGCTGACTTCAGGTTAACTTGACTTGTTCAATCTTACCCACAAAACTAACTTTTTAGGTTTTGGGGACTTCTGCATTGGCTTCACTTTTCAATCTCGGAGGTTGCTGCCTGTGTTACACAAAGTGAATTTGATTCTGCATAAGCAAAACTCACTGATTGTGTGTGTGTGTGTGTGTGTGTGTGTGTGTGTGTGTGTGTGTGTGTGTGTGTGTGTGTGTGTGTGTGTGTGTGTGTGTTTTGTGTCTTGTGATGTTATTGAAAAGAAGGTTTTGAATTAGTATTAATCATAGATTATGATAAGGTTCAAGGTAAGTATCAAGTGTTGTGGAATTCAATTTAGGCAATTTTAAGTTCCTCACAAAATGTCACTGTCAATTTATTTCCTTTGCTTTTTCCTGCAATATTAGCTTCATGGCAACTAAAGCATGATTAACTCTTCTTTAAGCAACTCAAAGCGCTTACTGTAAGGTTTGGGAAAGAATGTGGTTATGATTAAATATAAAAAAAAAAAGGCAAAGCTTGAAATGCTTTTTCAATATTAATCCCAGAAGCTGCAGGAGCCAAAATGTTGTGAATATGATGAATCATGTGATTTGGACCAACTCCAGTGGTATGGGTCATGTCCCACTCTCCTTTAATGTTACGTTTTCTTTGTTTTCAGTTTTCAGTTATCATTACATGTTTTTTTATACCGGTACAGGCCTACTTACTGTCTCGTCTCTCGTTCCAGATGCTTCACTTCCTTCCCTTTGTGTGTCTCCCGCCAGTGTGACTGTCTGCCCCGCCCTCATCGTTGTCACCTGTCCCTCGTTAGCCTCGTTGTCACCTGTCCCTCGTTAGCCTCGTTGTCACCTGTTCCTCGTTATCAGCCTCCTTTCATTGTGTTTTCACTCTGTGTGCTCCCCTTCGTCTGTGCCCGTTCGTCTTTAAAGCTTTAGCGAGCGTCGCAGACTTTTTCGTCCTAGTGACTTTCCCAGTGCATTTCAAATGGGACATTTTTGTCTATTTCTGCACTGAATTCCAGTTTACCGAAGCCTTCTAGTTCAGTAAAGACTAAGCACTCCACCTGCTCTGTGTTTGAGTCTTTGCATTCAAGTCCATCCAGCTTGATAAATACAGATGCCTCCGCTGCTCCACTGGATGTTTTGATGAGGAGAAACATGATGGGAATCATATGCTACTGTATTTCCGGTGCAGTCACCTATAGGGGTTTGTTCTCCATCATCATCATCATCATACATCTTTGGAAGAATGCCGTTCGTCCCTCCAGTCAAGCAGAGACTTGTTGAATCTATGACAATGAGCGCTGAAGCTGTTCCAACACCTCACTACGACATTTAAAGTTGGCTATTCCTTAATATTCCTTATTTAACAAATTAAGTTAGACATGCATAATGTATTCTAAATAGTAGATTTAATAGTGTGTAAAAAAAATCACACCTTTCCATAGGACAAACATAGATCTCTTTATGACACACCCTCTCTTTTTAGTGAGCTATAATAATTTCACACATATCTGTGTTAATGTGTTTTACATATTAAACGACCACTTGATCAAAGGTCCTGTAAAAAAAAACAAATAGATATTTTGGCTCATACCAGAGCCTCTCTGCTGATAAACAACAACTATGCATATTCACAAAAACTGTGGTTTAAATTTGTGCTTGCATTTATATATATATATTTTTTTTTTTTTATTTTGGGAGGTTTTCTCAAGAGTTTTTATTTTACTTTTTTTGTGTTGATGCCAGGTTATTATTTTATTTTTTACATAAGAATATACGATCCTGCATAAATGTTGTATAATGACAGTAATAAGAAAGGATTTAGGGATGATAAAAGTATTTAAATCAATATGCAATAGCAATTTTTAACACTAATATGTGGCTCGAAAAGTCCTTTACTCAGTCTTTGATATACTTTGCCATGTTTGCAGAAGCTAGCCACTGAAAGTACGAGAGATGATACTTAAGAAAGTACCTTACATTGAATCAGACAGAGTCTAGTACAGGTGGAAACCTCTGGTTCTGAAAAGTGAAGCTGTCGAAAAACCTTGCATTATCTTCTACTGACCAGCAGGGGGCAACTCCTCTGGTTGCTAAACGTCTAAAAGTCTGATTGTATAGAAGTCTATGAGAAAATGACTCTACTTCTCTCTTGTTTTATTCCCTCAGTAAACATTGTAAACATGAGTTTGTGGTCTCAATCTTTAGTTTTGAGTCTTCTTCAATACAGCATGATGTTCATTTAGTAAATTATGGTTAATTTAGAGTCAAATAGACCATAAAGCAGAGTATGCTTTAGGACAGGTTTACGGTGACTGACAGGTTGCTGTCGTTACAAGAGCCATATAATCGTCTCCATATCACTTCTCCACATTTGAAATATGGTAACTTCCGTTCATCGGTTGCAAAAAAAAAAACCGATGTGGCGATGACAATAAACCAAGTTGGCGACGGCGAAACACCAATCTCGACGCTTCAAAACGCCAGTCCACAAACCAATGGGTGAAGTCACGATGACTACGTCCAGGCTAGGGTCTTGTGGCAGTTGGTTTGGTGAGAGCCTTTCGTCAGCGTCAAACTAAAACAAGGGAGTCAGTCCAGAAACATGCTGAGGTTTTTCCCATAAAGCGCTCCACGAGATCTGACTCAAAGTACTGAAAAACACTGGAGGAGCCACTAGGAACAAAATGGCCGGAAGGCTCTCTGAAACAGAAAAGAGAAACATCTGTCAGTTACAATAAGCTTTTATTCATTCATGCCCCCCCCCTCCTACAATAAACTCACCCTGACCTCACGTCGAACAGACATCCATATGCCTGTCCATACGCCTCTGAACAAACAGATGTGTTAAATGCGGCACCTCGGGGTGCGGCGTCTCCCTTACAAACTGGCGGTCAGGAGCCCCTGGGCCCCGCAAAGACGCTAGCTGACTTGACATCCACGTCTGCTCCCCGCCCGTCCGAATTAGTGTCTCCGGACAATCTGCCCTGTATATACCTAGGGGGGGGGGGGTCAAACGATTTTGCCCCTCCGTGGAGAACGAGCAGTCCTGGCTCCAGGATAGTTAGAGACACGGAGGTCTTGTCATTTTCCCGATGTGTTCCCTGCACCTCAAACATCGAGATGTGGACTTTCGGCGGCGCAAGTGATGACTGACGGTCGGGGGGATAGGAAGCAGCGTCCCCGACAGTAAACAGATGCTGACCAGCAGATCACCATGAACGGGCCCCCCTCCGAGGTTTTGGGCTCTCACAGGGATGTACTGTACGTTCAGTGAAGGGTCTGAGCAAGTGTGTGTGTGTGTGTGTGTGTGTGTGTGTGTGTGTGTGTGTGTGTGTGTGTGTGTGTGTGTGTGTGTGTGTGTGTGTGTGTGTGTGTGAAGGCTTTCCCTCTGAAGTGTCAACCTCCCAGAGAGAGGATCAAGTGCTAAGCGGGGGGACTCAGGAGCTCAGTGCCTGGTGTGTATGTGTGTGTCTATGTGTGTGTGTGTGTCTATGTGTGTGTGTGTGTCTGTGTGTCTTCAGCAGCCCACACTTGCGGTTTTAGGGATTGAGGAAGTGATATATCCTTTTATCTGTTACCAAGGATGACCACAAGCCTGACCGGAGTCGGCCCCACATGGCTTAATCCGCACACTCAAAGGACAAATCGGTGTGTGTGTGTGTGTGTGTGTTTTTGGTTGTACAGAGGTGCAGGGGCTTTCTCCTGAGGGGGAAGCGCAGGGTTAAAAGGTCAAACACACATGTGGGGGGTCACTGGGCAGCCTGGCAAGCGGAACAGAAGCTCCATGCACACAAAAAACACACAAGTAAGTTATAGTGTGTGTGTGTGTGTGTGTGTGTGTGTGTGTGTGTGTGTGTGTGTGTGTGTGTGTGTGTGTGTGTGTGTGAGTTAAATTCAATTTGTATGCACTTCAATATTTACTTTCTGTACATTTTATCCTTTATATTTTGACCAATTTACAAAAAATGTAATAATAACATACTACTACTAATTATAATAATATTATTAATAATAATAAATATAATAATAAAATAAGGATAATATATTTGTTGTCCAAATTAAGGATTGTAAGAAAATCTTGCTTTAGCACTAAAAGATGGAGTTAAAACAAATATTTTTTTTATGGAAAGTTCTGCATGCCAACCTTTGTCTCATGCCTTTGAATTAAATTGAATATTGATTTTCTCTTATGAGACCTCTTCTTTTGAAACGTTTTTTGAAGCTTTAAGAGATTAAACATATGCAGTATTTCACAAGAAAAAAAAAAGCAAAGGTAAGAGAAAAGCTTGGAAAAAACAATGTTGAATATTTCTTTTTCTTTTATTTCTATTTCAGTAACCATCTCATGACCCCTTAAATTCATCATATGACCTCTTGTGTGAGCATTGACCCTTAGGTTGGGAACCACTGAGCTATTAAACTAGAAACATACACTGATGTGTACACCTTCAGCAGGGTGTCTTGGCGCTCTATGAAACCAATACAATAGCTAATTTGGGTTTTGGCATTTGTTTGACACTATATGTTGCAGGTCAAAATGAGGTTTAGTTTCTAAACTAAATGTCCCTGTCTTCTTTTTTGTTAAAACAACATATTTTCTCAAACTGCACAGTCTGTCTGGTGTTGACCGGGGCAATTTGAGAGTAACATTTTTTAAAACATGCTCGATGTGTCGACACGCAATACTTTAACGATCTGGACGGCACCAAACCCAGGAAGCTCCAGAGGAGAGAGGTCTTGGTAGAGGAGATACGACACTAGTATCTATCTTCCAGAAAATGCACATGCAAACCAATTATGATAATAATAATAATAATAATAATAATAATAATAATAATAATTAAGCCTTTATTAGTCCCACAATGGGGAAATTACAATTCTCTGCATTTGACCCATCCCGGAGGAGCAGTGGGCTGCTAAGAAGCGCCCGGGGAGCAACTGGGGGTTAGGTGTCTCGCTCAAGGACACCTCGGCACGTTGACTGTAGAGGGGTTCAAACCACCAACCTCGTGGTTACGGGACGAGCTCTACCTCGTGTGCCGCAGCCGATGTTCTTTATATCGATGTTATCAATATTGAGCAAAGAGTAAGTGATGTATTTACATGCAAATATTATTTCTGTTATGATTTAAAAGGCCACCAATCGTGTGCTGGATCAGTCTGACCTGGTGAATTCCAGCAAACGCTGCACAAGGGTTCATCTCATGTCAGATCATTTCTTTTAATTCTAACAATTCCATTTTGCTGCACAAGCGTCATCACATAACGGTCTTAGCTGTATATAACAGACTTCAGCGGTTGGGATATAGTTGTGCATGTCACGCTGTTTTACATTGCTAGTATTGGTCTCATAAATAGGTACTACTGTAATAACTGTGACCAGGTGGCCACGACGGCTAATAATAAACCTATTAAATGTTTATCTTTTTTTTTTCTTTTCATAAAAACATGGCAAGCTCATCTCCGTTGACAGAAGCATGGCTTTCCTTTACACTTGGGACGAGTCGATGCAAAGTGTGAATGATGTACAGTGGATGTGATTTTACCGCCCCCGACGTATCACACCGAGGTTTACGGCGCTGTAGCGGGAGACGATGCGTAACGGGGGCGGCCCCGAGCAAACCTGACAACGCCAGGTTGGAAACATGTTAAAAGCCAAACCGTGTTTGTCGTTGTGTTTTCACAGCTGCGATCTAAACTACAACGGGAGTCGTGTTACCGCGAGGACAAAAAAGCACGACTTGCATTAGTACTTTAGGGTCGCAATCTCATCTTCCTCTGCTTCTTCTTCTTCTTCTTCTTCTTCTTCTTCTTCTTCTTCTTCTTCTTCTTCTTCTTCTTCTTCTTCTTCTTCTTCCTTGGCGTGCAGGTCGTTGCAGAGACTTTGCAAGATTGTTCATTATGAGCCCGTGCATTTTTGACCTCAACCGGAACCAACAATGTAACCAAGCGGGTATGAGACATAGTACCCACACAAACACACACACACACACACACACTTAGGTGCAAAGACTCATTCTGTTAAACAGAGCGAACACATCACTCTCTGCTAAGTAGAAGTTTCACTCGTCCCCCCCGCTCTCCCATCTGTCCATGTCGCACATCACCCATCAGTTAGTCGCACACACACACCTCTCCACATCACCCATCAGTTAGTCGCACACACACACACCTCTCCACATCAGCCATCAGTTAGTCGCACACACACACACCTCTCCACATCAGCCATCAGTTTGTCCGACAGACACGTAAATGCACATCTTTGCAATTCACGTACCGACCAAGTTCCTTTACATCACACTTGACGCGCACTCACTCACACATACAATACATCACACATCAGTTATATGTTTTAGGCTGAAGGAGAGAGAGGGGGGCGGTCTGTCGGTGGGCGGGAGGGGTTTGACAGGGCAGAGGAGGAAGTACACAGGAAGTACATTAGTTATCACTCCCATGTCTTCTCCACCTTTTCGCTTCTCATCACCAGCCGACGTCTCAGACCCGAGAGCCCAGCCACATCTCCTTCTAGTCCCACCCCTTTCTCTCTCTCTTGTCTCTTGCTCGTCCTCACACACACACACACACACACACACACACACACAAACACATGCAGGCCTCTAAAAATGACTGCCTAGCTCCGTTTTAGTGTCGGGCCCTGGGATCTAGATGACACTTGGCAAGCCGTGGAAGCCTGCAAGACAACTGGATGAAATATTTAAATGAAAGACGGCAGGGGTAGAAGAGGTGAAGAAAGGAGGAGGGGGAAGGAATATAGGACAGAGGACGAGGGAAGGAGAGAGTGACGATTTTCAGACGGCGAGCAGGATGTGAAAGGTTTTCTTTTCTTGGCAATGAGAGGGCCGCGTGACAGGAGGAGCAGATGAATTGGCTTTCACCTGCAAAGTAGCCTGAAGAGAAATATACCAATAAAGTATGAGATCATTTCACTTTGACTGGGCATCATTAGGAAGTCTCAAGTGTGAGGACAATGAATCTATCACAAATGTGATCTCACAGAATGACCACAGCCTTTCAACACAGGTTACGTGGTGGTGGCATGCAATGTGCTAAATTGACGTCCCTCCACCAAAAAAAAGATCGAAAAGATCATGGTTTGGGTCAAAACCATAATAAATATAATTTTATTTAAGTCAATGTTGGTTTCAAGACTTTTCAATTACTTTTTTTGCAAAATGTTTTACTCTTCTATTATTTATTTAATTAAGATGTTTAGCTGTGTAAATTAAATATCTCATATCATAACTAGGGACGTTACGAGAACCTATTATTTCGGTACAGAATCGTCGTGAAAATTGGCAGGAGGAGAGCTAGTTGATGCTAGCTGTTAGCAGCCGGTGGGCAGCAAAGTTCTATTCGGCTAAATAACGGAGCTAACAACTAACTTACGGAGGTTGCATTGACTTACATTATGGAGCGTTCAAGCTCTATTCGGTAAAAAACAAAGGTAAATTGTGTGTTAAAATGGGTTAAAATGAAACATGAGGCGGATAATCAGGGATTAATAATACATTTCCAGAAACCAGTATGCAAATGGTATAAAGAAGTGTATATTGAAGTACATGGGACATACTGATTATCAAGAATCGTAGGATTTCACCTTATAATCTATATAATTCCCTCTTAGAATTCCATTCATGTTTGATTCCATCTCTGACACAATAAAGAAGATCTTTTAGGTGTGTGTGTGCGTGTTGTTTATTCGATTTCCCACACTTTCTGTATAAGCGCTGGTCTTTTAATGCGTATTTACTGGTACGTGCATGTGTGTGCTTGTTTACTAGAGGCCTTGGTGCATATTCTTTACATACATAATTGCACTATACTGCACATCTATAAACATGCACATGGGCTTGTATTTGCGGCATAATTTATGTCTCTTCATGCTGCATTACTGACTTGTATGCTCCCCATCTGTTAAGTCAGAGGACTGTGTTTATTACCGAGCTGGACATCAGGCCTCTCCGTCAATGAAGTGTGGGAGTGTGTTAGCTTGTTAAGTCAAACGGAAATGTGCAACCAAAAAAAAAAAGGAATAGAATGTTATTGTGTCTTGTGAAATGATTGGAAAGAGAGTCAATAAAAAAGTGAAGATTTGATTTTCAGTGTTTTATTTGTCTTTCACATGCAGCGCTGTGCACTGTACGTCATTCCTCTTGTGAGCAGGGAGGTGTAAGTCATTGTTTGCAGTAACTGCTCCCTTTTTTGGGACAGTGAAAGCACCACAGATCATGTATTTATGAAGATGCTTTCTTAAATGATGTTTTTTAAGAGCAGCTTTATGTCATATTAAATAAACTGAATGGCAAACCACGAGTAAGCTGGAGGAAAAAAAACTTTACATTCATATGGTTTCCAGTTATTGCAGCCAAAAAAAAAAAAGAGTAAGAGAGAGAGAAAGAGGAAAAAAAATCATGTTCTTTATTATTCTCCAGGACAGATTCTGCATGTAGCAATTCAAAATGCTAACGGATTACCATGCAGTAGTTCAGACTAAAGTATTACTTCAAATAAACATTGTGTTTCCCAGTGCCGGACTTTGTGAGTAAATGGAACGGAGGGGGAACAGAAGGGGTGTTCTCTGCTGATTGGGTGCAGATGTGAGCTCCAGTCTGGGTTTGGTTAGAATCCCCGCTGCCAGGAATATTCGCTACAATTCAATAAATAGAGCTGTTAGGAGCAAAGGCATTTCCTTGTCACCATGTCAGGGTTTCAGAGCGGATGTTTCACATCGGGTGTATCTGAGACTCAGCACACACACTAAGCTGGATAGAAAACACTGTAACTCAAGAATGCTGCTTTTGAGGAGCTGCAGGGGAAGATCAAATCATGTATTCCAACCTGAGTTTAGATTAACAGATATGTGTGTTAGAGTTCAACTAATATGATTTTCTTTTAATTATGTTGATACGTGCAATTTTGGGCCTATAACTTAAATTGTTTTTAACAATAACAATAATGATAGTAATATGGGATGCGAAAACATTCCAGTGACACGCGAAATGATAAAAAATATAAGGCTTAATCTAACCTTATATATATATATATATATATATATATATATATATATATATATATATATATATATAAACAAAGAGCGGTGACGCACAAATAATAATTAATGTTGTTTTTGTCATATTAAAAATTGCACACTGCAGAACATGAATAATTGTGTGTTTACTGCATGTTTCAGGGGTTGCATGTCTTTTATTAAATATGAAATCACTTATGGTGCATCTGTTTTATATATATGTTGTCGGTTAAAACTGTACCATGTCATGTCATCTAGTAATACACCAAAAACTTACCTCACCCTACTTTGTCTAATGCTCGTTGTGGTCTCGCATTCAAAACCGTTTGGTTGTATATTATGCAGTGCATGCATTCATAGTAAGAAGATAAGGAATTCATCTCTCTGACACATATAACTCCATTTAATATGGAGTTGAGCTCAAATGACTTGTGTGTTTGAAGAATGTGAAATTGTTACCCTTAATCATGAAAGTATTTTAATGTTACGTCTACACATGTCGAGCATATCTTTCCAAATCCCACATCTGGACACATCGATTCAAAGCCAAGTCTTATTTGAATTAGGTTCTGCAAAGGAATATTGTCTAATTGCAATGAAGTTAATAAATAAATTTCAGGAAATGTTTATTTAACATTTTCTTTCATCCTGGCTTGCAAATAAGACAGGTTAAACCAAGTTGAACCACTACATCAGGAGTGTTCATCATCTGTTTGCTAAATGGATTGTTCATTGATTTTTTTCAGTTTTCAGAATGAAGTGGTAGGTCTTTACACTAAAGGAAAAGGGAAACATTTGAGTCTTAGAGTCATTGCCAAAGAAAGTGTTTTATGCAATGGTTTTACTGGTGCGGCTCACCTCAGATCAAATTGGCCTCTGTGTTCATGTGACCATTGAACTAAAATTAATTTGACACCCGCTGTACTACATCAACACAACGGCAAGTCTGTGTTTTTGTAAATGAAAATAATAATTTACAAATAACGAGGGTGAAGAAAAAAAAAACATATAAGAAAAGCTGCACCTTTGGTGAACAGGTGGAGTATTTAAGGGGTGACTTCATCATCCGTATCATCCTCATATCATCACACACACACACACTCACACTCATGTCCTCGTCTCTCCCTTTCACAAATCCTCCTCCCACTCTCTCCTCCCTCCTCCCCTGTGCCCATCTGCAAAGGCGATCAAAATCATCGTATGGAGAAATCCTGGTGATCCAAGAGGGCCGTGCGAGAAAAGGTCACGGAGAGAGTCCGTAAAATGGATGAAGCCTAATGATTAGCTCAACCTTTAGCTAATCAATAATCATTTATCCAACAATATCACCGGCGGCCACAGCCCCATTTGCCATTAACCTCGGCGGCGAGGAGAGAGGCAGTATTGTTTCCTGTGGCAGCTTTACGGCACTCAGATGAGCGGTAGGGGCCGGGGATGGAAGCTTGAGGTTGGATCTCGATGGCTCGGATCCTATTAAGGGACCGTAGGTATTTTAGCGTGGCAGTGTCTCATAATTACCCTTTTGAATGATTGACTGCGACACCGGCTGTCGAGGCGGCAGAAGAGGACGGAATTTTTATTAAAGGACTCAACGATAAAAGTCGTCTTACGCACATGGTATTAATTAATAGATGTGCAGTTGAAATGATGTTAAAAATACATAAAAGTGTACTTTTGATCCAGAATGTTATTTTTTCCCCCTACAGGAGCTCCATTTTGCTCCTCTGGTTTAGTTTTAGGAAAGACAAAATCATGACAATAATATGTTTAATTTAGCTTTTATCGCTTTTTACAGTGGAATGCCGATAAAACTGCAACCCATTCTGTAACATGGAGAGTGTCTCTCTCAGACACACACACACACACACACACACACACACACACACACATGCGGGAGTAGAGCCGCCTGTCTCCTCTGTGTCTCTCTATGATGCCATCTTCATCATAACCTCTCCCTCTTTATTGCCTTTAATGACTCCCCCTCTCCTTTCATTAATTCTTTATCGATTCCTCCTGACGTCGCCTGAATTATTTTCCAATTACAGCAAATAAAAGAAAGGGAAAAGCCATTGCAAAAACATGCCTGCATGTGTGTGCGTGTGTGTGGTTATGTACCTACACCAACATTTAACTCACCACACACAGACAGTAGATACCTACACATATCCACAAGCTGTTTTGTGAGGCATTTGAGTGCATGGACTCGTGGACATTTGCACCATTTCCTTTTTTTTTTTTGCAGTCAAACACACACTTTCACACACACACGATGCGGAATATGAATGTGACGGCAGAGGAAGAGTGGTAAAAGGTCACAGGAAGCTAATGGCTCCAGCTATCTTACATGGAATAAGTTCAGACATTTTGGACAGGTATGTGTGTGTGTGTGTGTGTGTGTGTGTGTGTGTGTGTGTGTGTGTGTGTGTGTGTGTGTGTGTGTGTGTGTGTGTGTGTGTGTGTGAGTGTCACGGAGGAGCGGGGGCGTCGGTGGACGTGAGCAGAAAACAACACACACCCACGGTAGAATTTGCAATGGCAAACACACACACACACACACACACACACACACACACACACACACACACACAGATACATATTACACATAAAGTGTTTGTTCCACAACAGACACAGAATCTTTTAATATGCTCATTTTAAGAGCGTGAGTGATGCTCCCGATACCAGATAGAGTCGCTTGTGGAATTAGCCTCGGAGGTCCGTCAGATGGCTCTAGTTAATACCCGCGGGTCATTAATTACAACAATTATTCACCTTCATATCGCAGACGCGTATTGACTCTTGTTTTCACGCCTCGGCCACGGGTTGTCTGATGATGCACCCAAAAGACTCGATGGGAAAAAATAAAGCCAGTGTGCGTGTTTCTGTGAGTGTAATAGAGATGGAAATAGATTTTTTTTTTCTTTTTTTAACCTGCATGTGGAATCTTGAATTGTTTATTATGTGCTTTGTACAGAGCGCCCAGCCCCCTCTGTTGTCCAATTAGATCATATTACTCTGAGGCGAAGTGTCAGAGGAAGTGATTGGTTAATGATGTAAAACATGATTCGGATGAGCCCCGATACGAATACACAAAGCACAGACGTGCACGTAGAGGGGTTTCATTTGCTATCAGTCACATTTTTGTCTCGTGATTTAGAAATGAGCAGCGAGCAGGGAAATCAAATCAACTCCTATTATGCACTTTACCTGAGAAGTGTTTTGTTGTTCCGTCTGCTTTTGCCAACGAGAGCCACATGTTATCTGCTCTGTGCTCGCGTGTACCTGAGGCAAGATATGTCCTGACCTCTCCCTCCAAAAGCAGTCTGTACGCTTGCATTTGCAGTAGATGTACCAAGGCTAGCGCGCCCCCCCACGGCCCTTAAACTGCGTCCCCGGAGTGTGTGTGTGTGCTTTTGCATGTGTGTGTGTGTGTGTGTGTCCTGACCTCTCCCATCCCTCCTCTGAGAGTGTGTGTGATATACAGGGCTCTAATTGTCAGGTCTGGCCCCCCATATTCCTCGCCTCGACCAGCCTACCAACACTGTGTCACTTTAACAACCGCAAATTATCACCGCGATGGAGATCTGGGCTTCACGGCGGCTCTAATACAGATACATTTCCTTCAATAAATTGGCCCCTCCACCCACCAGCACTGCTACTCACACACACACACACACACACACACACACACACACACACACACACACACACACACACACACACACACACACACACATAGGACTCACTACCTGTCTGCAACCCTCCACCCTCACATTCTTTGACGTTTTTACCACGACATTATCGCGTCTGCCTTCCAGACGGGGAGAGTCATTGCTGCACCAAATGTAAGCTAAAAGTATCCGGCTAAAAAAGGGGTAGAGATGAATCTTGCCATCTCGGCGTCATTTGACCGGGTTTATTGATTCCCACAAAGCCAGGCGGGATCCGAGCGGGTTTTCACTTAAAGTGGGCGACCACGGTGACGGCATACGAGGGGGACGAGGACGAAGGGATAAAGAGGACGATAATACGAATGTGTACATGTCCGGTGACTAATAATAAGACTAATAACATCTGTTCTTGCTTAATCTCTGCTCCGACTACACGCTGCTTCATCTTGCACAAATGCATCCTTTTTATTTTCAAGTTGGAGTGTGCCGAAAGAGGATGTGTACTGTGCACTGCTTTTCTTTTTTTCTTTTTGTGTCTGTGGAATTACATTTTTCCTGTTGGGACAATATAGTTTAATTGCATTCAAAGGCAGAAACCTTTGTCAAATGATTTTCCTTTAAAAACAATATACAAATGGTGAAAAAAATAAGAAAAAATTACTTAACTGGACCATTAGATCCCCAGCCTGCCATGTGGTTCATTTTTATATCAACGCTAAACAAAAATAATTCCAACCGCCTAATCGGATGCGGCCTAAATACTTCCGCATGGCCATGCAGAGCCGAGCAGTCCTCTTCCCCGGCGGACGGGATGCCACGTAAGTGTTTCAGTCTGTCCTCATAGAAGTGCAGGCCAGCTCCGCTACAGGCTCAGCCAGGACCGGGGGGTTCGCTGTAATGAAAGGCAGATTGAAAAAAAAAAGTGCTCTTGATTGATTTCCTACATCTTGATTTGATATCCTGAATTAATTATTTGAACTTGAATAATATATAAAGGGAAAATAAATGTAGAACACTCAAGGGAAACAAGGAGAGGGCTTCGTTCGCTGCTGCGGCCGTCGTTTGCTGCTTCACAGACGCCGTATCTCTTGTTCCATCATATCCCCCTGTTGCTCTGGGGGGGAAGAGTGTGTGTCGTTGCATACAGCCAGCTGTGGTACATGTGTGTGTTTGTCTGTGTGTGTGTGTGTGTGTGTGTGTGTGTGTGTCGGGAGAAGAAAATCGTTTGTGTGGTTACGGTGTCAGTTTTTTCAACATGCTTCCAGGTAGTTGGTCCATCCGTCTATTTAGAATAAAAACTGCTCTATACAAATGTTATGAAATTGTAAAACATGCGATGATCAAGATAAATGTGGGACCAAACTGGGGAAAAGAAATGCTAAATATAAAACAAATATGGAAGGAAAAGTTTTGTAGTCAAAGTTTTGGATTACAATTTGGGACTTTGACAAACAATTCTTCATGTGGAAATAATGAACAGCCACAACTGAGTGACGGCAAGGAGAGGAGATTTGTTCTAAACAACAATGGCGGATCTTAAAGAGGTTAATCTAGATGCTGTTGTGTCATCAATGATATCGGAAATTGAGTGTTTCTTCATTGAAAAAAGAGCAGATGGCCTTTTCTCCATGGAGAAGATTTTTTGCTCTTCACATGACTGGCTTTGGTAAGAATTTGATTGACAGATGGTTCATACCAATCACCTGCCAAGTACCTGACTTTTACCAAACAGAATCCAAAGACAGCTTCTCAGATGGTTCTATGTGACGAACCATTTGGTGCATTAGATTAATCATGTTTTAGGTCCTCGAAACAAAATCAGCGATACTAAGCTGCACTTATTCATATATCTTACACTAGAAAAGGACCCAAAGGCCCTCGGGCACAAACCCACAGAGAGTTGGCACTTAACTTTGCAGTTCCCCTCAGCTCTACGAAACCGCTTTAGCATCTTTCAGCTTGTTGTTTTGGTTTTATTGACATAACATTATAGTTTAGTCTCATCAGCTTAGTTTCCTGCCGCAAGCAGCTGTTTTGATTGCAAAAGCTCGAATAAATCCACTGTTTGCTACTTTGCCCAGCATTAAACAACAGACAGATAACATAATTGAGCATTTAAAAGTTGATAAGTCAGATACTCAGTAGTTGGTAGAGACCAAATAGAGCTAAAACCAGTGTGGATATTGGACTCAATTTATCAGGTGACCAGAAATATTACTTCAAAGTAATGCTAATAAATCTCTGTTTCTGCTGGATATACAAATAGGTAATTATATGCTTACATGTTGGCTACTTTATAGGGTGGTGATCCCTCAATAATTTGCTTACCGATTATTTAACCACATCTAAAATTAAATGTAAGTAAAAAAATGTACACTCTCCATACTAATGGTCACTAAAGGTCGGACTATGATCGGACCAAGATGTCTTCCTCTCTGGACTCGGACCTTTAACCACAAAATTATTACCGCACAGCTTTTCAAGCCTTTAATTCACTGGTTTAGACGATCTCAAATTAAGCTATTAAGCCAATCAAATCTATGCATTCTTTGCATCTATGCATAATCGGTTTGAGATACGGGCACACAGCCGAGAAACGAGACGAGGGATGATAATCGGAGAAAAAAACTGTTGGAAAGAAGTCATTTCACATGACGTGCCCTAAAATGAGAAAAGTAGACCGTAAAAGCAAAACTTTTAATCATGGACAGTCTCTTACACGTTCATTCTTCAAAACCACTATGTCTCATATGTTCTGAGACAAAGCAAAGATCTTTTGAGCAAACATACCCACTCACATCCATACTGAGTGCACAGATAAAAAAGATCTCTGTGGATACAATTCATATAACGCACTGAATCAAAACGCAAGATGGACATTATGATGTTTAGGAACCTTTGCTTGAGGAATTTGATTTGAATGCCCCTTGACTAAATGATCAACCAGTTATTTTAGAATTTATCAAGACAATTGATGAAGCAATAATTGTTATACGCACCCCCAAATCATAAGTAAATCCAACTATCAGATCAGGTATGTGGCAAACTTTTCACTCTATGTGACAACAGTTCTCTTATTGATAAAACAAGAAACCTTTAGTTTCTCCCAGCAATAAAGTATTCTAAACCACGGTATCATCGGCATATAGCTCATTTCCCAGCATCAGGGGCCGAGCTCAGCTCATTCAGTTGCAGCATCAGAGGGAACATTAAACACTCCTCCTGCTCATCTTCTCCTCCGGGCCAGGAGAAAAAAGGGGATAAGGAAAAGGTGAGAGATGCCGAGGGAGAGAGGGAAGCTATCAGCCCGGTTCAATTGGACGACCGTACTCTGCCTTCCCTCACTGCCACACATTTTGTTCCACCTCTTTCGCCGCCGACACCCAGATTATCATATAAGAAGACGACAGTCGCTGATCTACAGGGAGCATGAGCCGATCAATCTCAAAAGTTAAGATTAACAGTAAAAGGCTCCCTCTCTTACTCACGTTCTGTTGTCTCAATTTCCCTCCCGCCCTCCCTTTTTTTCCCCTTTATATTTTAATCTAAGCGAGAAATGAAAGGGGAGGCCTTTAAATTCCATAGCCCTCCAGAAAACTCCGGCAAACATTCATTGTCGTTCCACTTTTACCTTCTCATACTCCCGGCTGGAGGCCCCGGCTCGTGACATCTTTATATATGACGCAGCGCTTTCAAATTGCCACTGACGCCTTTAGATGAGCTGCACTGTGATCTCGGAATATGAAAACACCCGTGACAGATTTTTCTTATTGACACACGCTGCAGCAGAGATCAATCTTTGTGCACCTCCAGCCCGAGGCCTCACTCATCCCGGCGCATTAAAAAGCACCTCGCTGAATGTACCCACAACTAAAACAGACATAATTAACTCCCTCGGTATTTTAGGATAATTGTTATAACTTATGAATAATACTTTGTTTTTCTCCACCTCTTTCCTTCCACGCAACCTGTTTTACAGCGAGGATCAGCGATGTCATAAAGAACGAGGCGCAGCTCTTAATCATCGGGACAAATACACCATTAACTTTTGAATTCATTTCCTGCATCTGCATGGGCTATGGTAAACTGTTCCTCATTACGGAAGCAGATGCTTTAAAAGCCAGACGGGATGGGATCAAAGGCCGGCGAGCGAGAGAGCGACTGGCTCCCTCGCTCGCCGCTTTAGCTCATTTTCATTATCATCCGCTGACTAAAACATCTATCGCATTATGCACTATCAGTTTAAAAGCTCCACTTTTCGTCTCCGGCCTCTTGAACACCTTTTTTCTTTCCTGTAGAGGATGTCATCGACGGGCAGAAAGCCTCACGTCAAGTTGATCAAATCCTCTGCACTAATTATGAAAACTCACAGTAGAGGGGTGCATGTGTGTAGATTGGCACACCAAAACACACAATGGTTAACCTTGTTTTTTTTTTTCCTTCAGCAACCATAGAGTCAAGCTATGCAGGAGTGTGTGTGTGTTTGGGTGTGTGTGTGTGTGTGTTGTGTGTGTGTGTTGTGTGTGTGTGTGTGTGTGTGTGTTTGGGTGTGTGTGTGCTGCTGGGCAAAGGCCGGAGAGCCGAGGAGGCTGATGGTAATGTATTTTTCTGCAAACAAGAAAGATTGCTGAATCCCTGCCTCCTGGAGAAGGGGGGTGGGGGGGGGGGGGGGGGGGGTTGCATTGCGATGCCGGAGATTCAGGTATATGGATGGCCTAAGGAGGTTTCCATCATTCATAAAGCGCGGCCGCCGTACGCGCCCCTGACGCCGAATTGATCTTGCAAAAGAAGCAGGGTGGCAGAGCGACCACTTCATTAGTCTCCCCGAGCTACAAATCACCTGCTAGTGCTGCGGCACTCAAGAGGGGGACTGGTGTTACCCGCTCTACATTACTACAGCCTCAACAGTCTGAAGTGGACCGCCGGTTCACGCCGCCATTATGAGTGAGTTATGGAGCGATGCAAAAAATATTCTGTATACATCCGGTATTACTGCGGGTCACAGTCGACACTACCACGATGAATGTGCAAGCTTTAAGTACGGCATAATCCACAGAGTAAAAAAAAAAAAGAAAAAAAAAGCCCAGCAGGCTGGAGGCTCTGATATCAGTTTGTGCAACTGCCTCCACTGGTGAAATGTCCTTTTTCCAAAGTGTGTTTGGGATAGAAGTGAGATCAAGAACTATACATAGAACACGGTATTTAAACTACCGGCGTCCATATGGAGTGGACGATCTGATGAGATTTTGGAGTGCGCTGCTGCATGATTTTGCATGTTAAGGAGGGGAAATAGTGAAGCATTGGGCAGCTCGAGTGCCTTTTTGTTTCAATGTGGCTCGATTTATTCATTGGAATGGATTTAAAGTGCACACTGCACTGCACAACACAGTTTCAGAACATTTAAAACATGGTTGGCCTGCATGTTTCAGATCCTCCACTGGGGTTGTTTGCACTATACTAATAGTCCTTCTGCTTGATGTATTTAAGCTTCCTATAGATTCCCCTACTTTGTGCCATCTATAAGTCTTCTTTGTAACATGATACTACAGTTAATACCTACATATCTCACGCTCTCTCATTCTCCATTTAGATTTTTCAATACAATATGCTTTATCATCATGTGTTGCCAATGCTACGATAATCAAATTCAATGAATAAAATATACCAAAACAAAACAAGAAAAAGAGACAGTGAATAACAATGTAATAGATAAATAAAATAGATAACAAAATAAATTAAATTAAATAATATACAAGTACATATGAGTTAGGAAGATGGCAGACAATGGTACAAGTAAATCCCACTTGCTGGCTCTGTGGTTGTTGCAGTAAGTGCATATTTAGCATCCAGCACTGAACATTCTTTCTTTTCTATATTTCTGTCAGACTATGGAAATCAGGGACAATTGATTGCAATTTTTTGAGATTCCTTCCTGATATTTCTGTGATTCTGACATTGTGTTAAAACGAGTATAATTCCATCTTTGCAGCTCCCTGTACACAATGCCAGCACAGCCTGCATGTCTCTCTGGGCAGCCAGGTCCGTCCCTGTCTGCCCTACTGTGGTCAGGCTTTATGCCACAGTGTGCTGTCTGTTGCTCTGTTTCTAGTTTGTGTTGTCAGTGTGTAACATCATTCCAATTAGAGATGCATTTTTCTTTTTCTTTAGATATGATTTTATTCAGGTTTAATCTTCTGAGTGATAGTGTAACTGCTCCTGTGTGATGTGAGAAGCTGAAAGCTCAACCAGCCACAGGAACATGTCAACATTTTTACAGGATTTCACTTGATTGATGGCTATTACTTTTTTTGAAGCCAAAATAAAAAAAAACTCCAATTCTTTAAATACACCCACTGTTGCTTGGCTTCAGTTGTCACAAAAGAACTGTCTCTGTAATGCTGTCTTTATCCAAAACTCAAAAACAAAAACTGGTGTTTTAATTGTTTGAAACACTGTATTGCATCCATGGGTCTGTGTTTACCATTTACTGTACACGATGGACATCTCCCACACAACAAAGGGTTGCACAGAAAGATTTTTCTTTCATCCGTTAGGTTTAGAAATAGGAATTAAAATGGTCTATTCAATCATTCCAATCTTTATTGACCTTGTCAATGAATTTGTTCTTAATGACTTGATTGTTTTCTGTTTCAGTTTTGATTAGGGCTTTTAAAATAATAATTTAAAATATCAATATATTTGGATTATGAGGCAACGCAGTCAAAAGAAACCAATTGCAGCCTATGCACTTTATATAAATACATTTTTGATATAAAGATAACATGTTTGCCATGGATCACACAATATCAGTTCAGGGACATTTCCTCATGTTTTCAATCTATTTTCCTTTAACACGATATGTAAAATATCTAACTTTCCTAGAATTTAGTTAACATTTTTGCTATTATGGTTGTTTCTTACATTCCTCGTTTGTTTAAAATGTTGGTAGGATGAGGTTAAAGTAGTAGGTAGGTAATGTGTAGAGAATAAACCTGGTGGCTTGTACTTATCATGCCTTTTCCACTATGACAACATCCCAAGAGCTGTACATTTACAGAATATAAAAAAGAATAACACTGAGAAACATTCAGCTAACATTTTTCCTTCTCTCTAAGACATCGACATTAGTACTTCTACGCCTTTTTGGTCAAATGAACCACTCACTTTTTGAGTGGTTGATCAAATAAACGCATGCCTTCAATCAAGACACAAATGGCAACGTGGTTCAGCGACAGTATCGAGGTCACCCATACACACAGTGAACAGCTACACATTATCGTGTTCGAATAACAGTGACACAGGACTCATGCATTCAGAAGTTTTATTTCAAGCTGACTGAAAACAAGCACTTAAGCTTTCATGAGTGAAAGTCATTGCCTTGATTAGCTAATGCAGGTCATAGGTGTTGCATTAGAATACAGGATGGTGAAAACTTACCAGACACTTTTTAAACTGTCCTGACAGGAGCCTTATCCATTTGGAATTTTAAGGACGTTAAAACCAATGCCACAGTAATACAGTATTACCCAGAGGTGCAGCAAAAACATAACTACTTAATATAATGAATAGGTGAGTAGAGGACCATCTCTAGCAACTGATTTAGTTACACAATAAAAGGAGGGGGATACTGAGGAACAAGTGACAGAAGGGCTTGCGAGGGAAAGGTGAAACATGCAAGGTCAGGAAGTGAAGTATCTGAAACGAGAGACAAAGGTGAGTATTCTGTGTGTTCTTGTCTGTGCCAGTTTGTCTAAGTTCCTTGTGTTTTAATTATTCTTCAGTTTCTTGTACATTGTCTACATTTTTTGGGACTGTATACTTTGTTCTGATACCTGATTTCTAGTAAAGACTTTTACCTTAGACTCTGTGTTTCGAGTCATGCCATTGAGTTGTCTTTCTGTTTGTACCAGTGTCCCTGAGAGGCAAACCATAAACTATCAGAGCAAGAGGCACGATTTGTTGTATTCTTTTCTTTTCTGTTTTTCTTTTGGTTAAAGCGAAATCTGCAATGTTCACATATGTATTGTTTTCCCCGCAAGCGTAGCCTTTTGAACATTGGCCCTTAAATGTCCCTGCACGTCCCTGACCATTGATGCCTGTAAATCTTTTAACTAGAACAGAACTTGGACTCAAAACAATCCCAACAATTGCAAATAACCATTTTCTCTTGCCTATAAACCGTAGCAATAGCTGTGGAGCATAGTTATGACATTTACCAGAACAATATCCATCAGACTTATGGGGGATTTCACACTGTCTGATTTACATCCAATGACAACTTTCAAGGATAGGATAGTGGATGGGAATGCAGTGCTTCCAACATTTTTGCAAGAAGCTGCATGATGGCTCCAGTCAGACGCTCACAATCTTTGTAAAGAGTTTAGTTCTTCATTTAATTGCCCAACCTTTAACATAGTCTATTTCCCATAGCCTCAATCTTGCCTTTGTTTTGACCTTACCATAGTTGCCAGCACAGACATTGTAGAAAGTAAGACCTAAAAAAACTATGGCATTGAATGCTATAAAACATTGTAAATAAATGTATTCCAGGTAGGGGGATGTACCTGTATTGACAATAAGCATTTTGAGAGTTTCTATAGATGTTGCGATAATATCTCAGTTGTGAATTCTATTGACCAAAATAATATTGTAGTAAAAATCTGTCCCCTCCATGATGTTTTCTAGTAACGGATGCATTTGCAAACATATACAGTATATGGGTGATGGCACTTAAGGGTACATAATAACATTCTTATAGTATTCCTCTACAAAAATATTTGGGAACATGATAAAATGTATCATTAAAAGAATGAACATTGTATTTACCGAATTAAAAGCAAATGGCTACAACTATATCCCTCTCTATCTACACCTACAGTGGTTAAGGTGGGCAAATAAAATCAATACTGACTTAATATTCGTTTCAAATAAAACAAAGCGGATCCACAGGGATACAACCTGCACTTTCACATTTATAATCCAAAGTATGGTAAACAATACACATACAAAAGAAACATGGAAACACTCACACATTGCCAGAAAAAGCAGAGCCAGACATGGCAAAAAAGACAAAGCTGACGGTGAGAGCTAGCAATCCACTTGGCAAAATTAGCGGAAGGATAAATGTGTGACTACTTCCAGTTTTCAAAAGAGTGTATACTTAAACAAAACCTCACAACTGTCCATTGTGTTTATATTACATCCAAGGGGCATTGGTTGGCCTGGCGGAGTGTCAATATGAAGGTCATAGATGCATTCAAATGTATATTATTCTGCTATACTTCAAAAATAATAATACATAAATACATTAATCTGCACCCTAGTATCGCGATAGGGTCCAACCACACAGCCTGTCATCCCAGCCCTTGTTTTTTATGGTCTTATTCCACAAAATTTCAGGTAGACCTTCACTTTAGCACTACAATTTACAAATATTTTTTTTTATTTAACTTTCCCATCAATCTGCTCAACATCACAGTGCCAGCTGAACACAGGACTGCAGCAGGCCCGTTACCGCTTTGAATTACACAACTACGACGCCACATAATTAGTCCGATATTCTGTGTTATACCGACCGGCTCGGAGTAATGATGCCAAGCAGTCACGGGGAAGATGGAGCACTCGCTAAGGACTTGGTTTGTGATCTCTGAGGAGGCAACTTCACAGAGGGGCAGGGCCGAGCGAAAACAAAGTGCGAAGGCCTTCCATGTACACAAATCTTGTCAATGGTAATTGATCGCTGCTGGTCACCCGCACAGGACCCGGGACGAAATCAAGTGGCTTCTCCATAAAACAATGTCAAATATTGATGATATTTCTCTTCGCTGCCTCTAGAATGAATAGCCTCATCCTCCCTGTAGTTTTGATGAATGTTTGTTATCGCCTTTCCCCTCTTGTTGTCTTTCTGTTGTCATTTTCACCAGCCGCTTGCTTTGGATGGAGCGGTGGTGTTTTTCTGCATTTTTCTTTACCACTTCACTGAAACTAAAGCCTGACCTAATATAATTACAACCCCTACTTCACGTAAATACAAACTGAATTTCAATAAACTTTGTTCTACCGTGTTAAATCTATGTTACAAGGATAAAACCAAATGTTTGAATAACTTGCTGACATGTCTTTGGTCTCGCCTGTGTATTCTAAAAGGCTGATATCCCTTTTTTTGTTATGACAGTCTTCTCCCTCAAACAAGACACAAAAGACACGGTGCCAATGTGCACAAACAAGGTTTTGCCACCAAAGAGGCCAAGCAGTTGAAGACATTTGACTTGGAAATACACAAAGTGAATTCAATCCCTATCTGGCTCCTCTCTATCTGTTTTCTCTGTTTCATCCGTCAACATCTCTCTCAAACAAACTATTCTCCCCCACCCCCTTCTTCTTATTGTCTGTTTAAACTTGCATGCCCCCCCACAGCCTTCCACACTCTACTCCCTCAACTGTCAGCGTGAGAGGTCTAAAAGCTCGTCTGGTGTACTGTTTCACATCAGAAACGGTTTGCGTGTTTGTCAGTTCTGGGTCTCTGGGAGAACGAAACAAGAGAGACAGACATGGAGAGCAAGATGGGGGGGGGGCAACATATGGAGTTTATGATGAATGTCGGAGGGGACAGTGTATGTTTTTTTGTGATGATGTGGGAGTGGGGGATTTTGGAAGACATACTGAATATGACATACACACACAGACCAGCAGACCAACACACACACATTCTGACAGTCCCTGTCTGACTTCTGCAGCTTAACAAATGCATCAGAAGGATGGGCATCAATTATTCAATTCCTCTTGGTTGGAAAAGTGTGTATCTGTGTGTGTTTGTGCACACGTGGGGGGGGGGTCAAACAAGTCCCTCAAGGTTAGGCCCATTTGGAAGAGGAGGGCCGGGCTAAACGCCAGACAGCGGCAATACGAGCGAGGCACTGGTCCAAGGGGAATTTGGACTCCAGAATGGAGCGATTTGCGGCGAGGCGGCTCATTTTGTACCGATCCTGCACATGAAGCGTGAAACATAAGAGACACAGTGTCAGTATCTTGTCACTGTTGGTTTTTTCCCCCTTAAATTCACAATTACATTTGCTTTTTGCTTGTTTCTATGTTGTTTCTCTTTAAATACATACATTTTATGTCCCTTGTTTTTTCAAGTTTTGGCTAATCTTCCTGGGGTCCACAGAAAGGACTTAGACCCCACTGCTATAAATAGTCATGTTAAAATAACCAAATTATAACCTTCATTTTATTTATTTTCTCCATTTCTTCTGAACTTATAATATTCTAATATGTCAAAACACATTTTAAGTGTTAAACATTCTTTTTGCCTCAACTGGGCTAGCACATTTTATGAATGGAATGTCCAGAAATACTTGGTTACGCATAAAGCTTCATAGTAAGCTTCAAGTAATATCGATCCATCTAGTTGTCTTCTTTTGGTATCTCTGATTTACACATTGTGCAGTACAGTGGGCGGTACAGAGTGGAAGTAAACTGATGCTCAACAGATTTTTGCTCAGTGTAAGATGTTTTCACAGTAACGCATTCCACATTATTCTGTTAGGAAATGTACCAACTTCAGTAAATACAACCTGCAATCAAAAGCACATATGAGGTCATATTGCGGTACAATTGTCAGTATCCACATCAATATATAGTGAACAAAAAATATAAACCCAACACTTTTGTTTCCCCTCCAATTTTTCACAAACTGAAGTAATACTTTTTCTACGCACAAAATTACTTTAACTCAAATTCTGATTGCAGATTTTCTCATTTAACAGCATAATTATTTTACAGGTGTGCCTCGGCTTGGTCACAACAAAGGGGCACTCTAAAATGTACAGTTATACCTTAAGAAAAAAATAATATTTGGCAATTTTAACTGTGGATTTCACCTGGCTAGTGCTCGAGATATTTATCTTTTGGTCACTTGGGATTGCTCTGTGAAGAGTGCACTTCTCCACAGTGCCGGATGCCAACAGAGGTGAGTTTGGCCCTCTCAAGTTACGACGACCGACTGCGCTCATCTTTAGGACCCTGCTGAGGACAACGTGCATGCAGATGAACTTCCCAGTTTCCTGGGCAGTTTATGCAGGATTTCTTTGATTGTACAAATTAACTGTTGCCTTATCTTCAGCTTCATTTGGGAGGCCAGTTAGGTGCACTGACAAATGTTTGGGAAACAACATTGGAGAAAGCTTATGTCCCTGGCTCCGGCAGTCCATGTCGATGTGTCCTTGGGTGTGAATGGGTGAATGATTAGTAATGTAAAAGCGCTTTGAGTGGTCGGAAGACTAGAAAAGCGCTATACAAGTACAGTCCATTTACCATAGTATGTTAGCACATCCCTAACTAGGGTTAGTACTTCTGTGCTACACTAGCTACTAAACTTAGTGAATGGTCGAACTTATAAAGACCTACCTGGCTTTACAGGAACAGTATTGTTCCTTAGATTCACTGTCTACTGTCGTGATCACCAGGTAATATCGTGGTTCACTTGTACACTGTGATCTGTAGCTTTAGCCTCTATCTTTATCTTTTTAACCTGTTTTCACTGCTGAATCAGTTTGATATCCTTGATATATCCTTCAAACTCATATCGTTTACCTTACTTTCTGCTTCTCTCTGAAATAGCTCTTTGTTTTTCCAGAAATTAGATAATCTTTATTCAGGTATTTCAGTTAGTGACAGTGTGGCTCCACAGCAGATGTGACATCTTGACCGAGTTGCAGCAAAGAGTCAATTCTCGGGCATCGGCTCTGATGGACATTCCGGCAGTCTGCATGCCAGTGGCACACTCACTCATAACACGCAACTGTAGCTTTGTTTCGTGAGATGCACACTTTAGTGTGGCCTTGTATTGAGTCCAGACCAAGGCACATGTGTAACAATCAATTACCCACCTCTCGGGTGGATGGATAATCTTGGCAAAGTGCTCACTTAAACAGATTTTAACAAATTTGAGACATAAGTCTTTTGTGTGCATAGAAACATTTTTTTTTTTTTTTGCAACTCATGAGGCCATTATTGTTTTTGCAACATTTCTAATACAATGAGTAGTGGTCTACAGTTCCACAACATATTATAGTAGCGCAGTATTCACACCTCTATTGTACTGCATTACAAGCACAAACCATTCTTTCTTGTTGGGTTTAGTATACCAGGCTGTGAAAATCATGCACTCACAGTGTGCTTATAATGCTCTTGAAATGGCACATAATGAGATGTTAGCATTATTTTTAGTAATGCAACCATCATGCATTATTTACTTGTCAGATTGTGAGTATATAAATATAAAATTATTATTCACAAGTCCAACCACTCACACACAGTTTCTTCTTTCTGAGTGCTGTAAGACATCACACACATGCAGACACGTACGCGCAAGAGTGATGCCCTGAGACACATGTTGCTAGGACACAAGCACCAAGAGTGGTATAGCAAGCTGTCTTTGTTTGTGCAGTGAATATGTGTGCGTGAGTGTTTAAGTGTATGTATTTATGTGTGTGTATGTGTGTGTGTGTTTGTGAGAGTGATAACCCGCCAAGGAGACTCAAAAGAGGCAGCTAATGGACTCCAACCGCGGAGCGCTTGTCACACAAACATTTCTGCTGTCAAAGCAGTTTATCACACGTAACACAATGAGACCCCCCCTCTCCACCCCCCACAGACACACACAAGCACACACACACACACACACACACACAGACACACAGACACACATGCACACACTGTCCCAAAGCAGCCATTTGTCCCAGCTTGCACAGAGTGGTTGGGAGGGGAGCAGAGCAGAGAACAAAGGAGAAGAGACAGTCAGAGAGAACAGTTGTGTTTTCACAGTTGTTTTTGCAAATCCGATGTGACAAAGTCCTGGGCACCGAGGTACTCCTGACTTGAACACTTGACCGTGCTGTGTGAGGATGTGGGCTGTGCACAAGGACTGTTTGCCAGATAATTAGCAGCATTAGCCTTTTCAAGATACAACATGCTGCAATCAGTGTGTTTTACCTTTTCGATAGGAAGCATCTAAGGATGGATTTCACGTGATCGAAAGATTGTTTTTGTAACCTTGATTTCATCCAAATGAATATGAATATCAGTCTTCAGAGAATGATATCAGCTGAAAGTAATGTTCACATGTTTGCGTGAAGAATGTGTGTATATCTTGCAGCTTGTGTCGATCAGAACAAAAGAAAAGTGTCTTTAATTAATGTCCAGTTTTCGAGGTAGAAGCTCCTCAGTGGCGGCGCTCACAGGACAGATGAGTTCACACACAGCATACTTTTCTCTCATACACACACACACACACATACATGCACAAAACATGCATTATCACCCAAAAATGCAAAACTCTGCAACTTTGTACACCGGCACCATAATAAAAAAGTGGAGATGATGCTCTTAATCATCCACCTTCCTCCTCCTTAGTTGCGGTCACCAAGGGTGTAATTTTAAAGGACAATTTGACTAATCTCCATTTATTAATAAAAGGCACTGAGTGTCTATTGTGTCAGCAGTTGTTGAAAAACGACTCTGTATAACTCTAGTCAGCCTCTCTGACTCCGACGTCCGCTAACATCTCTAGACAGACAAACCACAGAATGAATTCGGCTCAGTAGTATTTTATTTTAGTCTTCCCCTTGGGAGCGTCACTGAAGTTCAGTCTGCTGCAGGAGTTCAGAGCTGTATTTCAGACAACCAACACATTCCAGTATGTACATGCATGAGGACATCTCACATAACTTAATGTTGTTGAAGGATGACCATCTATCACTTTGATGATTACCTGTTGCAGATGCCCTACCTGCCTGCTGGTACTTTTTGGATCCATCAAAGAGCGTTTTCACCTACTGTAGGAACGGCGTACCTAGAAAGTGACCCTGTCCGGAATGATCCTCAAAGGCAGCCTTTTGCATATCATCGACCGCACAGAGAGACCAAAGCGATGGTGAACACCCTCGGCATGCCTCCTGCAAAGACACAGGAACAACGCAGGGTGATGAGGCTACTAAAGGTGATGGAGAACCAGATACAGTAGGCCTATCACTTGAAAGATGAGAGAAAGTTTGTTTCTTACACAACGGTAAGGGTTTTCTGAAGAACTTGACAATAGGGCCACTGGATAACCGGCCTGGTCTCATTCCCAGGGTGTCAAATACCGATGTTTGGTCGGATGCCCTTGACATCTTGATTCTAACGCACAAGACACCCATTGGCGTCTGTATGAGATGCAAAAAGGCTTTTAACCATTTCCAAACTTAACATGCCACGTTGAACAACGGACTACAGAGTATTTAGAGTGAAAAGTCATCATAGGCCGGGAGGGTAGATGTGGTGGATGGGTCAAACAAACACAGGACTTTTACTCAGGGGACCGTCGTCCGTATCCCCTGTGAAACAAAAAGTGTCGTTATTTTTATTCCTGGCGACATTATGTCACGAGATGCTACGTCACTGAGTCTCATGCCGCTACATTTGTAGCCTAAGTTGCGTAACAAGGGTACATATATATATCCAAATCCCAATGTTTTTTTCTAACTCCTAATCAAGTAGTTATGGCACCTCAACCTACCTGCGACCACTTCACCAGGTTAACAACACTTGCTCCCCTGAGCCAGGTCGTAACCCAGCGAACTCTGGGTTTCCAGAGTGGCAATTGTGAGCTATGTTTTCAAGCTGAAGGAGAATCTTGCAGCTTTACTTGTAGCGTGAATTTGAATATTTTCCCTTGACTGATATCTTCCGACATCTTTGAGGCATTAGGAGAAACAAAATGTCCACACTAAATATCCAGGTTAAGATCTCTTTTGGATAAATTGAATTATAATTACATTACATTACATTACAGTCATTTAGCAGACGCATTTATCCAAAGCGACTTACAATCAGTAGTATATTACATATCATTCACCCATTCACACACTAATGACAGGCTACCATGCAAGGTGCCACCATCAGACTCTAACTAACATTCATCATCCAGTCCACACCGATGGCAAGCCTTCGGGAGCAACTTGGGGTTAAGTGTCTTGCCCAAGGACACATCAACTGCCGAAGCCGGGTATCGAACCACCGACCCTCTGATTGGAATAATCTTTAGCTAGAAAGCTGTTGGCTAGTATCAATGTGTAAAACCGTTTTCTTACACCAAAGAGCACCACTTCCCCTGATCAGGGATGAGCAAAGATTTATTTTTAGGTGTTTGAAACAACTTCAAGTCCCAAGAGGTACAGAAATGCCCTGATGTGGAATATGAACAGCACCAGCAGAGAATGATCTGCATCAAGTGTTTGAAACATACCCAAAGTAATCTGCACACTTTTTTTTTTTTTTTTTTTTTTACACATCTCCACTTTCTATCTCTCCCTCCTTCAGCCTCTCCTCTCCTCTCCCTGTATCTTTTTCCTTGTTGTCCCCCCACACCCAACCCCACCCCCTTCCCTGACCCTTCATCTCTCCCCCTCCCTCCCTCCTTCCATCTCTCTCTCTCTCACACACACACACACACACACACACACACACACACTCTTTCCATGCCTTTTCTCTGCATGGCTGGGCTAATTGAGTATCTAAACAAACTAATTAATCATGGGTGTCCGGTGAAGACGGACAGGTCCAGAGAGGTGATGTTCATCAACTGCCCCCCCCACACTCATTTTGTTTCCTTAATCCCCACTTGCAGTTTATTTTGCTGAATGCGCACGTTCACCCCCCCCACACACACCCCTCTCCCCCCACCCCTCACCCGCCCTCCCCTTCCTCAAATCCCTCCGCCACGGCCAAGGTTACTCCCGTATACACACTCATTCACTATTTATGATTTTGCATAGAGGATAAGTGCCCCTCCTCGCTCCCCCCCCCCCGACTCCCCCTTTCCTCTTCTCTTAGAGTCAGGGTATCTGGGTACATTAATCAAAAATAATGAATAAAATGATCGGCCTGACAATGTGGCGTAGCCTCCCCTCGGTTTCAGGAGGATAACCGACCAACTTTATTAATCAACATTTCCTGATTAATTGTTACAAAGTGTCATCCATAAATTCCCCTTCATTTTAATAGTACTTTGGCCAACACTAACAATATCCCCCGTGACCACAGATTTATTGAGGCCTTGGCCGATTTTGAGAGTGGGGGGGGAGACAGATAGAGGAGGAGGTAAGGAAAAACAGCATCCGCTTTAACAATGCTTTGGAATGCAGGACTGGAGACTCTGGGTAGATTTGCAGCTCCTGAACACTTAGTCTTCAGAATTGGCCTAATGGCAGTTTGGTATAGCTACAGCACGGCCCCATGGAGCTCTGTCTCTCCCTCCCTCTCTCTCTCTCTCTCTCTCTCCCTCTCTCTCCTTCTCCTGATAAGGTGAGGCGGCGGAGTAAACCATTACGGGTGACAGTTTCACTTTTCTCCCCCTAATTACTTGTTCCTGCCCATGTGGCATTTCTTAGAAAAATTTGTTGAATAATGACCGGCATTAAAATGGAGGCTCTTAAGAATTTATATGCGCCGGCTTAATTCATCATGTACTTTCTTTATCTCCTGTGTAGATTTATATCCCGGCGTGTCGCGGGGGCCCTCTGCCTTGTGACAGGGGCCGTCATCTCCTTAAGGGCACGGCGTGTATATCAGCGAGCGCGCCCACCCTCTCCACATCCCCTATACCCCCCACCCACCCAACCACCGCTGCTTTCCATCAGCGTGGCTGCTGGGAGCGTTTGTTTCTCTTGTCGGATCGGCGGCCATAGATTTCTGTTTAGGCGTGCTTCCCTTTGTAGGTGACTATTTGTCTTCGCTTCAGAAAGACTGCTGGGCTGGGATAACTTGATGAAATCAACAGAAAAAGTTAAAGGTCGGCGGTCAGTTTTAAAAGACGCTGAGGAACCTTCTTTTTTGTTCAGACATCAGGACTTGTTGAGGCGTGAGTGTTCTTCAAACAAAGTGCTCAAGGGGTCAAACAACATTTGAGACTGCGTCCCCACGCACCTTCTTTGGGGTCACATTCTGGGGGAATTCGTCTGACATTATTTAACTTTTCTGAAATTTAAACAGGTTTTTACCTTAAACAGGCCCTATTATACTATTTTCTGGGTGCATATTTTCATCTCACGTTACAGTTACAACATGTTTACATGCGGTAATGCTCATAATCCTCCTTGTTTTTCTCATCCTGGCTGTCCTGCAGCACCTCTTCTCACCCTCTATCTGAAACGCTCCATTGTAGCGCTTGCTCCTCCCTCCAGAAAGCAAAGTCTGCCCTGATTGCTCAGCTAGCCCGCTCTGTTGTGATTGGTCAACGTTTCACATTTCACAAACTCTCCCTCCAGAGAATAACAAATGAACAACAGGTCCCAGCAGGATTCAGACCTGGGCTGCCTGGGTGATAGACTGCTGTCTTAACCACTACACCATGGTGGATGTGAGCTTTGAAACTATATTTCTCTTTTGTTGTTTGAGGGTCAAACTAGCCGGAGAGTTTTACGTGACTTCCGTTACATTGTGACCTCATAAAGTTACAGAAGTGAAGGAGAGAATTCAATGGAGCCGTTTCAGGCAGTTCAGGAGCAGTGTGTCATTCTTTTTGTTTGTCCAGTTTTTTCCTTTAATTTGTCTCCTACCCGTAGCTTTTATCTCCCTTTTATTTTCAATTGTGAACGTATTAATTAGCCTGGGGTGAATAAGAGTATTCAAAATGTAAAAGAGGCAGTTTTTGTGAATAGACGTCTGTAAGATGTATACATTACCAAGTAGGTTATGAATAATCATGTCATATATATGTCTGTGTGTGTTTGTGAGTGGCCCAAATATGCCTTTAAAGCCAACATTAATATCAGTACAAAGAAATGTAGTCCAGGTGTGGGGCTCGTCCCTTTTATTCCAGCAGAGGTGATCAGTGTTTGCACTGTGCAGAAGTGGGATACTTTCTAAAATACCACCTTCCATGTATAATGAAAGGACCTACATGTATAATATATGTTTGTATTTATGTGTATATCATAAACCCACCTCCCTTTTTAAAAATGCAATCCCTTTTTAAGTCGGGCATTAGGATGATTTATGTTCAGCATCCGCCCAAGCGTTCTGAGAGCAACCTGCAGCCTCACCTTTATTACTGTTGTTTTTTACTATTTCCTTTGGGTCATTTACTATGCTGTCTGGAGTATACCCACTCAGGACAGCGTTTCACTTTCAAGGGCATTGTTGTGGGCATCTAATGGGAAGTGCTCTAATGTTTGAACGGATGCTAGTGAACCGCAGATCCCCACATTCAGTGCTTGTTCTCCAAAGCTAATGTCTACTGAGAGAGCTGATTCTAACAAATCAGAAGAGGAGAGTGGGGAAGTTTGAACTGGTGAAGGCGTTGATTTATCCGCTTTTCTATTTAACACAGGCTACACTCTATAGAGGAGACTCCAGCAAAGTATCCCCCTAAGAATTACGTCCATATTAGTTTATTCTGCACCTCATGATTTACGTCCAGTGCCAACACTCAGTGCCAATGCAGAATGGAATTTGCCCCATAAGTGAGAGCGTTGAGGTGTATTGGGATATTGTAGTTTGCATCCAGTCAGAGAACTCCTCCATAATAATTATATTTTAATCAACTAATCGATATGCCATAACAACGATCTTTCCCTGATCTTAACCACATTTGCAGTGGCCTTGTGCTGACATCGTAGAAAGCAAGACTTTTAAAAACGTTGGCAATGAACATAATCCAAGGATTTGCAAGATCGTCCATTATTCACTGAGATGTGAGTTGTTTCAGGTACAAATGCTTGTAATGCTCTATACATCCCACTTTTGTCACCATGTCACAGTTCTTCCTCCATATTCCTCCAGTATAAATGCCCCACTCATTCACACACTCGCGGCCAGATCGTACTGTCACGGTTGGTGTGTGGACCCAAGAGCAGCATGACGAGGAGACAGATAAAGTTCTGGAGTTTTATTTGAAGCTGAGAACACAGCAGACAGACAGGCAGGGTATGACTCACAGTGGGGAAACAGACAAGGGATCAGGCAGACGGAAACCAGAGGAAGCGGAGGCTAATCTCGTGGTCGGGGACAGAAGGCTGAGTCGGTTAACCGGGGCAGAGGCAAGGTAGGAATACCGTGGTCTGGGACAGAAGGCTGAGACGTTGACCAGGGCAGAGGCAAGGCAGGGAAGTCCAGACAGGCAGGGTCGGCAACGGGAAATCAGTCCGCGGGAAATTGCTGGAAAGTGTAGCATGAAAACAACGAACGATCTGGCAGCGAGTGTGTGAATGAGTGGGGCATTTATACTGCAGGGTGTAGGTGCAGCAGAGTGAGCAGGTGAGAGGGATGGTGCTGATGAGGTGGGTGTGGCAGACAGGTGCACTGCATGAGGCTGATTAGATGAGTGAGGGAGAGTGTGGTGAGAGAGAGAGGGGGCTGGGCTGTGAGCTGGAAGTGGAACTGGGAGTGGCCGGAGTGAACTGAGAGAGAGTGACAGGCAGGTGAACAGAGTGAGACAGGGGCCGTTTCTCAATATGTGAACTTCTCTGTACTTGTGTCCTCGTGAACTTGTGAAACGTCATCTAGCGTGGCCCAAGTACTGTTCCAATACACAAGTTCGCATCCAGCCAAGTACGGTCCAGATACCCGGATGTGTCCTCGCTCCGCCCATTATATCGAGGATGCATCGGAGGAGACTTGTGTGGACTTTGGACAGCCAAGTATCCCAGAATGCATTTCACCAGCAAACAAGAGCCGACAGTAGCGGAGACGGCTCACAACTGTCATCATATCATTGTCTAAATACTGCTGTTGTTGTGTAACGGAATTTAGTTTTAACATTTTTTTAAGCGAGAATGTAGTTGTTAAGACTTACAATATGCGGTCAATTTATCAACATAGAGCCTGTTTGAAAAAAGCGCCGACGTTTGTCGGAGATATGAGAGGTCCAGAGAGGATATATATATATATCTCTATATATATATATATATATATATATATATATATATATATATATATATATATATCTCTCTCTATATCTATATATATATATATATATATATATATATATATATATATATATATATATATATATATATATATATAGATATATATCTATATAGATATATATCTATATATATGAGAGGACCAGAGAGGAGACCGGGCGGTGATGCTCATGCATCCCGCTGACAGCAGCCTGATCTCGGCTAGGCCTCTCCAGATGTGCCGCTGGCTCCGGTGTCTCTGTGGTTGTGGTTGCAGATGTAACACAAAACATATACATATTAATATTTTAATATTTTCTAAATGAAAACGAAAAAAGGCAGGGTTGTGTTTTATATCATATTTCGTTTTATTGTCTATATATATGACTGAAGATAACCGGAGTAGGCGGGACCGACGAGCTGAGTTGGTGACGTCGTGACGTTGGTGACGTCATCAAGTTCGCTGCTGTTCCAATTGCAAAATGACCGTACTGCGTCCTCCCATCCTCGGGAGTTTGTACTCCCGAGTCGAACTATCCAAGTATGAACTTGCAAGTTTGCAAGTCCATACTTGACCATACTTGGTATTGAGAAACGGCCAGGGAGTATGGAACTACTGACAGTATGGAGGAAGGTCTGTGACACACCACCCTAAAAACACAATATCAAGACGACAAGGTCCATTCTAGTATGACTCCGGCCTATTCTTCTAGCACCGAGAGACGTCCTGAGTCACTAAAGCCACAAGTCCATACTGCACTGACATAAGGACGCAATAAGGCGCAGATAACTGACACGAAATAGTTAGAAATACAAACGCGTCATGTTGTAACCAACTGTTGCACCAAACCGAGTGAGGATTGTAAAGCCAAAGGTCAGCAGCAGAAGAAGTATTTAAATCCAGACTAGAAAACGGCTCACGTGACTGTTACACTATTGGTATATTGTTACTCATGCACTAATATGGAAGCAGGATTTTTACTTTTGTACCTGGTTTGAGATGGAGCAAATTTTGAACTAATTCCTATAAAGCTGCAACTAACATTTATGTTAAGTATGAATTAATCCGCTCTATATTGAAATTAATCAATTGATTAACTGTTTTTGTAAAACTTCAGAAACTGGTTTGAATTATTACATCAATAGTTGGACATAAAAAGAAACCAGGTTCCACTGTAGACCAGAAAGATCATTCACATAAATTACCTAAGCCGTCCTCCTCAGGTAAAACCAAGAACAGTGTGCCCTGTCCAATTAAAGAATTCCTCCAGTGAGCACATTCGTCTCCACGCCGAGCTGTGAGCTGTGATCCGATCAAACCAACATGTTCGTCTCTCCACTCCGGGCGACCTCCGGGCCCCTTGGGCATCTCTATGCTAATTGCATGCAAATTACATAATAGCTGACACACTTTTGATGGGAGTGTAAAATGAGTGACACAAGAGCAGCAGATATTCTTAACGCCGGCGTCGCACACCTTACATGTAGCTGGGTTACAATCAAGGTTGCACTGCAAAGTTCAGTCTTTGCTCTTTGATACATTATATGACCATTTCTTATTTGTTGATGTTAATCTTAGCCGTGACCTTTGACCTTTTTGTACGACTCAACGCCACAACCCCTCTATCATTTTCCTTTGTGGGGCAAAAATAAATCTAAATTCATGTCTTAAAGGGAAATGTTCTTCTGCGGCCCTCCTTTTATGAAAACAGCATCCTACGAATCGATTCCTGAACTAAATGATGGGGGAGGGGGGGGGGGGATATGATAAAATACCGCAGGTAGCAGAAAATGGTTCTATAATTAAATGGAGTGATAAAAAAACAATTTATCCAGAGCACTGTTTAGACACGTGCGCAAACAAAATGCTGGAAATAGCAGCGTCGAATGTATCAATCAGGTATGATGGCGTTTAAGTTGCGGGGCTGTGACATGACAGGAGCTTCCTGCCAGAAGGCTTGTCTTTCTAATGACAGCCATGGCTCTGGAACGGAGACAATCCGGGAGGCGCACACACACACACACACACACACACACACACACGCATATATACGCACACACGCTCGGCCCTTGCCTCGATCTCTCTCTTTGATAACTATCACTGTCAAGGGGAGACAGAGCCCAATGTATGACAATTTGTTCATTATCATAGTGAATAGATTTTCACAGGCTCCCCCGCCAGTCTGCCAGTGGCGGATGGATGAATATCAAACAGGCCCTCTCCTTTGTCCTAGGGGCCAAATTTAGGAAATAACATCTCATCCTACTCCCTGCCTGCCTCTCTCTCTCTCTGCCTCTCTCTCTCACACTATCCTCGCCAGCAGGACCAGGGACACCTCAAGTACCCATCACTCAGCCCAGTTTTGTGTGTGTGTGTGTGAGTGTGTGAGAGAGAAAGAGGACTATGAATGTGTATTTCTCAGCAGGGATTGCTTTTAGAGTTTAGAGATAAACACTATGCAAAGGAAGACACACTTATGAGAAGTAGGAACTAAACAAAAGCATGTTGATGGTATAATACAAAAAATTCCTGCATGACATAAGGGAATTTGACCTTAAAGAATCTTTAGCATGGAAGTAATAATCACTATGACATTATGCAAAAATGATATATTTCAGTCACTTTCTGACCTCAATCATACTGTTCTGCAGTGCACAAAAAAAATCAGCAAATCACTGAGCACTGGTCCAGGTTTATATGTCCAGAGCTTTATCATTGTGTTGGGTATCCATCCTCAAGATTACAGCACAAGGTAACACTAACTCTGCTCATGTTGTCATTAAATAAATACATTTAAAAAAAACGGCTCAAATTTCCCAGAAAAAAGGAATCTGTGGAACCTTGAAATAATTTACCATCTTTGAGGATTTGTTATTATATTCTCCACATTTAAGGAACTATGTGTATTTGCTTTCTTTCAGAGAATTAATGAAGAGACTGATTCCACTCTCATATCTGTACGGTGCATATATGGCTACAGCTGAGCTAAGGCATAGACTGTATATAAGAAGTGGACAAAGTCACAGTGATGTTTGGAATTTTGGCTTTCGCAATTTCTTTTTTGGCCATCACCTTTTTGTTTTTTTTGCTCTTGGCATCATCATATTTCTTGGCTGGGAGCAGTGACTTGAGGGAGTTAATTGAAGAAGCTTTGACTGCTTAAATAAACAATATATAATGATTAGCTTCGGTAGTGCTGGTAATGCTTTAGTTTAACTTTTGGACACAGCCAGGTTAGCTGTTCCAGTCGTTATGCTAAGCTAAACATTAGAATGATATCGATCTCCTCATCTAACATTTATCCATTAATGTGGTCTCATTACATGCAACAGATTGGGAAATCACTGAAAATAATCAGCCCTACCTTCTGATAAGTGTGTTGAATTACATTCAAATGAGGATGCATTTTTAAGTCTGCACCATTTCTAATTTCTTTTAAGTGGCAGAAACAAATTCCTATAATCAAATAGCACATGTCTTGTTATTGTGTCCATGGAAGGCAGTGTATGCCTGTTCGGCTCTGTCTGTTCAGTTGGACAGTGGCGGTCCTTAAATTAAACCTCCGCTAGGACAGCACACAGGGTTCAGACCCAGGACCTGTTAGTACTCGGCAACACAACCGTACCTTCTACTCGCAAACACAGCCGGGCAAAGTAAGAATCGGACTCCCCTGGTTCTGTTGCTTCTCTCTATCACACAAACACACAGACATTATGAAGAGAAATTCTAGAGCAAGAGAAGGACAAACAATGATGCAGAGAAGAAGAGAATGAGATCCGTTTTGACCAGTTCTTTATTGCATGTACATATTTATGATTGTTCCTTTTTCAAGTATCACACTCAGTCCGTATAAAAGCCCCGCCAACAATCCTTTTCACCTGCAACGTTTTCTTTTTTCTTTCTTTTTTTGTACAAGATAATTTATGAAAATGAAAATGACTTTTTGCTCATTTTGTTTAATGTATGCACTTTAACAATTAATAACCCAAGCGCTGGGAGATTTTCAACTAAAGGCCATTAATTTGTATAAATCTGCCATGCTCTGACAGCAGGAGATTTTTTAAACTGATCTGAGGGAAAGTGAAATTATTCTCTAGCCTCGGGTTAAATATTACTTTTCTCCAGGACTTCTCCGGGTCCGCCAGCTCCTTGCCGCTTTCTGACCTTGTCATTGATCTACCTCTCCCTCACTTGCTTTTCTATCTCCTTTTCTCTCACTGCGTTATCAGTTTGCATTATTTTTACTAATTTCTTTGGTTATCAGGGAGAGGGTTTGTTTTGTTTGTGAGTGGCCTCAAGGCCTTCTGAAAAGGCTCCTACTGATTTGAAATGTTCCCACTGCCATGGCTGAAGGAAGGGCGAACACATCCTCACTCCTCACTGAAAAAGGAAACATTTTTTAAAGTGCATTCTGATGTATCTGATTTATTCCTGAAAGCAAACAAGCAAAGCACAACTTTATTTATATGGCACATTTCATTTCAGGTGGAATCACAATGTGCTGCACAACGCCTGAGCGACACAAACTGTAGTCCGGTTGTGTATCATGTGTCCCCTTTTGAATTTTAATTGTGACATTTGCGACCTAGCAGAGGTGTCTGTTTCCTCATCACGTTGCTAAAATAGTAATTCAGGTTGCATTATGCTCCCATCGAAGCATTTTTGTTGTCAAAAACATTTTTATCAGCCCGTTCAGTTATGGCAGTTGGGTCAGTGGCCCTACGCTCCAAACTCAGACCCTCCAGTAAAGGAGGAGGTCAGGATAGGTGGAATAAAGAGCGACAAATTACATATTTGAGTGGCTTCCTGGGCCACTGATGGGTCAATGAAACACAGGACTTTCACCCAGGATATTGCTGTTCATGTCCTGTGTGAAACCAAAAGTCACTGTTGTTATGTATGTTTATATAGCTTTATTACATTGCCTTGGCCTACCTAACTACATAGCAAACATCTGTATTTTAACCCTAAGCCTGATCTTTTTGCAAACCAAACCAAGTTGTTTGTTTGTTTTGAAAAGACACTGTATGCATGTTACAAGCGGAAGTAACCATTTGAAAACCTACCTGGTCGCAATTTCAAGTAACTCAAAAATAAACCAACCGCTAGTAATATTAGACGGTCAGAGCAGCTGACGTGGTATAAAGAGCGAGATAGTCCTCACAGGGCAGGTGAGAGGGAAAGGCCTCTCGCTGTTTGTGTCCCGTTCAAAACTAGAATGAAATGTTGACAGTTTGTCAGTCACGTGACTCTTTTGTCACTCGTTAGAAATGGGAAATTACATCTGTTCCTTACACGTTCGAAACTCACGCTAGACTGGAGCCTAGAGCGTCATAGTTTGAAGTGAATGTGAATGTGTTTTCTTTTTTATTTGTGTGAATTGACCCTTAGTGTGGGCCATAAGCCGCCAGCATTGCCTCTGGCGGCTTATGGCCTGAAAGACATGTAAATGTAAAGGTCTGTTTTATTATCTGTCAATGATCGCTAACGTACACCAGTGATGCGGTCCTTAGCCAGTTCATACATCAATGTGTTCCTTTAAACAGCAGTGTTAATGCAGTTGTTTTCTGGGAAACAGCCCTTTTGGCACACCTGACTGATGCATTCTAAATATACACTTTGCTTGGAATGAAGAGAAGAAGATCTTAGCGGTTACAGCCAGAGATGTGAGGGCCACCATTGCTCAATTAATCAAAGAAAAGAGCATCACGATAGCCATCCCAACTATAGAAGACTGCACACTGAAGTAAACCCAGTGGAACTAAAGATCCAGGGTTCAGCATAAACTGATTACAACTACACCCAATTCCATGAAGCAACTATAGATAAATATCCTCATCCAAAACTTAAGTCGCTCACGGCTTTCATGTCTAACCCAACCTCTGTACTCATCTCCTAGCTTTCCAGTCTTGCACCTCTGTGAGCCTTTTTACCTGGCTGATGCTGCTGATGCTGCTGCCGGATTTGTTATCTAGATCAGAGCCATTTAGAGCCCTTCATTCATCATGTACGCCAGATTTGAAACGAGGCAAAAAACAGGCAACTGCAACACTCGGTATGCCCGCAAAACACCTACACCAGTTCTGGGTCAAGGTCACAGATTCACTCTTGCGCCCCCTGCACCAACTGCTGAAAAACATTTTCGTGGAAGGAAAACAAATTGAAAAACCTAAACAATGGACACAACAATTAAAATAATTTTTTTATAATTTAATATTTAAACATCCTGCTTTCCTCTTCCATAGTTAGATGACAACACAAGATCTTTCTTGTTTACATTATGTTTATTGACGTAGTTATTTCATCCTGGCCTTCCTATGTAAATTATTCTTATTGGCTTAACATATTCAACAAATAATAAGGAATTAATTAGACAGAAGCATACATGTAGCACACATTCAGTACTGGTTTACACGCTTACAGTGAGCCATTTGCTGATAAGGGAGGCAAATCATGATAATAAAAATGAATTAGTTACACAGCAGAACTTCCACCGTCTTTCAACGCAACAACACTATTTTCCTCATTCGGTTTCCTAATTTCCGTCCACCTCCCTCCGTCATCCTTCCCTCCCCCCCCTCCCTCTCTCGCCCTCTCCTCCTAGCGGTAGTTTTCTAAGTTCAGATTCTGAGAGCATGTCTTCATTAGCTGCATTAACATTCACAGGCTGTAGTAAATTCTGACAGTGAAAAGGTCCCCGTAACCTTTAGTTGTGCAGAAATTTACTTCCCAAGAAAATTACAGCTGGCACTGTCTTAATTAATGCCCTGCTTTCTTCTCCTGAAAACCCAGAGCCTGTCAGCTGGAGGAGGAGGAGATGAGGAGGAAGAAGAAATTAGAAAAAAAAGTGGAAAGAAGAGGTGGGAAAAAAAGAGAAGAGGGAGAAAGAAAATCAAGACAGAGAAGAGATGAAATTTCACTCGACTAAATGTGTTTTACTTACAGACACGGGGCGGCGTGGTAAGACGGGGTGCATGGGAATATAAAAAGTGGGGAATTGAAACAGCTTCTCACAATATTGCAGCTCTGCGTGGTGTTTATGTGTGAGTGTGCAGTTGTTGTCGCATGGAGGCCAGCTATTCCCCCAAGTAAGTAGATTCAGTAGATTCAAATCTACACTATCTCCCGCACACAACTCCCATCTACTCTCCCTCTCTCATTCTCTGCTTTTTGTCATCCAAAGTGGTATGAGAGAGAGAAAGGAAGGGGGGGGGGGCTTTTGGGGAAACTAATACATATTTTATCCTAGGCTATCTCCTGGGTGCAGATGCTGCTTTGTTCCGGGCCCTCAGAGGAAGAGAATGGCTAAAGAGCCAGAAATCCATCTTCACACTGGGGAAGCACAGCATCGCAATCCTGCACTGATTGGGCCACAAACAAATTAGAATAAATACCAACATCCGTCTGCATGGCAAATACGGCGCTTAACTGTTTGTGTGTGTGTGTGTGTGTGTGTGTGTGTGTGTGTGTGTGTGTGTGTGTGTGTGTGTGTGTGTGTGTGTAAGTGTGTGTGTGTGTGTAAGTGTGGTGAGAGGAGGTTGTGTGAGAGGCTTTCTTAGCTCTGTAGTGTGGGGAAAAGGATTGCACTCAGTGATAGTCCCCCGTCCCTAATTGTCCAGGCGAGCTACTCCTCTCACGCCTTGATCATCTTTCCCTCACTCGGTCTGGGGTGTGCGACTCCCCCACCTGCGCTCTCCCCCTCCATCCATCTCCGCAGATGCTAATTAGGGAAGTGAGTCACAGCTCTGTTGATAGACAAATGTCAGCGCGAGTCTCCAGTCGGTTCCGGTAATTGCCTGAATCAAAGCTTCTGGGTGAGCAGAGATGACGAAGAGGCGAGACATTGTACACTGCGAGGGGTGTCCGTCCTCCCGTCTCCCGCCATTTACTAGTCAAATCGTCCTGGAAATCAAAGACTTTGCAACATTTCTAGAAACGGGGGGAATTTCACAAAGCATCTCTGTGTGTTTACTAACTTCCTTTAGGGGTGTGCACATGGGTGCCTTTTAAAACCAAAATGTGCATAGTTGAGGTAAAGCCCAAATGGCTGCACAGGCTGTACCTGCTGACCGGACCCGACAATCCATCAATTCATGCCCAACGCAAGCGGCGATTGGCCAAGTGTGTGAAGGTGTCTTCTATCATGCTGGACACAAGGGGTTAAGGACAGTCGCGTTTTTGGTTTAAAACACTTCTTATTTAAAGTTAGGGATCACATTTTTGGGTTTTTTTTTGGTTAAAAAAATAATGACTGTGAAAAAGATCATGTCCTGGTTAAAAGTTAATCACTTCTTTTAAAGATTTTTTTGGCACCTTTTTTTCCTTAATCAGACAGAAGGGAGGCAGATTGGAAAATGTGTGTGTGTGTGTGTGGGGGGGGGGAGATGACATGCAGCAAAGGTCCCAACACCAGAATTGAACCCAGGAAGGTGCGTTTAAGTGGCATGCACTGTAACCAATCGGCTACCAACGCGTTCCAAATTAAAAAAACATTAACTGTTGCTTAGCAATAGGTCCCATCCATCAGTCCATCAACCAAACAACCAACCAACCAACCAACCAACCAACCAACCAACCAACCATCCAACCTTTTTGAGCACCTCTCCAAAGCAGTTTTGTTATAACAAAGGGGTGAATTGCAATGTAGTTATATACAAATAATCATGGTCCTTGTAAAAGATGACACAGAAACTCTTCCACTTCTCATAGGCATCTGCAGTTTAGCAAATAAAGAGGACATACTCACTCCCAAACCGTCAAATGATGACACTTTGTCCCTATACGCTTCTAAATATGGCACTCCAGGTTCCCCTTCTAGCATCAGTTTAGGATGTTTCAGGGACGGCGTATCAGTTTCCGCTCATTACATGCAGACAGTGTCTTTTCAATATAATCTTTCAACAGAGGTTTACTTAGTTTTTGTGTTTAGTTAGGTAACAAAAGCACTTCATCAGACTTAGGAAAAGATTGTAGTTTGGGTTAAAATGAGTACGTTAGCTACATAACTGGCATCAAGCAGGCTAAATAACTTGAGTAACAAAAGTAAGGTGAAATAAGTCAACACAAGTGAGTGGGTGAAAGTCCTGTCGAGACCACTGACCAAGGGTCACTATTTGACAAATTGGGAGGGAGGATGTGTTTATTGGTCGCCAAGGGGCCAGAGAGGTTCCATCCAATTACAATGAACGGCTATGGCCATCGGTGTGTGATTGGGTGAATGAAAACCACATGGGAAAGCACTTTGGATAAAATGTGATATAAATGCATTCTATTCTATCTATTTAACAACCGTAATGCTAATACAACCTGTGGATTTGAGGGGCAACAATACATTTCCTCCGGAGCACAAGACGTCATTGTGAGCAAAATGTGAACAGAGACTGTTTCAAACAAATGTCCGGTGCACTTAACTGTAGTTTCTGGGGAGGACAGCGTCCCCTTTCTTTTTACAATCCTTCCCTTTGGTTAGAAAAATGAACTAATGCATTACGAGGGCTCTCCCAGTTTCCTCACAACAAATGATTAAAGTGTGACGGAAAACTTTACCGCAACACATGGGCTCATTTGACGAGGAGAGCGAGTCTTGCACCCGGCGAGCTGCTGGTCATTATTTTGTAACACATCGATAAATTTGGGTCCGTCTAACGTCAAGTAGTTAGGACTTTATTTTGAACAAATGGGAAGCAAGCTTCAGGCTACTTGTTTAGCAGTCCACATGTGACACCTCTATTAGAGGAGCAGTCCCGGCCACTCCGCAATAAAGAATTCTTGTCTCCTAATTATAAAGGTTTGACTCTGGCCTTAGTTAGAACCACAAGAGTCTCCTCTCCAAATAACATCTCGAGCTATCAAATATCTTCATCTCATTTAAAAAAAAAAAAAAAAAAAAAAGCTGCTGCTCTTCATCCTTCCTTCGTTTTTGGTGACTTTATGCCACTTGCACACATTACCATCACTACAGCAGCACAGTTAGGTATACCAATTATATCAGCTAATCAAAACAATTAGGACTCACGGTGGATCTGAGAGTTGCATGTCAGGCGGGGAGTCAGGTTATTAAAGTAGGTGCTCTAATGAGTGTCAGTTTAACTAACACCCAGCGTGTTGTTTCTCTCTCTGTGTGTGTGTGTGTGTGTGTGTGTGTGTGTGTGTGTGTGTGTGTGTGTGTGTGTGTGTGTGTGTGTGTGTGTGTGTGTGTGTGTGTGTGCAGAAAAGTTTGACTCACTACACCGTTGCAGCGGAAAGATAACGCAAACTTTTCAGTTTTGTTTTGTTGCCCGTGCTGATGGCTATCAGCTAACTCTACTGCTCAACAAAGCCATGTGATCCCAACAGGAGTGTGTGTGTGTTTCTATAAAGTCTTTACAGTGGAAGAAACTTACATTATGTGCCCTGCCCCTAAAATATCTACTACTACTCCCTCCCTCAACACACACACACACAGAGACACAGACACACACACACACACACACACACACACACACACACACACACACACACACACACACACACAGACACAGTCTCATCCTGCTCCCCGTGTTACCTGTGATGATAAACGGCTCCAGATTTTAAGATTCCCATTTCTAATTTTCTGAGTGGAGAGGCAGGACTGAGGCGATTGATCAAATTGGGCAGCGAGTTAAGCTCCCCCCCCCCCACACACACACACACACACACACACACACACATCCTCTACCTTCCCCTTTTTTCCTCCACCTTTCTTCTCATCGCCTTTTCCTGCCCAAAGACCCTCTTAAAATATTAAACCAGAGTTATGAATGGTCACCGCTGACCCATCTATTAATATCTCCCAAAATTGAGAATTTAAATATTGGGGTTTGTCCAATGAGCCAGGTTTGATGGATGCAAATTACAGCCTCCACCCAAAATACTTCATCCCTTTGACATTGTTTTGCTGACTGCTAAACACGGTACTGTGAATTAAAGATGAATAGTATGTTAATGTACTGACAGTGGAATCATAAAATCAATGTTATTGTTGCTATACTGACTCTGGGCAGATTAACCCCTTGACACACTTTCCACCCTTGAGGAGCTTCAAGACTTTTGAAAAATCATTATATTCCACCGCTTTTTTTCCATAAGCTTCATATTCTGTGATGTTCATCTCTGAAGCTTTATGCAGTGAACACAAAATGAAATATACTCTATTTTTTTATTTTTTTCTATTTATTTTTTTATTTCCATTCATTCTATTACATCCCACCAAAATTCAGCCTGACATACTTGGTATTTTGGAAACTTTGGGAACCCTCTAGAATAAAAAAAATAATATATATATGGGTATGAACAAAGTTATCCTGCGGTTAGTTTGTTTGTACTGACTGCCTTAAAGTGTAAAATGACAATGTATCAAAGGGTATGAAGGATATCAATAAAATATGTATGGGGTACCTTTACCATAAGTACAAGGAAAGAAGAAAATAAAAGGAAAGAGGAAGTGGAAGTTGTGTTTGAGTGGGATTAAAAAATATGTATTGTTAATTACCATAGTTAAGTAACAGATAATGAAAAATAGGGGAAATTGGTAAGAGTGTTGATTAAATACTGAAATAAAGTAAAATAAATAATGAAATAATGTATGGCACCCATTTATCTTGAAATTATTTTACATTGCAGTAGTAAATTACAAGATAAACTGTTTTTAAAATATGATGTTCTCATTAATACCAACAAAACTTAGAGAGAAGGGTGCATATCTATAGATAGAGCCATACATTAGTTATGTTTTATAAAATGATGAGAAAATACAAAGAACCATGATTAACTTTTGGGATCCTTTGCAAAAATATGTCAAAAAATAACTATTGTCTCGTCTCATCGTCAGTTCATAGTGAGGTGTGCTATTCATAAATAAAACAATTCAGAAATGTTCTGTCTGTCTTTACATTTTCTTTTTATAAAGCATGAGGACTTCCAGCCAAAGTCATAGCCGACATTTTGTGGGTGACACTATCATCAGGACAAAGCGCTGAGAATGTGTGAGGGAGCTCTCTTAAGTTTGTTCATTCATTTAATTTCCACCATTTTTTGTCGTTTTGTGTGCTGTAATCCAATGAATTAAATATAAGGCACACGCACAGCATTCTACAAATCTCAACATTAATTTCCTCGTTCTAAAGATGAAACACAAAAAGAATTTACAAAACAGAACATGAAAAAGCATCTTCAATATTTTCTCGATCATTTTCGAAGTTCTTACACCTCCCCCTCCTCCTCCCTCTGTGTCGGAGGCATATCGATTTGTACCTGCTCGTGCTGCTCCGATTATACATTCATACACAAGTTCTCAGCACACAGTCATTTGTTGAGCGTGTGCATCTCACACACAGGAACAACAAAAAGCTTTGTTTTCCCAGAGGAGTTTGGGAGGGAAGGGTGTGGGGGGGGGGATGTGTGGCACTGCAGCGACTGAGGCGACTTTGTCTCGGGAGAGGAGCTCCTTCGATCTGATTATTTGGGAAAAGGACAAAGTGCTTTTGTTGATGAACAGTCGCTGTGATATCTGGGAGTTGGGAAAAAAAAATCGATGAGGACGCACGGAGCTCTGGCTCATTGATCCTGGCCCCCGGCATTGACAATCCATGGCCTGGTTAGCTATGCGAGAGGAAGGAGGCAAAGAAACGAGCCACTTGTGAAAAGTGTCTCTCTGCCCCTCTACTCTTTGTTTCACGTCGTTGTAAATGCAGAGCGGCCTATTGGTATCATTCGTATTGACAAGCTTGGCTCTGGAATGATTAATAGTCACCCTCCAAAGTTTGAGCACTTGTGGGTATTTGTCTGCGTGTGTGTGTGTGTGTGTGTGTGTGTGTGTGTGTGTGTGTGTGTGTGTGTGTGTGTGTGTGTGTGTGTGTGTGTGTGTGTGTGTGTGTGTGTGTGTGTGTGTGTGTGTGTGTGTTACAGGTAGGGAGTTTTATGCTAATATGCATTTTTGCCCTTTTTTATTTACGCTCTCTCTTGCATTCTCTTTGAAAGTATGAGCAAAACTTTAAAAAAAGAAAGAGATGAATAAAAGCAACACTGCATATTTTGTCGCAGATTTCAATGCAGAAAAGAGAAAGAGAGAAAGAGAGGGAGAGGGAAAAAAAGAGAGAGAGAAAGACTCAAATCACTCAAATGAGGGCCTCTCATTATTGGGCCCGGGCGTTGTTTGTCCAGGCAGTTTCTTTTTTTTTTTTTTTTTTTTTCTTTCTGGCACCTTGTTAGAGATGTCCACGGCTGGTAATTGGATCCGTCTTGCCATTAGAGCGGAGCCTCGGCTGACAGACGCTCAGACCGGGGGAGACGCTTAAATGACAAATGTTCGCTCTCTCCTTCTTAAAAAACCTGAGTGTAAAGCTGTGACGTCTCGTTATCGTCTCTCAGACGAGGGTTTGAGGGCCCCGGCAATCAAGCGGGCTGCTTAAATCTATGAGCATACTGCGGCGGGGGGAGGTGGGGGTGGCTGATTGACGCCTGGAGAAAAGCTTTAAGTAAAAAAAAAAGAAGGATGTTTTTCTGTGTGTTTGTTAAAAGTAGCAAGGGGGGGGTTTACTTTTCTTTTTTAATCAAGGGGCATCTTCACCTGGGTGTAAAGGGAGGAAATACGATTCAAGGGCTGAACGTTTGCTGCCGTAACTTTTACCTGTGCACACGACTCCAACAACGCTGCACGGATTCAGATTATCAGAGCATTCAGGCTCAGATGTGCAACAGGATCATCAAACATCAGGAAACGTGTTATGTAAAGCAACAGTATTTAAATTCTTGTTCTGGATTATTACACATTGCATACAACTTTTTTTTTTTCAAAGGGTGCTTATAATATATTTATGATGCCCTGTGATCACAGCTTGAAGCCTTGTGTTCGTATTCAAAGTATACTGTTCATATAGAGATTTGAGAAATGCATGTTATTGGTGATACTTTGTGAACACAGCATGATATTCAGTTCATTCATCAAGTAAGGAATGAACCAATCCATGCAGAAAGGTTATAAAGTAGCATTTTAGACGTCCGTCACTTGCGCATCTCAAGGTACACACACTTTTTGTGATCACTGACACACTAAAAGTGACTGCTTGGACAAAAGCTTTAAACCTGTAACTAAAAAGTTTTTTTTTGTCACTTTTTGTAAAACACTAAAAGACAGTGGGCGGCTGGAACAGTGTATCGTCCTTAGTATCCTTTTGCAAGACACTGAACCACATGTTTCTCCCTGGGGGCTTTACAACAGCCCATTTTTTCAGAAATGCTTAGAATGGGTTAAATCCAGATGTCAAATTTCATGTATGTACCTGTACGTATATGACGATTGAAATAAAGATTAACATTTTGATCTGAGCACGACCTCTTAACTGTAAATTAGCTGGTTGTGGTGTTAATTTGTTACTGTGCGTGGTTCTGGATTGTACACTTCATGTTCAGTTTTTTCAAAGGGGTTCATCTACTCACATATTTTTGCGAGATTAAGTTGTTTTCTTGGAATAACAGACACATTTAAGATGGAAATCCCTTGTGGCTTTTGCATTTTGGTTTTTGTGTTGTGGGTTTCACATTTTGGCTTTTCAGTTTGTGTTGTGATATTTGTGTTTGTGTTGTGGCTTTTACATTTTTGGTTTTGCATTCATGCTGTGGCTTTTGCATTTGTCTGTTGGCTTTTGCGTTGTGGCTTTTGAGTTATGGCCTTTTTTTATTTGCGTTGTGGCTTTTGCATTGTCATTGTAGCTTTTGAGCTGTGGCTTTTGCATTGTGTGTAGCTTTTGCGCATGCGTAATGACTTTGGCCTTGTTGCTTTTGCATTGTTGTTGTAGCTTTTGCACTCACTCTGTGGCTTTTGAGTTATGTTTTTTTTCATTCACGATGTGGCTTCCACGTTCGCCTCGTCGCTTTTGGATTACATTATGGCTTTTGCATTCCAGCTGTGGCTTTTGACATGTGGCTTTTTTATTTGCGATTTTTTTTTTTTTTTTCATTTGCGTTGTCGCTGGAGTAGATGTTTAACCAGACGTTACACATGTGTAGAAGAATGAAAGCATGAAAATGTATTGATTTTGCAACTGTATCAATACTGCTTTCCTTTCCTTCTTTACAATTGGCAATGTCAATTCTCAAATATGAAAAAGATAGACATGCTTTAATTGTATAGTTCAGGAAATCTTCTTTTCATCAGAGTTATGCAACAAGCTGCTCTTTGTTTTTGTTTTACTGAATGCAAATGAACATCTTGAACGAAAGGGCTTTCCAATTAGGTGTGTTTGACATTCATCAAACAAGAGCTGGTGCAAGAATAGACTCCCAGATCCTGTACAACCATTTCCATATGGTTCACGTATGAATCCCAGAATGTTTTGAACAACTTTAAGATGTTTAAACGATAGGATGTGTTTTTTTTTGTGTGTGTGTGTGTGTGTGTGTGTGTGGACCATTTTGACTTGGAAACGTTAATCCATAAGTGGTGCATTGAATTGCAGTCGGACATAACATAACTCAATCAAACATATTGAATTGTTAAAGAGAAAGTGGATATTTTACAAAGTTCTCAAGTTGTTCTTTTTTAGGTATAGAAAACATGAAGCCCTGAGATCAATGAATGGAAAAGGTGATTTCATTATTAAATTATTATTAGCTAGCATTCTACAAATGTGAAAGCATGCAGAGTAGGGTTGTGTCGTGATTAATCAGTGTTATTGATGATCCTTTGCCTCGGAGCAGCTTAATTCACTCAGCATGTAGGAAGACCGGATGCCCTACGTGAAACTTTTGCTGGTGTGTTCTCAGCGGGTTGGTGTGAGATGTCTATTCTCTACCTTTATATGTCCGGTTTTGTTATCCTTGTCCTTAGCTGTTATTTCTATTTCTACATATGCACAAAATAAATATACTTGTATGTGAACATATACTTATATTCTGATTACTTCTCACCAGGTTGAACACGTCAAGTTTACCTAATTTTTTTTTGCCAACCTCCACTGGTAGAATTTTGGTAATGCCATTTTCACTACTTTTTTAATATGGTATTTAATTGGGCAATTTAAGAATGTATTTTTCACACTCTTATTTACCTGAAGCAGTGTGTAGTTGAATTACTTTATATTTTTCTACTGTAGGAAGTTCCATGTATGTTCCCATGCAATTTGTTTGGAAGGCTAGTCTGTTGGTGTACAGAGCTCTACAAAGACTTTGACCCCCAGAGCCCGGGGTTGACATTTGTGGTTAGGTTTAGAAAACAGCAGCACCGTTTTTAAAGTAAGGGAAAGATTGATGGTTTTGATAAAATGTTAATTAAGTTAAAGTGGTATCGTCACAGTCTGGCTCTATGCCGGCTGTCTTTTTGCGAACACTGGACTGTGTTGCATCTTTGGAAGCTTCCCAGGTATTATAAGATTTTGTGTGCTGGGTTTTGGGGTCCTTTGTTTGTTAAGTTTTTCGTTATTTCTTGTTTTTTATTCATGTTTAGTGTTTCCTGTTGCATTTTGATACTCACCTCCTCTTTCGTCGCAAACAACTTCGCTTCAGGCTTTTGTGTGTTTTCCCTCCTGTGTGATTGTCGTCCCCGCCCTCATTGTTCCCACCTGTCATTAGCCCTGCTGTCACCTCGCCCTCGGTATCACCCCTCTGCTGCAAAATATAGATTCTTGACTTGATTCTTGAAAAGTTCTATCAAAATCTGGATATTTCCTTCTTAAAAAAAGCACTTGAATGCTAGGGTGTCTGAGTGCAACAGGTTTAACATCCCTACAAAAGTTTGTTTCCTGGCAGATGTGCAAAAACATACTGCACAGTGTTTGCAGATGGGTACATGTCGTGATCACTGCAATAGTAATCCCATCTGGAAGAAGGAAGGTGCACGCCCATGAAGTCTGCAGCCGCATTTCATATTCATATTTTTACTTATTTACTCCTAAACCAAAAGTGGGAACACCTGCAACAATCCTTACTTGTCTTTTTTTAAGCATGGAACCAATTGAATGTGTCAGAGCACAAACATCAGTGACTTTTCCAGATATGATTATCTTGATTCAGTGTGTGTGTCGTCATAGATGAGGGCAAAGATTGTGTACAATCCCGTTCCAAATGATCGAGCCTGCGAGGAAGCAAAAAAACGAAGGCATTCCAAACGGGCTTACATGATGTTCGTGTGAAGGTTTAGGAGACGGGTCCATCCGAGGAGCAGGTGTCCCATTGGTCTTCTTCCTGTTGTTCCATTGTTGTTATTGTCTCCTCCTCTCCAGCTATGGTTTGGATTAGCATAACTGACAGCCGTGTTTACATCTGCCGTAATTAAGGCGGGCGATGTAAGCCATGAGTCATGGCTCCATCTGCACTATGTCATCACATTAGAGACGGAGATGCCTGAGAGAGAAGAATGAGAGAGAGACAATAGGTTGGTAGGGATAGAAAGACATGGATAAGGACATCATGGTCACAGCCTCATTCAACTTTTTCGTATTATAATCTTAACTTTCTCTTGCTTTTTTTTTCCATACGGTGGACTCATGAGTGTGCAATGTCTGATTCAAGAAATAACTCTCCTAACTCCAGATAACAAATAATCAGCGTAGACATGATGAATTTCACCTAAGAGTAAATGAGTGCTCGATTATCCATCCATCCATCCATTTTCCGTAACCTGCTTATCCAGTTAAGGGTCGCAGGGGTGCTGGAGCCGATCTCAGCTGTCAATGGGCGAAGGCAGGGTACACCCTGGACAGGTCGCCAGTCTGTCGCAGGGCTGACATATAGAGACAAACAACCATTCACACCTACGGGCAATTTAGAGTCTTCAATGCACCTAAGCTGCATGTCTTTGGACTGTGGGAGGAAGCCGGAGAACCCGGAGAGAACCCACGCTGACACGGGGAGAACATGCAAACTCCACACAGAAGGTTGTCCAGCCCGGGAATTGAACCCAGGCCCCTCTTGCTGTGAGGCGACAGTGCTAACCACTACACCACCGTGCAGCATGTGCTCGATTATTAGAATTGTTAATTTGCATAACTTACTGCCCAGAAATAGCATATAAAGTATGCGTCTTGCCCCATGTGTCCTATGTTGTAGCCCTGACTTCGTATGGTCCATGAAGGAAACAGCGTCAGCTGCAGAGTTAAAGGATCTGCTAACGGTAATAAATGGGAAAGAAATAACTAGTGCTGTAAATGCCGTGTCACTTGAGGGTTGTATTGCCACTGAAATAAAGAAAAAATGGTTCCATCGATAACTTGATTACGGAGGGGTCAGATAGAGTGGTTTTGAGATGTTTGTATTGACTTTGTAGTGTTATACAATAGCATCAATAGGCAATTTAAATGGATGGTGATATATTTAGGCCATGTCAATAAATGTGTAATTTATAATTGGAATTGCAAAGTTAAACAGGATAATGAAAACATAATTCTGAACCAAATTTTGGGCGTTTTCAAACTGAAAATTTCTCGAAAGCAATGAAAAGTAATTACCCATTAGTGAAAAATGTAGGCTTGGATAAGAGCAGACTCATTGTGCATGACTCCCTTAGACAGGTCTGGATCGTGAACATTGTTTGCATCTTATAGAAACAAGAAAGTCGGTGAATATATCAAGTTCTCCTAAAACACTCGTAAACGCCACTTAAGAATAATACCTGTTCATGCATGTGGTCTCACATAAATAAATCTCAAAAACCAAACATTTATGCCCTACGAAAAGTAATGCACTGTTATTTGTTTAGCACCCAGGTAATTATGAGTCAGGATTTGCAGGGCTGCCTCTAAGGAAGTCCGGTGACGTAGTATATATGTTATCAAACACAAACACAGGACTTTCACCCAGGAGACCTCTGTTCGTGTCCTGTGTTAAACCAAAAGCCAACATTGACTTATATTACCTAACTATTGTTACATAAATCACATACTTAAGCTGCGGTTACGTAACAAACATATTTATTTTGCATAACAAATTTATTTATTCTTACCCAAACTACAGTGTTTTTCTAAACATAACCAGGTAATTTTGTTGCCTAAACAGGTTTTGCAGTGCAGGGGCTAACACAGGAACGCTGATCGCACGTGTTGTGGACGTGGACATATGTAGGAGAATTTACCAAAAAACTGGAAATAAGATAGTATAAGATATCATATGGACCTTTGCATAAGTTTTCCCAGGAGACCATTGTTCTTATTCCCCTCCTGGAAAAGCCTCTACTGCACTTCCAGATACACATATGGATGCGATGCAAGCGTTAAATTAAATTCAGCCTCGTACTGTGTTTACTAAGAGTGGGATACAAAGGGTTGACAGAGAGAGAGGAAGGAAGTTAACAGTGAAGCATGCATCGCACATTCAACTGGCTTCATTTAAACACTCGCACACAGGCACACTTCTTCCTTCCTGCAGGAGGGTGAAGTGAAAACACGCTTGTGTGTTTGCATCATGCAGAGCTGTCATACCGAATTTTTACACCTCCTGGATAATACGTATGACTACATGCAAGACCATTCTAAATGCATTCTTTATCCTCAAACAGCTAACATGCACACCCATTCATTTTCAACATGCATCGCCTCTCTCTTCTCCTCCAACCGTCCCTTTTGCACCCCTCCCTCTCTTCTCCTCCACCCTAGACTAAAGGTAATTCTTGCGTTTCGCTCCTTGTTGTTGCTATTATCTGCTTTATTGAGCACAGTGTCCACTGTGCACAATTCATGGCCATTTCCATAAAGCAGTGAGGAAGGGGGGGGAGATATTAGAGGAGCAGCAAATGACTCATGACTTAGGAAGGAAGAGGGGAGGGAAAGGGGTGGGGGGTTGTTGGGCCTTGGGGAACCCTGAGCCTCCACTTTACCCTGGTTCTACCTTCATCTCTTGTTCCACGGCGTCTATGCCACCCCGTCTGGTGGCTATGCGTCGATTTTACCTCCACTCCCTTCTTCGTCTGCTGCACCTCCTCCTGCCCCTCCCTTCCGCCATCCACCCCCCACTATTGTCCTCCACCCTCATCTTCTCCTCCTACCTCTGCATTGCAAACTCCCCAACATTAAATTGTGATAGATGAAGAGCGGAGGGCATTCATACAAATCAATGACTTTAGTGTATGTGTCATTAGCCCGCACCACGCAGCCAGCGGTCAGCGTCATAAATCACGGCATGATCGGCTGTCTGCCGTCCCAGCGCCGCAGCTGCGCAAACTGCATGCATTAGCCGGCGCCGGCCGGCGTACCAACCACGAGCTGCTTACTTTAAAACAAGAAACAAGGCGAGGTTCCTCTGCGGAGCTCACTGTTCATGGAGGAGAACACGGAGTCTTTAGTGACTCAGTGAAGTGATGACTCAGCTGTATTATGTGCACCGCAGTAGGCGTGTAATGATGCTACAAGGCATTTATAACTGAATGCATTTTGTCTGTTTTCGGGTATGATTGGGGGCGAGACGGCAGATGCTTCGCCTGCATGATACATCTTTAGCAAAAAGAAATATAGCTCCTGAAATGTATAAGGCAATGTATAAATTCCACCTATGACAAGATACTGAACTACATTGTGTATAGACACAAAATCTATGGCGTCATACTAATGTAATAGTCGACCAAATACAACATACAAGAATCCTCACCCCTTTACAGAAATATTGGGGAAAAAACTGACCCTAAATTTAATTGCAGCCATATCACAACGTTGGAAAGTAGTTCAACAAATAAAAATCAATCAAGAATCCAATAAATGACAAATATTCACAAGGGATGTGAGGTAACATGTAAGCACCTCAGATGATCAATAATCAGAAGAAAAAAAAAAAGAAATTACAAATTAGATGAGAACAAAAATAACTAAAAGGGCAGTCAGAGAGCGCAGACTTCATCCAAGGCCAATGAGGGAAAAATAATGTGTTTGATTCATGATGCAGACCATTCTTAAAATAAATGGGATCTTTCTTCAACCATGCTACACATTCCACCAATTTACCTGAATTCTGTCCAGTAGTTTTTACCATAATCCTGCTGACAAACAGGGAAACAAAGGAACCAAACAAACCAAGAACATCACCTCCTTGGCAAAGGTAAAAATAATAATAAAAACGATAAAAAATAATGACGCGGCATGCTTCTGACTAGAGTGTAACAAGCTCCAACCGCTATACCTCATGCTGGCCTCCCCTTTAGCGAAGCTATATAAAAGTTGGAGTTCACAGCAAGAAGATTGTGGCCAAAGGCATCATTAATCAAGGCCAGTGCTCAATTAATCAAAAGAGGAGAGTCCTAGTCCTGCGACCCTGCTATCCAAACCAGAACCCTGGTGTCAATACTAGCCTCAGGGAAGCAGCCAGCCAGAACCACTGCGCCAGTCCCAGTCAATAGAGAAGCCTGAAGATCAAGCTGTCCTCCCACACTATTGTCCAGGGGTATAGCAGTCACTGTTGCCGTCCACAGCAGGACACGTCCCCTCTCCAGGACGGAGACACGCAGAATTCCGGAGGGGGATACCAGAGGGGGTGCTGCTGGAGGCTCATAATATATGCAATATTATTCACAGCGCTGCTTGTAAGAAACAAACTTATGTGACTTATGTTTCCTATTTTTATTTATTTTTTTATCCCTTGATTTAGTACCGGATGCAGGAGGATGTGAAAAGATAAAAACAGAATTATAATGATTGTCTGAATCTGCAGGAGTGATAGAAGTTATGCATGAAACAAGGTATGTGTAGTGATGTTTAATATAAGATGAATGAATCATATGAGCAAAGGCAAGCAGACCTTTACTGGCCTAAAGCCTAAATGTCCCAAAAAAGTATGTGTTGTTAAAAAAAAACCAAAAATATATGTATATTATATATATATATATATGGATGGCTGTAAGAGGAAGGCCATGTCATTAGTCAAGTGGCCTGTATTTATTTAAGAAGAGTTCATTTTTATACTTCAAACAGCTGCCTTTTCTGTGTCTTTTAAGTCAGTTTATCAGGAAAAAATAAAGTTTGTTTACTCAAGCCCAATTGTATAAATAAAATACCCAAGCTTTGCAGAATAACTAGCCAAGTGCATCTCATGGGAGACACTCTGCATTTCATCTAAGGAAATTAAAAATAATCATCTATTTATGAACAAAGAAAAGACGTGTTCTTCCTCTCCGAGTTTGTTTTACAATTCTCTGTCTTGTAAGAAAGTCAAGGAATCAATTAATTCTTTTTTTCCCCTCAACCCTCTTTTCTTTGTGAAATTAAGTGTAAGTCAGTCATTTATTTGATATCCAGACATAATTTGATCTCTAAAGACTTGGGGAAGGCTGCTGATGAGAATGTCTTGTTTTAGCTCTCGACATCAAGGCATTTCCAACAAAAGCCCAGCTCCATCAAGACCTCATTAATATCTGCCTTCATTTAGAAGCAATTGGTGACCATGGCCGCGTGACGACTAACCTTGTTAGAGACTTGAACAGTTGATTCAAGGGCCGGCGTTAACGGATCCTAATTTAACAGACTTAGGTGTTTTGTTTCTTTTTCCTTTTTTCCTTGAATTTGCAGTGAAAATGATGATCCTGATAACCGGCTTTCAATTGTGATTATTCTTACAATATCGTCTGCAGGATTGGCTAATTTATTATTAATTAGTTTTGAACAAAATATCATTTATTTATTTGTTTTAAACGTGTTTACATCCACAACTACCCTATCCATACAATCCTGTCTCCTACAAAATGGTTTTCCTATACAACTAAACTGTATTCTCAATTACTTTTTGAATAAAAGTAAAAAAGTTTTCTCCAGGATTACAGTCACAGTTTAGAACATGAGGTTAACATTGTCAATTGAAACAAAATGAAAAAATTCTCTTTTGTGGTTTAGTTAAAAACCTTGTGGTTCGGTTTAAAATGTCTACTAAATTGAAACAAAACAATCACAAACTCCAGACTCCTGGATGAAAGCCCTGTGTCATTAAACCCCACCCACCACCCTGACCTCCTCACTGGACTTCCAAGGATTCATTTGAATCATATTTCTCCAAGTGTAATCAGCAATGCGGTTTCGTTGTGTGGGAGCGTGATTTTAAGGAGACAGGCTGCTCTATACCATCTCTTTAAACCAATACAGTAATACATCTAAATCCATCACAAAATTAGTTAAATTCCTTTTTAATAAAAAAACCAAAAGAAAACGTAATCATTTTCTTAAATATCATCCGGTACCATTATTTTAAGTTGTACGAAATGGAAAATACTTTCATCTCAACTCAACATGCAATATTTGTTTTGATGAACATATATTTCTTATGACTATCAGATTATTGTTGACATTTTTTTTCCAGTGAATATACTTCCTTTATCTCCAGCTATGTCAGAAAGCATGCATTTGAATCCATCCCCACCACTATCTCTTTCTCTCCCCACATCCCTCCCTCTCTTCAGTCCGGGGGGTGATATATGGCCATTGACACCATTAGACAAAGGTATTATTAGCAGATTAGGTGAGGCGAGGGGAGCAGGGGACGGGGACGTGGACCGGGGGGCCCGTGTTTCTAAAGATGCCGGGCCAGTCGTCGGAATAACCCAGCAGCCCCCTTAACCGCCGTCCCAATTATGGCTGCTTCGCACTCGGTGCACACGGCAGGTCACGGAGGACAGTGAATAAATATTCTCACATTATCTCCAGTGGTAGAACGGAGCAGAGGACAAGCAGGCCCACAGGGGATAAGGCCGCCCCGTCTGCCCCTCAGACTGGGAGGCTCTGGGAAACTCACAAGGAGCGTAATGTGGGTTATCAATGAGATGCCTTTTTTCAAAGGCAGAATGGAACTGGTGTATTAAGATGTCAGCTAGCTGGCCTAAGGTAGTAGGTTCCTGAAGCTGAATATTTAGCTATTGTACAAGAAATATTGTAATTTCATGTCTTGTGCTTGTTTGAGTAGAATTCTATTTTTATTGTGATGGATCTTGCTCTTTACTTTCAACGCATTCTCATCCCCAACTTGTCACATACAGATGCTTGATCAGTGACCCTACACTTCAACCTAGGACGCTTTTGGACGGGTCAGGGATGGCATGTCATTTATTGCTCCTTACATGCATACAGTCTCTTTTGAAAATAAACCTCCAATGTGGGTTTACTTAGTTTGCCTACGCACAAAAGTATTTCTTTAGGTTCAAGCAACAAAATTACTTGTTTAGGCTCATGCAAAGAACTGGGTTTGGGTTCAAAAAATAATGTTTCTCACTTACTTTTGACAGCCTTAGGTGGCGATGACACGGAGACGTGTTGCAACAAAAATGTTTCAAAAAGGCCCCTTGGCAAAGCGGGTAAAACAGCTGATTGATCAAATGTAAACAACAGGGGAAAAAATTATTCATTGTAGACTTAGCTGTTGGTCTGCTGTTGATTGAGGAGGAGGGGAAATTATACATTTCATCGTAAATAACTATCTCTAATATCAATGTCCATTCCTACCAAATCTCCCGGCATCCAAACAGGAAGTCAGAGGTAAAGCAGTAAAGCCCACAATATGCTTCCAACAGGTGGCAACATGACATGCAGCGTACAACAGGGAAGAAGAAGAAGACATGAGTAAACATGGATGATTTGATATGCTCAAAAAAATCAAATGTTATATGAGAAAGGAAATCCAGTCGTAACTCAAGGATACACTCTGCATTTTGGTGAGTAACACGGAACCTAAACATTATAAAAAGAAGAAAATAGGGAAAAAAAGAATATAGAAGTTTCCGCTGGGAAAAGCAAAGCAGGCGCCACAATGAATAAACTGAGTCGTTGGACTCAAGGCAAGACTATCATACTGCAAAGGTCCTCCATTGTTAATCAAGGTGGTTAACATTTAGAAAAGGAAATTATAGAAAGATTTCTATGAAGCACCTACTGTATGTTGAATACACATATGAAATGTGATAATGATTACAGATAATCAATCCACAATTTACATTGGAATTTTGCTGCCATGGTAACATCGAGAGGAATACGAGCATATTGTTCAAACTCTGAGATAAGAAGTGATAATAGGGAACAAAACTAGACAATCGTATTGTGCTAAGTAAATTTCTCTTCTTCCCGCAAAACAAAATGTCACTAATATATGATCCTGAGAAGACGCACCAGGCTCTAGTAGCTTTGTTGTTAATTATTTCTAAAGTGACACTTTGTACATACAAGGCTTTAGGCTGACAGCGAGAGTGTGAAAGTCTCTATTCCTTTCTTCCTTTCCTCTCGCTCTCTTTCCCTCCCTTGTTTTGCTTTTATCCTTTTAGTCTTGAAGGAGCCTAATGAGTGTGTGCAGAGGGCCCCCCTCTCTCTCTCTCTCTCTCTCTCTCTCTCTCTCTCTCTCTCTCCCTGCCCTTAAATCAGTAATTGGTTTCAGCGCACAGACTGTCAGGAAATTAACACATCACACGGTGACAGCTGTTGATTTTTTTTCCCGCGGCATTCATCGTCATGTGAATGGCCGCTGATTTGCAGTAGTACATTGCTAATCAAGGGGCCCACTGTCAAGGGCAGAGCGCTGCCCTCTGCTTCCGTTCTGTCTCTCTGACGGCAAGTAAGCAAATAAGTAAGTAAAGAAATAATTGTGGCGTGCTGTGTGTGTGTGTGTGTGTGTGTGTGTGTGTGTGTGTGTGTGTGTGTGTGTGTGTGTGTGTGTGTGTGTGTGTGTGTGTGTTTCTGTATTAGCTCACAGGTGGGTGTACCTTTCAGAGAGAAGCAGTACTGTGGCCAATGTTGTTACAGTGTGGTTCCATATTTAATGAAGCTCTTGACTGTGTTGCTGTAGATGCCCATAAACAATTAATTGCTAACTGATATTCAGTATCTGGAAGTCAATTCATAATTTTTGCATTTACGAAAATGAAAAAAAATTGTAAATTAGTGTAGTTCTTCAGTAAATGTAAAAGTATTAGCAACAAAATATACATTAAGAACTTAAAAGTACTTCGAAAAACGTTCATTCTGTGTTGATTTTGGCAGTCCCTATTGGGTGAAGCTGTAGTGTTTTCCGAGCACCAGATTCCTCCTAGAAAACCTAAAATTTTATTGCCGCAGGTGTTTGACAGTCTGTCCAGCTCAGTCCTGGTTCTGGATTCTCCCCGTGCCTCCTTTCCTTCCAGCATGCCCAGCAATCTGCCTGGGCCTCCAGCAGCGTGGTGTCAGCTACCAACGTGGGACCGGCAGAGCAGCAAGGCAAAGCTCTGCTGATGACCATGGGAAAATCTAGGTCTTTCTGCAGTGGGTTTCTGGTAAAACTGCATGATTTCATCTGATTTGGCGTGTAGTTCATGCTGGTAGCCCCAATGACAAGCATTAACAATAACAATAAAGACATAGCTAATCTTCTCACTGATGATTTCGGACATATATAGTTCATATAGACGCATCAGTATTGAATTGAGGCGGTTCCATAACCAGTTAAAAGTTCTATGCAGTATGCAGAATGGCCCATTCCAGAATTATTTATTATATCATTGGTTTATAATTAGTGATGGGCTGCATAGTGGTGTAGTGGCTGGAACCTTCCTTGAGGAGTTTGCATGTTCTCCACGTGTCAGAGTGGGTTCCATCCAAGTGCTCCGGCTTCTTCCCACAGTCCAAAGAGGTCAATTGATTGCTCTCATAATAATCTGAATCTGCAAAGTACAGTGTTGTCAAATTAATATTATGGAGTATAAACTACTAGATTCTAAGTAAAGCACACGTACCTCAAAAATGTACAGTAATTCAGTGGAGTACTCACTATATTTACAACCTCCTCATGAATAGAAATAAAAATAAACATGATTTTCAACCCATTTTTAATCCCTCCCAATAAATTTGGCGCATGGTCAGTGCCCTTTGTCGTCTGATACTGAAGCACTGAGGCACCAGTTACTGTCTGTACGCACACAAGGCTTTCAACCGACTCCAATGTAAACCCACCTACATCATTACATAATACAAAGATCAAAAAAGAAGGCCAGGGAGGACGGATGGTTCAAACAAACACAGGACTGTAAATTAGGAGACTGCTGTTCGTGTCACTTTTCATTTATTTTACTGCTATTTGTAACGCATCCCTAAGCCTGATTTTACATATCAAACATACTACTTTTCCCTCAAACCACTATCCTTTCTTTAACTTAACCAGGTACTGGTGTTGCCTGAACCTAAAAAAGTAAACCTAAAAACTAAGGAAACATATTTTGGACTTTATTTTGAAAAGGGACTAAACATATAAACCTAACAAGCTTAAACTGTCGTTACCTGTCAAGACTGAAGTTTATTTTGACATTATGACATTATGCATTTAACTATGTAATGTGGGGGAAACTGACACGCCATCATAGAAACTAGAGGGGTAGCTAGAGCATCATAGCTTAAAGCGGCCATCATTGCATCTTGCCAACTTGATTTTAAATACTTACTGCCATTAAGGTGAAGAATTTACGGAGAATCACCAGCTGATTCAAAGTTTGGTCAATCTCAATAAAAAACTGCACCCATACTTGTGTGTTATATTTACATTACTTTACATTTATTCATTTGTTAATTCAACCTCATTCAATCTTGTGCCGTCCCCTTGACAAAGAAGCTCCTCATTGATCGGGTCTATTTGCGTGATCACTTAGCTACTGATAAGACAGGCATTGTATCATGGCGATAGCATCAGTGAAACACTTGAGTTCATACCAAAGTTACATGAAGTAGCTCTCTTTGTAAGGTGACTTTACATTTAGATGGGTTCAGTAGCACGCTGTTGACATGATCAGGAGGTAATCTGAAGATACTGATCTGAGGAGAGAATGGAGATAACACTTTTTTAACTGATGAAGATAACTTCCACAATCAGACATCAGTGCTAAACGGCTGTATGCTTAATGTGTGATGCTTTGTTTGAATTCAATGCTTTGAAATTTCAAATATACATGGTGATTTTTCATAATTTCCCAGAATCTCTTTTGACTGCCTAAAGAAATTGTGGCTTGAATTAGAATAAGAGTGTTACGTACCGATAAATATATACCAATAGGTCGGTGGTGACTTCTCATTTCACATGGGGCACAAACAGAGGTCTCCTGGCAGAGGCCATTTTTTTGTTTGTGCCATCAGCCTCTCCTCCGACGCACTTCCTGGTTCATGATTAAGTTGATTACATACAAATTGTATTTTGGGGATATTTATGAATTACAGCCTTTTCCCCGTTACTCAAAAGTTATGTTGCTGTATCATATTCCTAATGGAGAGCCCATCATTTATGACAAACAGACTTAACTAATGTTGCATATGGAAGTTACGTAACAAACGTAATTATTTAACGTAACAAATTTGCTGATTTGAACCCTTTTCTTAAAGTGCTGTTGTTGTCTAAACATAACCAATTAAATCTCAAAACTACGTAAACCTTTGTTGGGAGTTTAAGGAGAAAATTTACTGTATGCATCTAACCAGCGTCAAAATTAGCATCACTCTCATGTCTTTAAGTACGAAGCTGGATGTGATTATCCTAGCTTAGCATAAAGACTGGGAGCAGAGGGGAAACAGCTAGCCCGGCTCAGTTCAAAGTAAGGCATCTCTAAAAATAACTTTAATAACGGTTTCTAGTTTATTTATTTCATACACAAAGAGAAGTGTAAAAATGTGAAGATAAGGGTTTTTTTAGTAGGAGTTTCATTTTTTTGTTAGAATTCCTTTTTGTTTTTTTAATAAAATAGTAAAAATGATCCCTTTGTCACATCACTCTTAAATTACAACATACATATTCTCACAGCTCCCTTTTTGTTCTGTTATTTACATTTTTGCTGTATTGTTTTATATTTAGAAGTATATACACCGGGTAAAATAAGTATTGAACACGTCACAATTTTTCTCAGAAAATATATTTCTAATGCTATTGACATTATATTTTTACCAGATGTCGGTAACAACCCAAGTAATCCATACATACAAAGAAAACCAAACAAATAAGTTCAGAAATTAAGTTATGTGTAATAAAATGGAATGACACAGGGAACAAGTATTGAACACGCTTACTGAAATCTATTTAATACTTGGTACAAAAGCCTTTGTTGGTAATGACAGCTTCAAGACGCCTCCTGTATGGAGAATCTAGTCACATGCATTGCTCAGGTGTGATTTTGGCCCATTCTTCCACAAACAGTGTTCAAATCTTGAAGGTTCCGTGGGCCTCTTCTACTCTGATCTTTAGTTCTTTCCATAGATTTTCTATTGGATTCAAGTCAGGTGATTGGCTGGGCCATTCTAGCAGCTTTATTTTCTTTCTCTGAAACTAATTGAGAGTTTCCTTGGCTGTGTGTTTGGGATCATTGTCTTGCTGAAATGTCCACCCTCGTTTCATCTTCATCATCTTGGTAGATGGCAGCAGATTTTTATCAAGAATGTCTTGGTACATTTTTTTCCATTCATCCTTCCCTCAATTATATGAAGTTTGCCAGTGCCGTATGCTGAAAAACAGCCCCACACCATGATGTTCCCACCTCCAAACTTCACTGTTGGTATGGTGTTTTTTGGGTGATGTGCAGTGCCATTTGACCTCCAAACATGGTGTGTATTATGGCATCCAAAGAGTTCAATTTTGGTCTCATCTGACCAGACTATATTCTCCCAGTATTTCACAGGCTTGTCTAAATGTTGTGCAGCAAACTTTAAACGAGCTTCAACATGCTTTTTCTTCAGCAATGGAGTCTTGCGTGATGAGCGTGCATACAGGCCACGGCCGTTGAGTGCATTACTTGCACTCAACTGCTAATTCCAGGTCTTCTGAAGCTCTCCACAAGTGGTCCTTGGATCTCGGACAACTCTTCTGATAATTATTTTCACTCCTCTGTCAGAAATCTTGCGAGGAGCACCTGGTCGTGGCCGGTTTATGGTGAAATTATGTTCTTTCCACTTCCGGATTATGGCCCCAACAGTGCTCACTGGAACATTCAGAAATCCTTCAGTAACCAATGCCATCAGTATGTTTTGCAACAATAAGGTTGCGAAGGTCTTGAGATGTTTCTTGTGTGACACATTGGTAATGAGACACCTTTTTATAGGCCATCAGTTGGGACTGAACCAGCTGATATTAATTTGCACTGACAAGGGGCAGGATTGCTTTCTAATTACTGATAGATTTCAGCTGGTGTCTTGGCTTTCCATGCCTTTTTGCACCTCCCTTTCTTCATGTGTTCAATACTTTTTCCCTGTGTCATTCCATTTTATTACACATAACTTAATTTCTGAACTTATTTGTTTGGTTTTATTTGTATGTAAGGATTACTTGGGTTGTTACCGACATCTGGTGAAGATTTCATGTCAATAGCACCTTTAGAAATATATTTACTTAGAAAAATGGACGTGTTCAATACTTATTTTACCCGCTGTATATATATATATATATATATATATATATATATATATATATATATATATATATATCATAAGCTGTCTTTCATTCTCTGAATTTTAATGAAAACTGGGTGAATATGTAGACTAGTGTGAGGTAATGTGCACTTGTGTGTGCATGAGCATACGTCTAAAATCCGAATGAGAGAAAGTGTGAGCGAGTCCAGGACATCTTATAAATCCCTCAAAAACTACAGCCGGATAATAGCCCAATTAACCTTTTCATTCTTCCCCGCTCGTCAGCGAAATCCTTGCCCTCATTCTGTATTTTTTTCCCTAATAAAATGAACTTCTCTTTCTCTACTCTCGTCCTTCTCCAACCTGCCCAACAGATGAGAGCAAAATGATGGGTGCTTGACCCTTCGCACAATAAGGATTTCTACAAAAAGGTACAAAAATACCCAGGTTTTTATTCTCCTGATGTGATTTCCTCCCTCAACATCTCCGCTCTTTGTCCGCACTGACCTTATTTATGGAGGTGAGTACGGAGCGTGGCGGGGTACAGCACAGGGTTGGAGGGGTCAGGGAGAAAATATCCAGATGTAAGGACACTAAGGGGAGGACGGAGAAGGTTAACACCCACTGCTGCAGCGTGGACTTTGGACAAAACGATCTGGATTTGTCCAACAGTCTTTATCTGTTATTGCCTGTCCAACTTCTGTTGCTGTCTGTCCAACACTGATCTTTAGTACCATCTGTACATTATGTGTGAAAATGTAAGGTAATATATGCTGTGTTATCATGCATTATGTTGCAAAATGTTTTCCTACATATCTTAAAGTTAAATGGTTGGTACACTTCATTTCAAATAATAAATTAATATTGTGCTGCTGTGAATATCTATGTATCAGGCTGGCATCTGAAATCTACAAAGACAACAACTCAGAACATAAGAAACACCAAAATATACGGCCTGAAACCACCAAAGGTAAGTGTGTTTGTTTGTATGATTTGGCTGAACTGACCCTTTAATGTGAATAAATGGTATGTTCCCATACAACTAGACGACAATCTCTATTATATTTCAAGTGAAATTTATTTTCCATCAGGTTTACGGTTATAGTTTTAAAAAAGTGGTTAACTTAAATTGAAGCAAAACATCAAAAGGTTCGTAACCCCTGTCTCAGATCCTATCAGCTATCGGTCTGTAGGAGGATAAGCGTCTGGGGGTAAGGGGTTTCTGGGGTTCAGGTGTAAAAAGCAGATATCCAGGCCAAGACTTCCTCTTCCCTGTGCGGCTCGTTGTTTAAAGTTTAAAGTTTTAGCAACTTGAGATGGGAAACTGCAGTTGGAGTTGAGTGACAAAGTGTATGTCAGATGTTTTAGAAGTAACCGTTTACAAGCTTATTTTAAAGTGGCCATTATTAACAGCGTATGAACACATTGGCCTACAGACACACAAAAGTTGACACACACACAAACACACGGTGGAAAGTAAAACACATCAGTGAAAAACATCGCAGGTCACTTTGTGTCAAACGTTGTGCAACTCACTGCGTATTCCCGATCCTCCGTTGTCCCCTTTGCTCGTCTTCACATCCAGCTCCTGTCCTCTGCCGGAATAAATACATAATTAATGCACCATGAAATCAAAGCATAATGTTGAACTTTTGAGTGCAGAAAATAAATGGGGATTTGTTGCTATTTCGATATATTGGAACAAGTGTGAGGGATTACTATTCTTCTCGATGGCAATTTCATTCACTTTTGTTTTTGCTTTTCTTATATTCACTGTGACTGTAGTCACACCATGATCATCTCAGTCTATTTTACTTGGTAAAACTTGGTTGAAGACACAACAGGTGTATAAGGTAAACATTTTTATTAACATAATTCACCATGAAACTCTCCCAGTTGATTACTTACATTAAGACTATTATGTTTTGTTTTAGAAGTTTTCTGAATTGTTACCGTTTAAATATGCTAATTAGCACATTCAAACGGTTGAAGCCAGGCTCACAAATTCTTGTGTCGTTTTGTTGATATAGAAGAGTTAAAGGTTTTACAAAGAGAATCTGGGATATCTCTTTGTATCATTCCAAACATCACAAGTCAACAGCCATAATTTAAAAAAAAATCACCTTGTTTCATTTGTAATAGAATGTGGTATGTATCAGGGTTTGAATGAAATATTAACACTACCCTCTGTAAAAACCTTCAGAATATATATTGGAATGAAACTGGAAAGTTTGGTGTATGTAATTGCTGCTTAAGTGGAGATGTCTCGCTCAGACTCTGAGAAAAGACTCATTTAGAGAAAACAACCTTTAAAGATATGTTTTGTAAAATTACATTCATTTTGGAGACGCTACAGGTGAATTGGGTAAAAAAAAAAAAAACATATAGATATCTCCTGAAACTGCCCCAGTTGATTACTTACATTAGGATGATTTTGATTTTATTTTATTGCAAGTTTTGTGCAATTTTGTGTTTAAATATGCAAATGAAGCATTAGCTAGTGGTAACTTTTGGAGAAAGAGAATTCTTCAGTCACTAATAGACAAAGTAGTACGATAAACATGTGTATTGTGTTACAAGTTGAGAGAGAGTACATCCTATAAACCCGGACGTGCAACAGAAGTCAACTTCACTGGGGTCTGTCTGCAACGACAAACACTAAAAGAAAAAGGAAACGCTGGCATCGGGAGAATATATCAGGCTTTTTCTCATCATTCCCTCAGGACCTTTCGTGTGAATAGTAATACAAAGAAGTCTATTTGGGCCTGTGTGTGTGTTTCCGTGAGTATGAAAATGTCGTTGCACGTGTGAGCGACACCCCAAGGGTAGAAAATACAGTGGTGGCGAGACGAAAAAAAAAAAAAGAAAAGGAAGAAGAGACAAAGAAACGACGCGTGATATTTCTTGATTTTGACAAGCGCCCTGCCAAGGTGAAATTGCGTGCGATGCTCGTCCGTGGCACTTCTGCCTCTCTCCCCCCCCGCGTCGCCCTCTACATGAAGTTGGTGTTGTTTTCAATCTCATCTCTTTTCAAATGTGGCGCGGACTGGGGGCGGGGGGGCAGAGAGGTGGCTGCCGTGCGCCGGGCGTGTTGGGTGAAATTGGACTGCCTCTCCCCATTATTGTAAACATCATCCCACCAGACAGGCGGGCGGGTCGCAGGGACGCGGGATGAGGGGGCCTTAGCTGGGAGAGATCTGCTAAAACACATCCATTAAGGGCCCAAACTATTTTTTGATTTACATGTTCAGACTCTTTAAAACTGTCACATCCGCCGCGGCGCAGCTCCCTCCCTCCCTGGCATCGCCACACACACAAACACAGACAAACACACACACACAAGCACAACTGGCGGAAGACACAAAGAAAAAGCGATGTTTCTTTTCTTTCTTTTCTCCTCCCAGCGAGGAAAACCCCCCTTCCTCTCTCAGAATCAAGGGCGAAAAGCACGAGCCAACCTCGGTAGTCTGGGTAAATAACAGGCAGCCAATCGCGTGCGTCGGTTTCTACCTCATTACGGTGTATGCAGAACTTAATGACCTTAACGTCGCCTGCAATCATCTGTCATGGCGGCAATTAATTTCATACGGGGGCCCGGCAATGGTGGCAGACCATTTAAAGTTTCTAAAGTCGTACTGTAATTTATATGAGAGATGGGAGAAAGGAGAAAAAAAATGCATATGTGACAAATACGGTATAATGCTAAGTGGACAACAACAAAAAAACATTCATTAAGAGAGTCGAGGACAAAAAGAATGAGATAAAAAAAGAGAGAGAGAGAGCACAGCCAAGGTTGAATCATAATTAGGAGGATAATGTGGCTTAAAAGCTAGAATACATTAACCTTAACTCTATCTGGCAAAACAATATGAGAACAATAAAGACTTGAGGATATGAACAATAATTACAGCGATCGTTCTGTAACAACCGCTGTGCAAATAATTAAAAAAGGGGAAGGCACCAGAGCTTTAGGATGTTAAAACAGCAGCCAATGGGAAAATGCAAATGTCCTGTTTGCAATACTTCCCGAGCGTTTTCACCTCTTGAACAATATGAATTTGTGTCCAGCCATGCTGCATTGAATGCATCCAAAATTGTTTCTCTTCATAAAAACCCCCTCAGTCGTTGCTCTTGGCCATGCTGAAAACGCTCACCTTATCGCTGTCGCAACGATGTTTTTATGAATCATTGCATTTTCACAAAAGTCTCGTTTGATGTGAATTTACGGACGTTATGGCGTCTCCTACAGATATGTGGCTTCTCAGTGGAGATAGAATATATTCCAGGAACTATCAAACAATCATATGTGCTCTCTTATTTGTGAGGACGTGGATAAGAAATCAATCTATTTATGCTTGCTTCCAGAAATGATGTTGATCTACTCTCAAAATTATAAGAAAGACATTTTTTAAATTCTATAAATGAATCATACCATTAAAAAAATAAATACAAATCCTTTCTTCGTTCTCTTTACATCCAAAAGAGAAAGAAGAAAAAGAGCAAAAAAAATAATAGATATACCATAAGTGCTCTTTAAGTACATATGATGTGGAATATTACCGCCATCCAAAGATCTATGATTAGGTTCTTTTTTTGCTAAATAAGAGTATATTACACCATTTATCAAGTGGAGAGGAAATGGTGACGTGTCTCCTGCCTTCCATTCATCATGATTACAGTGGCATCAGTCCTAGTTTGTGTCCGTGGTCATGATGTAGTTGCCTTGGTTGGATATGCCGGAGTGAAAAAAGGGCAAAAGGAGGGGAAATCCTCTGTGGCGCTTTATGACTGGCCCGTCGCAAGGTCAGCACGTGGAATTCATCAACTGACCCGGATGTGAACCGTGCGTGTGTTTGATTTTAAAATCAGGTTTTTATTATTTGCCACACGATATGAGACACACTTCTGGTCAGTTGAGTTGTTCACTGCAAATCAATTACCCAATTATTTTCGTTTATGTATGTTTTGACCTTCCTTCTGTCTTTTATAGGTGATCCCTTATCAAAACATATATATTAGGGATCCAAATTAATATGAATAAATGATTTGGAGATGAACTATTAATGTGAATTCAACACTTCTGCAGTATTTGTAGTCCCTCCTCGCCCTTCTGTCACCTTATTGACACAATTTGTGAAGAACGTCCCACTGCTTCTTCTTATGCCGGGTTCAGGACGGGTTCCACATGGCGGACTACAAGTTGGTCGCCTACTCAACAAAGCTTGCCGTCTTCTGCGAAGTGCCTGATGTCATTGGTAAGGAGGTGCTAATGTCTGACTTCCAGGAACAAGAGTGTAAAAAATACAAAGGCGGTGTGTACGATGCCGGCTGTGCTGTGTTCGGGGGGGAAAAAAGCCTAAAAGAAGACACTTCCACCAACGACAACATTCCCCTTATGCTTTATCATGGTTACAGTTGTCTGTGGACGAGTGCCCTGTGCCCGTATTGGTCTGAGTCATGAGGCGTCCTTGATGCGGAGTTTGCCACAATGACTCAATATGAGGGATATAAAAGAGTAATTCTTGCGCTCAATGCCCATTGTTGTTCCTGATCCCAGCAGTAGTCTGAACCTGACGTTTGTTTATAAAATGGTCACTGTGTCAGAGTAGTACATAATACAATGGTGCATGAATGACGTACTTTTAAAGGCTAACCCTTGAAACTAACACGGAAGAGTGCTCTGTGCGGCTATTGCTCCAACACAAAGTTTCTCATAACTTGTCCAATACCGATGCTAGGTTAGTATCGCTACGTTTCAAAGTACGAAACTATGGGTACCCTTCTAGAATTGTTTTTTTCACGCGTCAGGGATGATGCGTCAGTTTCAGCTCGTTACATGTATAGTGTCTAAAATAAACTCACAAATTAGATATACTAAGTTAGTTATGTTAAGAAAACAAACTTGGCTAGGTTAGGGAAGAGGTTGTGGTTTGGGCATGGACTGTATATAATAAGTCGAAGTAGTCATCATGACGTCACCCATTGGTTTTTGGAATGCCGGTTTGAAAGCTTGAGTTTGGCGATTTCGCCGTCACCATCTTGGATTGCGGCCGACGTCATGTTGTTGTTGTTGTTTTTTTCAACCAATAAACAGAAGTTACCATATTTGGAAGAAGTGACGAAGAGATGCCGTATACGGCTCTGGTAGTGGCAGCGACCTGTTAATCACAGTAAGCCTGCCCTAAATCATACCCTGCTTTATTGTCTATTTTTATTCTAAATGGGACCATGATTTACCAAATGAACAACATGCTGTATTGAAGGAAACCATCAAGAAATCAAGTGAGAAGTTGGGGTCATTTGCTTATAGATTTCCATCCAGCTGGTCTTCTTTTTGCAACTGGAGGAGTCGCCCCCTGATGGCCAGTAGAGAGAATTCAAGATTTAAAACACATCCTCAAGTAAGGTTAAATAATTAAATATTGACTTGGTTTCACAAAGGACAGGAACGCTGGTCTCTAGTTGAAAGCCTGGTTCATGTCATACTGCGCTGAAGGGTGTCTCTGTGAGTTGGTATCACATGACAAACGTTGACCAATTGGAAGTAAGAATGGTGGTGAGAATTGGTCTCTATGTCTGTTGAGTCGGGCTAATATCAGGCTCACATGATGTAGCCTGAACCAAGCATTAGAGTTGTGGAATGAAGTCTAATTAAAACGCTAAGATTTTATATGTGTTATAGACTTTATATATATTTACTAACACTGCTACTCTCATTCTACACTGATGGCAAGACCCCAATGTTAGTCAAGTATGAACGTCTCTAAATTCCTCTACGGATAACATTAAAAGTTGCCCCCCATAACTTCAGATCTGGCTCATAATCATCAGATCCAAACTTTCTTCAGCAGTGACAGTAACACTAGTGGTTCCTCAGGTGTTTTAAGGTTCACTGTTCAGACATTCAGCAACATTCATCCTCAACAGCTTGTCACCTGATTTGTTGTTCAGTGCAGGATACAGCTGACTGATGTCCCCAGGTGTTATTTTTAACTCATGAAGCCAAGAGTCAAGAAACTGGGGAGCTGAAGTTATAGATTGTCTCAATCGCGCATGTAAAATATTTTTTTCATCAACAGCTCTCTCAATTATTTTACATTAAGACACCTCAAACCAACTCTATTTCCACCCCGACCTCCATCAACACTAACAATTTTACAACGTTTATTCTTTTAGTCAGTTTAAACTTACCTTTGAAAAAAAGTTGCAGTTCAAATACAAATCATGTTATCATTTGATTAATTAAGTTACTTGGTTGAGATTTTGGAGTGACCAATTTTCTTTTTTCGTGGTCAAAAAGGGATAGGCTAAATATCAAATACATTTTTATTTTGCATAAAAAACCATATATACACTCACCGGCCACTTTATGACGCACACCTGTTCAATTGCTTGTTAACACAAATAGCTAATCAGCCAATCACATGGCAGCAACTCAATGCATTTAGGCATCTAGACGTGGTGAAGATGACTTGCTGAAGTTCAAACCGAGCATCAGAATGGGGAAGAAAGGGGATTTAAGTGACTTTGAACGTGGCATGGTTGTTGGTGCCAGACGGGCTGGTCTGAGTATTTCAAAAACTGCTGATCGACTGGGATTTTCACGCACAACCATCTTTAGGGTTTACAGAGAATGGTCCGAAAAAGAGAAAATATCCAGTGAGCGGCAGTTGTGTGGACGAAAATGCTTTGTTGATGCCAGAGGTCAGAGGAGAATGGGCAGAGTGGTTCGAGATGATAGAAAGGCAACAGTAACTCAAATAACCACTCGTTACAACCAAGGTATGCAGAATACCATCTCTGAACGCACAACACGACGAACCTTGAAGCAGATGGGCTACAGCAGCAGAAGACCACACCGGGTGCCACTCCTGTCAGCTAAGAACAGGAAACTGAGGCTACAATTTGCACAGGCTCACCAAAGTTGGACAATAGAAGATTGGAAAAACGTTGTCTGGTCTGATGAGTCTCGATTTCAGCTGCGACATACAGATGGTAGGGTCAGAATTTGGCGTAAACAACATGAAAGCATGGATCCATCCTGCCGTGTATCAACGGTTCAGGCTGGTGGTGGTGGTGTAATGGTGTGGGGGATATTTTCTTGGCACACTTTGGGCTCCAATTGAGCATTGTTTAAACGCCACAGCCTACCTGAGTATTGTTGCTGACCATGTCCATCCCTTTATGACCACAGTGTACCCATCTTCTGATGGCTACTTCCAGCAGGATAATGCACCATGTCAGCTCAAACTGGTTTCTTGAAAATGACAAGGAGTTCACTGTACTCCAATGGCCTCCACAGTCACCAGATCTCTATCCAATAGAGCACCTTTGGGATGTGGTGGAACGGGAGATTCGCATCATGGATGCGCAGCCGACAAATCTACAGCAACTGCGTGATGCTATCATGTCAATATGGACCAAAATCTCTGAGGAATGTTTCCAACACCTTGTTGAATCTATGCTATGAAGAATTAAGACAGTTCTGAAGGCAAAAGGGGGTCCAACCCGGTACTAGCAAGGTGTACCCAATAAAGTGGCCGGTGAGTGTATATTCTGAGACCAGATGTGGTCAGAGGGTGCTGATGAGTTAATGGTTAATGTAAATATAGTTATACCCCTGATACGTGGACATGGATCAGTACGTAGGAGTGATCGTCCTATTCATCCTAAAGCGGAGTATGCTTAAGGACGGGGCTACCATTTGATTGACAGGTTGCTACCCTACAAGAGCTGTATACAGGGGTATCTACGTTACTCCTCCGCATTCCAAATATGGTCACTTCCGTTCAGTGGTTGCCAAAAATGGTGACCGTCGTAATCCAAGACGGAGACAGCCAAAAGCCCTGAACTCGAGGCTTCAAAATGTCAGTCCACAAACCAATGGGTGACGTCACGATGACTGCGTCTACTTTTCATAGTCAGTCTGTGGTTAGAAAGTGACGGCAAAGGTCCAGTTGGGATAAGAACATGTTGAATACTTAGATCTCAAGCTTTGTGTTCCCCCTAATACATATAGAAACCAGACAGGAAACAACATGGAGCGGTGTGTGTCAGCGAAGGTTAAAGTGGACTTTAAATGTGTGTAGAAACCACCTCTAGAGGTTCACCTATGACATCATTTTTACATGGTGACGTACTGAAGTTGGACTCAAGATTCAGTTCAATGCTTGGAGGTAAAGAGTCAAGAGGAATCATGAGGTCGTTCCATTTCTTCAGTTAAAGAAAAAAAAAAAAAAAAAGGATCAGCTTTTTGGAGAACGTGTCCACACAGCTGCAGGAAAACACGAACACGCAGCCCGGATAGTGCATCAGCGCTGGTTCTCCCCCCGCTATTACTGATGTTCATGATCTTGATCTTGTCATCCTTTGGCTGGAGAACAACCACATGCACACACACGCACACACAGACGTCTGTAGCTAGTTAGAGGCATACCTCCTGCATGTCTGGTGTAAATCTGACCGAACACCCTTCGACGCCAACATTCCGTGATTATTTGTCAACATCAACAATCCTCTCCAGTTTTATTTTCTTCCTCTCCCGTTTTTTTTCCTTCCACTTCACTCTCTCCATCCCTGCCCTCTCTTAACACATCCAGGCTTTGTTACTTGGAGAGAGAGAGACGGATTCATAACACAGAAATACAAATCAGGCCTTTGAAAATCGCCCGAATAGAACCAGCCGGTATCAATCAGTTTGCCCACTGCTCGTCCCCTATGGACTATGACAAAAAACATCCATCTAATCGGCGCCGCTCGCGATGATGCGGCTGCTGTGTCTTCAATCTGCAATGCAAAATTAACCCTGGTTTAATACAGACGCGAGGGAGGGAAGAAAGGGAATGCGAGTGTGTGTGTGTGTGTGTGTGTGTGTGTGTGTGTCAAAAAATGTAGATGAAACACCGGCGACAAAAGCAGAGTTCAAACCCCGTGTGTCGTTCCATTACTTGTTTCCTGCCGCCCTTGACGGAGACCTGCACTCGTAACAAGGGAGAGACACGAACGACAGATGAAGAATCAAACTGCACCGACGCGTTTCTACTCAATGTGTGTGTGTGTCGGATGGCAAAGGAGAAGTGTGTTTTAGCCGGCAAAGAATGACTCCCCCCCCGTTGATGAAAAGGGTGGCCGTTGGGTTCGCCGTTGTGCGGGTAAGGGAGGATTTGAAAATTGTCTCCCAGTGATTGTGATTGCCAAGCGCAGGGCCAGGCCATTATATCACTGAATCTTTGTTAAGCAGCCCCTGAGAGTGGCTGACAGCATAATTAATCTTACCATATGAACAAAGGGACCCACTCAATAGTACTGAGGACGCTTATTAAAAAAATACTAAACACGCGCTCACCCCCACCCCGCCTCTCTGTTTCGCCCTGGCTTCCTTTTTTTTTTTTTTTTTTTTAAAGAAGGAGACACCGAGATGTTTTTTTTTTTTTTTTTTTTTTTAAGGGGATATGATATGAGGTGGAGGGCGGGCGTCGCTTGGTTGGAGGAGGGGGCAGCAGCACCTGGCAGAATGATGGATCGTTCCACCGCGACAGTGAACGATATTAAACAATAATAGTGTTTATGCGATACCGCCAACCAAATAGTTTTAATTAGAAATTTTAGATTAGCGCAATCTTTTCCCCCTCGCGTGAATATTCAACAGCAAAGGGGATGATGAAGATAATGTGCAGGACCACACACACACACACACACACACACACACACACACACACACACACACACACACACACACACACACACACACACACACAGCACTGTCCTTATCACTAGCTGGTCCGGCCTGAAGATGAAAAAATGCTAAAAAAATCTATCATTTTGTCGAGGAGGATCTGATATGAGACCATAGATATTTTGATATTCTGATATTGGAATGATTTACATTCTTCTATATCAATGAGAGATGCCGCAAATATTTAGTGTAAGCCCACATCTTTCAGTCACTAAGCGTCTGTAACGGCCCTATTGTTGATATCATTATTTTAACATCAATAAGGGTATTTTATGATAATAATATACAGCCAAATGTATGCAAAATGCATGTTCAAAATGGGTGTTCCACTGTTTGTATTATCTCCTGCTAAAGTTTTGGACAGCAGAAATGTGATAACCTGATATGAAGCTATTCACTTTATTAATTAAATTGTGTATTTTTTTTTTTTTGTCACTTAATCTTCTTGCATATAAAATGTTGAGTATCATGTGATTTTGTTGAAATAACACCAGTGCAGAATGTCCAGATTGACTTCATGGATTTGTTTTTGTGGTAAATCATTAACAATGTAACTTATCAGATTGTTCAACACAGGCACATCTTCTTTATCAAAGTTAAAAAAAAGTAAGTAAAAAAAAAAAAAAAAAAAAGCTCCAAGTCACAACACTGTTGAATGCTTCTTCTAAATCTATTTATTACATTAGAAAAGCTTCTTCTTATAGTGTGAATTTTAAAGTTTGTGACTAAACAACATATTTTTTCTTCTTCAGGGTCACTCAATTTAGTATTTAAAAGTTTATTGTCACGAGCATGAAAGAGCTCCATGATGATTATATGAAAAAAATGATACGCCAGTTTTCTAAACATATTGAAGTTGGTACTTTTAACAATCGTAAAAGCATAAGAATCAAGTGATCCCAAAATAGGGAAACCACAGGTGCTACATATAACATTAACAACGTCTCTCGCAGAGCAGAATTCAGCGATCAATTTTATCATTTACACCTGAGCTTTTCCTACGGTGACATGTGACCACCCACACGTATTCAGTAGTAGTTCAAATCTAGAATACACTTTGACATGAAAATCTCTGAATTTAATATGAAATCAATTCATTAATCAAGTGAAATACCAGAGATGTGGCTCTATTTTCTTGAACAACATTTAAAGATAGGGTATGAAATGCTTTACTTTACAGCTGGTTTCACAGGGAAGTCAACAGGTCAGTGGTCATTGATATGTTTAGCATAGTAATATTAACTTCACAATTCCTCCCAAGAAGGCTATGCTTGAGCCATGTTTCCTCTTCCTCTCACTTTCTTTTCTTCTTCTTCTTCTTCTTCTTTGGGTAAAATGTCAAGTTTGGTAATATGTCAAGGGGAACAAAATCCCCTATCCAATTAATGGTTGAGATGACTGCTGTGGAGTGAACTATACTGGGGACATTCACATACAAAATATAATGAATATTCACATGCAGATCCAGACAAAACTCCAGAATCTCACTGAAGATAAAAAAACTAAATGACAAAATAAGATTTCTGTTGGAACGCATCATCACCGAAAATCTTGCAACTTGCAGAATAATTGTAACATGTTTAGTGTTTGATTGAGGCTCAGATGATTGAGGGTCTGCTGTATTATTCAAGAATATTTGTAATATTATTCTGAGAGAAATTAACTACAGTCCTCCAAAACAAACCCTCCTTTATCCACCCTCTGCCTCCCTCTCTCTCTGAGGCTAAACTGGACTCGGCCTGGCTAAAAGAGGGGCGGAGCAGTCTAATTCATCAGAAACAGGTCAAACACACACACACACACACACACACACACACACACACGCCCAGCTACTAGATCATTTCTGCAACCACAAAATCGCTTTAATATATTCCCAGTGCTACTTTTTGAATATTAATAAAATATCAATTATTAATTTTGCCTTTGGCATGGCAAGATATACAAGTTTTAATTAGTGTACTGTACTCTTTCACAATTAAAAAGTAATTGATGTCCATACGTGCGGGCATTTTCGCTGTGATGGTCTTTTCTTGTTGTTGTCAACAGAGGGGGCGTTGAGACGGCGCTGGCACTCTACGCTTATTCCTCTTCCTCCTTCTTCTTGTCCGCGGTGCACATGCACTTCAGGGCCGGAGGCTATCAAGTCCCATTCTGATAAAGTGCAACATCAAAACAAGATAATGAGACAGATTCGGGGCTTTAAAAATGGAAGGGGGTGTGCTGTAGAAGGAAGAAGGGACACTGATGAGAGGGAAGAGATTCTGTTTATGCTCGGCGTTGCGATGATGCTGATATTTAGAAGAACAATCAGTTCTTGAGTGACCTCACCGATCGCCACAAAGATGATCATCAGGACGGCTCGTTGGGCTTTTAAGGCCGGAAACTGCAGGCCAAAAACATGCACTGATCAATGTGGAGATTTTGGGCTATTTTTATATAACATATCTGCCTTCTCTGGTGGAAAGTCAACATCCACAATACACATTTAGGTGTTTATTTCAATACTTGGTCTATTGGGGTCTGTAGATTTCTCCCACATTTACCAAAAGTTACATAATGCCTCATTTACATATTATAACATAACATTTTTAGAAAACTTGTAATAGAAAAAGATATTGTCCTCATGTTAATGATCAACAGGGAAAGTTTCATAGTGATATCTGTAAGTTCATTTTTTTTCTCCCCTATTCACCTGTAGTTCATCATGTATGGAATATTACAATATATATCTTCAAAAGCTTTTTTTCTCAGACTCTGAGCTGGAAATCTACACCTCAGCACCACTCACATTCACCAAACTTTCCTGTTTCATTTCTATCCATATTCTGAAGGTTTTTAGTGAGGGCTTTGTGCATATATCATTCATAGCCAGATTAATAAAGCATTTGAGTCATAAAAATGTGGGGAAAAAAATTTGGATGGAGTATTTTCAGATTTATGGAGTGAAACAAAGACGTATGCAAAATTGCCCTCTGTAAAAAACCATTGACTCGAATGTGTCAACAAAATAAAATAAGATTTTTTTTTCACCTGACTTTTTCCAATTGAGTAATGCATAATTTGCATATTTAAATATACATGTTCAGATAACATATGATACGAAAGATAATTGTCAAAAAATGTTTTGCCCTATTTGCCTGCGTCCATTAAATAATCATCAAAATAAATAAATAATGCAACATTTGCTATTTATTTTATTTACTGACCAAGAGGAACTTTATATATTTGCACAGATGCAGTATGACGAGTATTATGTGACTCTCCAGTATGTTAGTTAGTGATTCTGCCTCATTCTCTCTGTCTGTGTTGCCTTTGAGTGTGCACTTTTCTGAGTGTGCAAGACTGTGTGTGTGTGTGTGTGTGTGTGTGTGTGTGTGTGTGTGTGTGTGTGTGTGTGTGTGTGTGTGTGTGTGTGTGTGTGTGTGTGTATCCTCTGCATGGTGAAGTGGCAGATGGAAGTATGAGAAGCAGGAAATCTGCTCCTGTCCATGTCAGTTCTGCTCCACAGAGCTCTGATAACTGAATAATAATCCTCCTAGTCCGTCTGCCGCTCTCTGCACTCTCATTTCCTTTTTCCCCTCTACATCTTCTGATTGTCTCTTAAAGGTTTGTTCTATCCGAGGGCTTTAATTTGTGCCAGGAGCTGCCTGACCCATCAGATGGAACAATATGCTGCTCACAGCCCGACGTGTGCTGTTGCTTATGGTAACTGTCATGCTGGTGTTGTGTTCCAGTGTGTTCCATCCGCTGTAGTTCTGCTTTGCTTCATGACTTTTTTTCTCCCTTGAAGCACCAGATTCATTCTTAACCAATGCTTTCTAACCGATGAACCAACGTTTGTTCTCCCACACCCATTGGATTTTTCTAGATTTTGTACTAGATTTTGAGCCTAAAATAAAAACGCTCCCTCTGTCCTTCCCTTTACTTATTGGGATGTCTTTTCTTCCTAGGCTGCTCTTAGTTTTTCCTATAGAAGTTTCCTTGACAATTTACCATCTTCTTTGCTGAAAAAAGTCAAATGTAAAATGTTCCTAAAAAGTATACTTTTATGCTTTTGGAACTTAAACATTCAAACCTGCGGTTTCAGATTTAATGGGGACATATCATGCTCATTTTCCTGTTCATACAGGGTTTCCACTGGAGAATATTTTACATGCTTGATGTTCAAAATACACATTATTTTTCTCATTTTCTAATTTTCTGTTTTTCTGAATAAACCTGTATCCACTGTTTAAACTCTCTGTTAAAGCACCTGTCTCTTTAACGCCCAGTCTGCTCTGATTGGCTTGCCATAAAAAAATGGCGCAGTTTTTTTACAAAGGTGGGTTGGTACACACTCCAGGTAACCAGATATATGTGCACCAGGAAAGTGAGTTCTTCCCAATATGTCATCTTTAAGACATTCAAATAACAAACGCTAACATGTGGTTATTACGGTAGCGGCACTACAACTACTCACAGTCAGACACGCTGATTTGACAGTGACACCTCGGTTGCATCCAGTCAGTCAACTCGTAAAGCTGAAAGATGATGGTGCGGTCTCGTTGTATTAGCCCGGTGTGCTGCTCATTAACAGCTCTGTATATCACGCCGAAGTGGACAAATGAAAATGCCACTGCAAGGTGGAGATAATGGAATCCAGACGTAAACTCCACAGTGTGTTCTTGATGGTAGCCTGGATGTGTTGTTAGTGATTACATAGACACATGTACAGCACACACAGTGCTGTGTATAGGGGAATGGGTATGGATATAACATATGTTTACTATATCTACTCACAGCCTGGCACACAGTTTGCACATTGTCCAAAACTCGTAAACTCAAGCGCCTGAACGCACCGTCTATGTTTTTCTGTAGTAAAACACACACAGCCCTTTGGACTAAAGCACAAGCATTTTCAGCAGCCTTTCCTGCAACTCTGTGTTTTAACCCCCGACCTCCTGGAGCAGCCAAACTCCTGGTTTCCTCTTATACATATTTCATGATGTTGTTTAAGGGTCACCGTGTTAATTCATGGATTATTTGGTCTATTTAGTGATTTGAAATGTCTGCCACAGGCTGATCTGACAACTTGTAGTGCTGGGGTGAGTTCAAATGCTGTGGGACAAGTAGTTTATCCTAGACCTGAAAGATTGCAAATGATCAGCAGTTTTGTTCTCTGAAAATCACTACACATATAAAATGTATTTTTCTTGTTTTAAAAAACTAAAGAAGCTGCCAAAGTCACATTATACTTGGTTTTTTTGTGCTTTATTTTTTTTAAGTCTGTGCTTGTTTAATTTTGGATGCTCAACATGTTACAGCTGCCCATAACACAAAGCCACACAGATAATAAGTGCAGGGGGATGGGCATCTGGTCATGGACCTTAATCCATAACACACTTTGTACTTTTACAGAACGTCAAGGCTGCGCCCCATTTTAAAGATCCTAAAGATGTCTATGTATTTATTTTGTTTCACAGGCATATTTATTATTATTTTGTGACCCTACCTAAACTTGAGCGTTCGCGATACATTGATGAATTAAGGTCCATCACATCGTGTTCTCTTCCTCTGTCCGAGTGGATGAATATACCAACACAGTGGCCACATGTGGCTGTGAGTGTACTGCAGCAGACTCCCGCTCAAAATAGCTAAGCTAACTCATACATCAGTACCAACTCTCGCCAGCATCATTTGTAGACATTCGGCAAAATCAATTTGTATGAACTCCACAAAATCTTGAATTCAAATATTTTCCAAAACAAGCCAATTGCTCTCGTTTATCAATGTTTACATATTCAATTTTTTAGGATCATTTTTTGGGTAAATATATTCAAACCTTTTATCTAGATTTTGGCAGCTTGACAGTGAGATGACATTATTTAGAGATAATAAGATAATAATAATAAACAACCACCATCTATTCCTCTGGTATTGGTGTATACAGCATGTGTGCGCATGTGTGTCTAGCTTTAGCAGCAGGCGGTCTGCCTCCTTCACTGACTGACTAACTGCCATTAACCCCACTCAAATATAAATTCCAATGCTTGTCTTCTGTTGAAAAAAAAAACGGAAGTGGTGGAGGAAAAAGAAAAATCCAGAAGCAGAGGATTTATGACAGACACATGGAGGAGAGGAAGAAGAGAGAGAGAGAGAGTAGACAGAGAGAGGAGAGTTTTACAGACTCCTCTAATGGTCTTGGCATGAGATTTGAGGGTTTAATATTGCATGCAGTTGGCTTTTTTTTTCCTCTTTTTTTTGTGCAATTGACCAACATGACATGCCTAACTGTATAAATGGGCTGCTTTATGATGATAAGATCACTGGCTAATAAGATATTTATGTGACATGCTGACGGATCCATCTCCTCCCTTCCCCGTCCTGCCATCTTCACGCCTCGCCGAGCCGGTGAGGATCAAACGCAAATTCTCCAAATGGGGTCGTTAAATGGAGAGGAAATTTAATAAATTAATACTTTTTTTTTTTTTTTTTCCTCAGTGAAGGAGCTAAAAAAGAAAGATGGGTGAGAGACAGAGAGAAAGAGGGTGGGAAATAAGTTTTTAGCCCTGACAAATTGTCCAAGTAACGGAGTGTTTCTAATCTTTTTTTTGTACCTCGGTCGTCCCTTTGGTCTTCCCCTTAGCCCCCTCTGGGTATTTAAAGGTGTCACACTTGTCATATTGTAGCTTACATGAGGTTCTTGTAGTTTTTATCATTATGAAGAGGAGCAACGATGATGCAAAAATATTGCTTAGAAAGGAATTTAAAGAACAATCATATAAGAAGAATCATTCAAGACCAGAGTTCCTAGAAGCTGATTGCTTGGTATGATAATTTGATCAAACATTATGTTCATCAGCCGTCGCTCTACGTCTACTGTCCCTGGAAATGCTGTTGCTGTCAGCAAATGACATCACAATGCAGGTTTTGTAGCTCGTAATGGAGGGAATTTTCACAGTATTCAACTGGGGATTGAGAATTATAAAGTGAAGGGTTCCCAAGCAGGCTCTGACAATAGTGTACACAATAGCCTGTATGCTCTTAACCCCACCGTGTACGTCTGTTTATGCTCGTATACAAACGCCTCCTCGGGAGTGGCGGTATCCAGAGGGCCCAATTAGCCAGAGACATGGAGAGAAAGAGAGAAGAGAGAGAGAGAGCATGTATCGCTGTGACAGGACGTGCTTTGTGTCAACTGCCAGCCTTCATGTTTGACTACAGACCGCCTGTCAGCTTCCTGCATGGCATCCATAACGACTCCTGACACGCGGAAGATGTGAGCACATGCGCGCGTTGCAACACACACCCATGCGCGCAGGAACACGCATGCCGGCGCACACACTCGGGAGTCAACGTGGCCATGCTAATTAGCCTAATCCCGGTAATGAAGAGGCCTGACACGCTAACATCTTACGAGTGACACTTTTTTTTCCCGAGCGGTGTAAACAGAAGTATGACATCCTCTGACCCCGCCTCCCACACACACACACACACACTCACTCTCACATCATCCACAGCACACTTAACACATACTTCTGGCCGCAATATAGACCGGCGTACGACACCCCCCCCCCCCCATGCCCTCCACACCTCACATAAATACCTCCCACGCAGCCACCAGCAGCTATCTGTTCATTGGCCATCCAAAGGGATTCACACCCTTAAAGCAAAAGGTTTTGCAGCATAAACTAGAGTGCAAATCTCTTACAGGCAAGATGGCGGTGAAGATACGAAAACTGGGATCTGGTATTGTGCCTAACTTTAGTTGATCGGCTAGAAATATTGGGTATATAACTAATCTGCAACAGCCAGTAAAGAGGGAGTGAGAAGTCAGCAGTCAATGACGGAATAAAACAGCCAGTAAAATAGGTATTCCATAAATTGTGAATCACCGCAACCATGAGGGGTCCTTGAGCATACAGTTATAAATGAGTGCACAAAAAATGTAAGGCTATTGGGGCCAGTAGTGAGCAAGATTTGCTGCAGACAGACAGAAAGATACACACACAGGCACAGACACAGGAGCGAACGCATGATCTCCCCACAGGCCAAAGCCTGGTGTTGGTAAATATTCTGCACAGCTCACAGTTCCCAATTCCACCAGAACACTGTGGTGAAGGATCAAACTGTAGTCTGAACGAAAACAGTTATCACGCTTTAATAAAACTCATATGTAAATGTATCATTGGTGGCACTCATTGCATCATTGTTGAGTAAAAGATGATTTTCATTGTCTGAAGAGAAGAAAGAAAACGTCTCATCTAGGACAGCATTCAATCTCAACTTGATGACACATACTAAAATGCATTTTTATTATATGACCTTGTATTTAGAGTTGGGTTCTAACACTTCCATTTTGGGACGAAATAAAAATAACCAATATCTTATCAAACTGTATATGTCTTCTTTAATAAAACCCTATATTATATAAACACAAGTGGATTGTGTGTTCATAATTTAACAACAAAACATGTGGTGACTCTTCTCAAGAGAAATGATCAAGATGATTCCGCATTCCGTTGACTTCAGGATAATCATTTTACATATATTTTAAGCTCTTAGAGAGAGTGTCAAAGGGATGCAAATATGGAAATTAAAATCATAATTGGTCAAATGTATTTAAACCACATAAAAAACAAATACGCCAACTAGTTATGTTCTACAAAGTCTGAATTTGCCAGAGATTTCATGCAAATGGTTCTTTACCTTTAGGTAAAGGTTGTCGATCATCACCCAAACCTGGTCCTTACCTGAACTGCAGGCCAGGAGCTACCCGGCTTTGTCAGTCTTTTCGTGTTGTTCCGTCTGTCATGTTTGTTGCACATTAACAAGTATTTTCCGTGTCACAGGTAGACAGGTCCCCCCCTTCCTTCACCAGCTGTCCCATAGGTCCGTTGTCTCCTGGGCCCTACAGGGAGGGTGCACAGGTGCGCGTAATCTGTGGTCTAATCAGGGGAACACGGGCAGATCAACGCAACATTGCATGCAAAGGAAGGAAAAAAAGCAAAACTAACATAACAAGCAAATAGCACAAACAGGAAAAGAAATGTGCATGCAAATAATACAAAACCCACAAAATTAGAACAAATATTCAACTTTAAATAATGTCTGCTGTGTGACGTTAATCCTAAAAAAAGGATTCAATGAAGAATTCAAACTGATTTTGGGTTCAGACATGATGGAATGCTACCAAATCCCAAGCCTAGCCCCGGCCCTGCATACCCCAAAAATAGGCCCCTACCTGGATTCCCAGCTGCACTTTCATGATGAATGTCTTTTTGCAAAGGTAGATATTATAAAAATTGTGCCATGCTCATATTTACGATGACAAATTGAACAAAACTGTTGTGCCACCAAAGGCAACACAGGGTACATTTTCCATAACAATGTCGATTCCCAAAGTCCCACTTTCTAGCTTTTCTTCTAGTATGTGGAACTCGAGGTAAGAGGAAGTATATTTACAAGGTCAATAATTAATTATAGACTGTCGTGGTACACAAACTAGGATGCTTGTCTTCTAGTAAGAACTCACAAAACAAGCTCAGGTCTCTGATTGGTTAAATGAAGAGTTCCGGCCACTGCTGTGTTTGAGGAAAAAAACGAGAGACAAATTGAGTCAAAACTGTAAAATGTCAATTTTAATGTCTCGTTGAGGAATTAACCGAGACATTAAAATGGCAACGACAATGAGGTTGGCTGCTTGTTGTGTGCATAGCAACCATTCCGGCACATTTCACACCAGCTCAAGAGGGTTTCAGAGCGAGAGAATATAAAAGGAGGTTCATCGGGGCAAAGGCACCTGTTCCAGTTTGTTTTTTTCCCCCTCTCAACACACACGTGTGCAAACGCGCACAAGACAATCGCGCACGTACTCCTTCACACACCCTCTCCTTAAATCTCGGGGGAGCTGCCTGTGTACTCTATATTTATTATCGGAGGGAGGTGGCACAGTTGATAGATGAGATACCTACTCAATTACAAGGGCACAACATTGCCTTTCCAAAGCTGATGGGGTGAAAAACTGGCTCCTTTCTTCTTCCCTTCCTTTTTTTTTTTTCTTTCTATCCCTCCATCAAGACGGGTGATATACAACAATGTTCGGGTTATACATCTCTCCAACGCGCTCCAACGGCCCGCGCCCTGAATGGCCATCACATTCAAAAGGACGGACACAAACGGGTCACAGGGGAGAGGCAGTGACTTCCTTCAGCGCGGCGTCCATCTAGGAAGGATTTGTTGGCTGCCTTGTACATAATCGCGGTATGGTATACAAACAAACATGGTATACACACACACACACACACATACACAATAATGGTCAGAGTGTAGCTGCAGTCAGGGAGAGGGGACGGGGGACGGGGGGGTCCTCTGCAGCATTAATCTCCATCCAGCTGAGATTTGTGAAGCCAGGAGATTGAGAGGAGGCCGATGATGCCGGCTGTTTCAAGGCGGACATTTTGGAAGCACGATGTTGAGCTATGTTCCTATCGGGGGCCCGGGGGTGGAGGGGAGGGGCATTGACATATAAAATGGTTGTAAATTTGCATTAGGCTCAATCCATCATCATGGGATCGGTGAGAGGGGAGGAGGGGAGGAGGGCGATTTGGAGAGAGGCAAAGAGAGAGACTGGAGGAAAAGGAGGAGGGCACAGCTGGAGAGGAGGTGGTGCACCGTTGAGCGGGCCGCTTCGCCGTAGCGCTTCGCCGTAGCGCTTCGCCGTAGCGCTGCGCCGAGGCCGGCCCTCTCCTCCTCGCTGACAGATTCCTATTTAAGTGACTGTGAATGCAACAATTCCACAAATAATTTGTCAACCCACGCGCAGCTGAACTGGCTCTGAACCCCGGCTCCCGCTCTCTCCCTCTCCACTCCCAGTGTCTATTGCTCGCTCGCTGCCTTGCCAGTTACACCCACAGAAGCAAAGATTCATGAAAATGTGCATAGCTACAAAGATATATTCACAATAGCCCCCTCATTGTCCCTTTACCCTTTTCATATTAGGTTGTATTTATGTTCCGTCTATATGCTGTGTCTATAATCAACATATTTTCAATCACAACTTGTCAAAAAACTCTAGTGTCAATTTTGAATGTGTCAGGAGCAGCGCGTCAGTTTACGCTTGTTTGCTTTTTCAAAATAAACTTCTTTGTTCGCAGGAAAAATACAGTTTCCAGTCATAAAATTTAATTACAGTGTAGGTTTATTTAGTTTTTACGTTTTCTTACACAACAAAGTACTTGATTAGGTTTAGGAAAAGATTATGCTTTAGGTTAAAATAAGTATATTTGTTATGTAGAGAACTCAGAGTAGGGTATTTAACATTTAAGTTAAAATAAGTCAGCGTTGACTTGGTTTTACGTGGGACACAAACAACGGTCTTCTGGGTGAAAGTCCTGTTCTCAAATGGGTTTACATTGGAGATAGTTGAAAGCCCCGTGCTTCTCATACAGACACTAAAGGTCACCTACAAGGGGCATCCATGTTTGAAAAGTTGGGAGTGATAATTGGTTGCTATAACATGTGTGTAATGAAATCCATCAACAGTAGAGTCGCCTGAATGGGAGACCTTTCTTTTGGCTGGACCCAACTGGGATCCTAAAGGTCTCCGATCTTACATAAGATAACTTGTAGTTGTATTGTATAATTTAACTACATGACTAATTAAAGAAAAATGAAAAAAAAACTGAAGAAATCATTAAAATAACAAATCCTTCCATATCGGGCATGAGGGGTCAGTGAAAGGTTTGAGAAGTAAGAACACACACCGTCATGCTGATAACATGCACAACAATAGAGTAGGAGAAAGGGAAAGGGTCGAGTGCAAACCATTTTGGATATAACAAGTTTTTAAAAAAAAGGGGGGGGGCGATAAAGAGGGATGATCTCAGACTGTACTGATGATGTTTATTCAATGGATGTTTTAGACCATATGGTGGGTGCTGGAGAGGTGTAATATGAAGAGAGAGAGAGAGAGAGAGAGCTGAGGGGAAATGGAGAAAAAGGCCTCAAGCAATGACTTCAGAGGGCATAGCAGAAAAGGGAAAAAAGTGTTCATTCATCATTATTGTCATGGGCTTTGGCAAATGATAATAATTTGTCTTCATCCCTATTTTTAGACAATGAGCCACAATAGCCATTTTGGCCAGATGGGAAAGAGGGCCTGTGTGAGCAATAGGCTACATTTTGTTCAACGACCTTTTATGTGGAATTTCTTAATTAGGACTCTCTCTGCCACCAGTGACTGTTTCTGGACTATTATTTTAAACATACGTGCAGTTTGATGACACATTTAGATGTATGGACCTATACATGGTGTATGCAGACTCTCATTCCGTTTGTAGCATATTTATGAGGCACATCTACATGGATAATGTGCTCATTGTCCAAACATGCTTTTTACTCGTGCATTACTTCGCAGAAATCTGAAAGAAATAGAACTGAATGAATGTTATCAATCATGTGACTGTATGCAGATAAATGAATAAATCTGCAAATGAATAAGTGTGTAGATTAAGAGATAGGAACAACTGTAAAAAAAAAAAATCGAATAACAGCAACAAACAAAACCATGAATAGTAATTGAGTCCCTGGGGCAAACTGATTTCCCAAAAGCATATTGCATACCTCCAATCAAACAGCTATGATGGACAGAAGAGAAATGTTGGCGTGGGACATGCAAGCATTATTAAAAGTCAGTAGGGGTGTGTTGTGTTGTATGTGTGTGTGTGTGTGTGTGTGTGTGTGTGTGTGTGTGTGTGTGTGTGTGTGTGTGTGTGTGTGTGTGTGTGTGTGTGTGTGTGTGTGTGTGTGTGTGTGTGTGTGTGTGTGTGTGCGCTACATGCAGGCCCTGGTGTGTTTGTCCCCGCTGAGCCTGTAGGGAGGTCACGGTGTGAGCTGGGATGGATGAAGATAAATAGGAGTAGAGCGGGACATATGGAGGAGGTGTAATTGACATCTAATGTGCACGGTGACCCTGTGACTCGAGGGTTAGCAGAGGGCCACGGCATAAACACGCTGCATTATTTGACCGGGCAGTCGATGCTCTTTGAACTTTGCAATTAAATCAGCAATTTCTCAGCACTGCTACTATGGCATCATACTACAGGACTACATGTGTTACTGACAAGCATGGACATTTCAAATGTACTATAATAAATGTTATTTATGTGTGAATATCATGGAGGTTCAATGTTGATTAAACAGTTGAACATGAATGCACATGAATGCTTTTACTGCACATTGGTTATCCTGTTAGTTATTTTCTTGTTGCCATGGTTTGTGCCAGTAATGCCATTGGGATTTTTTGGTTGCTACGTTAATGACAGCCTGGTCTCCTAAAACCTGCCCACACACGTCTACTTCAATTTTCGAGGGAAACATATTTCCAACAGTATTCCATTTGTTTTTTCACTTATCACAAATACAACTACAATACAAACACAGGACTGTTATCTATGTTAACAGTCCTGTTTATGTCCCGTGGGAAACCAAAAGTCAACATTGACTGATTTGAAGTCATGCCCTAACTTATAAGCCAAACCATGATGTTTTAATTGATCTAACCAATTAGTTAGGTCATGTTTTTATTGTTTTTGTTTCAATTGACAGCATTAACTACCAGGTTGGGGAAATAATATGTTTCCCTTAAAGTGTTCGTGAGAATGCAGTTAAGTTGTACGGGAACATACTTTTGAAGGTTCCTAATGATAACAGAAGTATTGCAGAAATAACCTATGACCTTTGTGAAAACAAGATGGAAACAAAATGTGGAACAAGATGTCTCCAATACATACAACTATTCCATAAATGATGTCAGCCAGAATTCATGATTCATGATCATTAAATGTTAATATGACTATATTGACCACGCACTGGATGTTTTATTAAAACAGTCATTTGGAGTTGCTGTGAATTTGGGACTAATTCACATTGCTATCTTCTGTTCGTGATTGTGCTATAACCTGGAAAAGATTCCTCTGTTTCACAAAAAGAAGGTGATTTTGTAAGAAACAATACAAGAGCTTTATAGATGAAGAACTCTAAATCAGGAAAGGCAAGGAAAAATAAATAAGGATTATCTCCCAAACCTAAAAAACCTGAAATGGAACTGGATGTCTGAGTTGATTACTCTAAATTAAAAGCATTGGCAGTTGGAAATTAGGGAATGTGTTTCCATCTGCGTTGATGGGGAACATATGGTGACAACAATAGACAAACTCTGGACGAAGAGCCCAGTTACTGTAACAAAGTTAATATCCTTCCATTCTTTTTGCATTATTAACCATCGGCATCAGTTGGATTGTTTGGAAGGATTAGTGTGGTTCAGTGTAATCCGATTGGGATCATACTTATTGGAGTGAAATAGCATGCATATTCTGTATTCCTCTGTTGTTTTCATTAAACTGCAATTATTTTATTTAGAATTTCACAGGGAGGCTCAGTAGGGTGTCACAGCCCAGTTCACCCTACATTGACTCAGATCCAATCATTGCAGGGACAAGTTTAGTCAGTGTTGGACTCAGTTCAAACTTTGAATTTAGGCAAACCAACTTCAGATCGCTCTTGCATTTAATTCCAGTTGGCCGTGGATGAGAAATATTAACAATTCATATTGGGTTCGACCTGAAATAGATAGTTTCTATGAGTTAATATTAATTGTACTTTTTCTACTGTGATATTTCAAGAATTTGCCACCCATAAATCAGGTGATTTAACTTCTATTCCTGCTGCATTTTATCCCAGGTGGCCTTGGAGGAGACCTATGTACAATTCTTATCGGGGTTGACCTAAAATTGATAGTTTTTATGAGTTTATGTTATTTCTATTCAAATCTGTCAATCGAATTTCAAATCCTTATTATCCTTGTTTCTTTTCAGATCAGGTTCAACTGTCCTCGGTTCCTTTACGATCGGGTGTATCTTTATTTGAACATCATTGTATGCACACTGGGTAGGTTTTTCCATGGTTCCCTTTTGGATTGGGTGTGTTGTACCCCTAAAGACCTCTAATCCAGACATGTACAAAAACAGAGGTTTTCTATACTGCAGGATAGTTGCAAGATACAGCGGGTAAAATAAGTATTGAACACGTCACCATTTCTCTCAGTAAATATGTTTCTAAAGGTGCTATTGACATTAAATTTTCACCAGATGTCGGTAACAACCCAAGTAATCCATACATACAAAGAAAATAAAACAAATAAGTTCAGAAATTAAGTTATGTGTAATAAAATGGAATGACACAGGGAAAAAGTATTGAACACATGAAGAAAGGGAGGTGCAAAAATGCATGGAAAGCCAAGACACCAGCTGAAATCTATCAGTAATTAGAAAGCAATCCTGCCCCTTGTCAGTGCAAATTAATATCAGCTGGTTCAGTCCCAACTGATGGCCTATAAAAAGGTGTCTCATTACCAAGGTGTCACACAAGAAACATCTCATGATGGGTAAAAGCAAAGAGCTCTCTCAAGACCTTCACAACCTTATTGTTGCAAAACATACTGATGGCATTGGTTACAGAAGGATTTCTAAACTTCTGAATGTTCCAGTGAGCACTGTTGGGGGCCATAATTCATCGTTTCACCATAAACTGGCCACGACCAGATGCTCCTCGTAAAATTTCTGACAGAGGAGTGAAAAGAATTATCAGAAGAGTTGTCCAAGAGCCAAGGACACCATGTTTGGAGGTCAAATGGCACTGCACATCACCCCAAAAACACCATACCAACAGTGAAGTTTGGAGGTGGGAACATCATGGTGTGGGGCTGTTTTTCAGCATACGGCACTGGCAAACTTCATATAATTGAAGGAAGGATAAATGGAAAAATGTACCGAGACATTCTTGATAAAAATCTGCTGCCATCTACCAGGATGATGAAGATGAAACGAGGGGGGACATTTCAGCAAGACAATGATCCCAAACACACAGCCAAGGAAACTCTCAATTGGTTTCAGAGAAAGAAAATAAAGCTGCTAGAATGGCCCAGACAATCATCTGACTTGAATCCAATAGAAAATCTATGGAAAGAACTAAAGATCAGAGTTCATAGAAGAGGCCCACGGAACCTTCAAGATTTGAAGACTGTTTGTGTGGAAGAATGGGCCAAAATCACACCTGAGCAATGCATACGACGTTTCTCCATACAGGAGGCGTCTTGAAGCTGTCATTACCAACAAAGGCTTTTGTACCAAGTATTAAATCAATTTCAGTAAGCGTGTTCAATACTTTTTCCCTGTGTCATTCCATTTTATTACACATAACTTAATTTCTGAACTTATTTGTTTTGTTTTCTTTGTATGTATGGATTACTTGGGTTGTTACTGACATCTGGTGAAAATGTCATGTCAATAGCACCTTTAAAAATATATTTACTGAGAAAAATGGTGACATGTTCAATACTTATTTTACCCGCTGTATGTAGTAAAGTTTTCAGAGCATAAAAATAAATATTGAAGACACACAATCACTTCTAACTGAGACAGAGGTGACAGTGATGAGTCCTAAAGCTGTCTGAGGCTTCAAATCTTAGAGTGCTGTTCTACAAAATATCTAGTCCCTGAATAGAAGATAGTGAAACATGCATATAACTTATAAGGCCACTGTCCAGACAAGATTGTTGTCTAACTGTTAAATATCAACAATTTATATTTGTCTACTAAATGTTTTAAGTTGAAAAGAAGAATACAGGTAACACAACAATGGACGATAATAATTTTCGTTCTCCTCAACAGGGGTTAATTCGTCACGCTGGAATTGAAACACCAAGGCCAATCGTTCCCCACTGAACACAAATCCATCCTCCCCGCACGCTACAAGAGTGACATATCCTCTGGAACCCACCCCTCTCTCTCCCTCTCTCTGTCTCCGTCCATTTCTCTCTCCTCCAACATTATCCTATCGGCTGTATCACTCCGACCGGTAATTTATAACACCTCCACTGTAGTCCCCCATTCCAGGGATGTACCAAGGGCTCTTAAGACGCTATTGATTTTTATTTGATTAAATGTCTCGCTGGTTTGCAGCAAATTAGCAAGAGTTTAATCAAATCACAATCAATATCTACTTAATAATCCCCCAACACAAACCTCATGCAAACTAAGGTACAAAAACACAAGTGAATAATAGGTAGGAAAGAGTCAGGATAAAATGTCCGTGTTTGCATGGATAAAAGGCGCTTGCATGTTAAATAGAAGACCCGGGTGCAAATATATGTTTGGTTACATTATAGTGTGTATCAGCCCATTTTTTTCTCAGCCATAAAGTGATCTGGTGGCTCTAATATCATTGGTTGAGAGTTTAGGCAAATCTAATATAATTGCAATTGATAGTTTGTGTAAGGTGGACAGGAGGGTTGGTAGATGGGTCAAACAAACACAGGACTTACAACCATGAGGCTGTGGTCGGTGGCCCTTGTTGAGCTAAAAGTTTACTTAAGTAGTCATGTTTATTTGTTGCACGTTAGTCACATGACTCAGTAGTCATGTCGCGTGAGTTGCTAGTCATGTTTAAAACTAACCCTAGAGGGTTACTTACTACGTTGATCTGCCAAGGGGCACTGACCAAGCAGCATTGTTGGACGAGTTGGGAGTATGGATGTGTTGTTCGAGCCCACTAAGTCATTTGTAAAGTGCTTGGATAATTGGGGTCCTGTCATTGATTTGAATAAGCTTTCATCTGCACGCCAATTTTGATTTTTCCTGGTGATTTTGTGTGGTGCACAACCCTGCTTCCAAGGCTTCACAGCTTCGTCTGAGCTGTATTTGTATCAACTGTACACATGGTGTCCAGGTTTTGGGCATTTCACAGAAAATTGTGAACAGATTGAACGAGACTACTCTACAGCCATGCAAGCGGCTCCGTGAACCTGTACTTGTGCACATCAGCGTTTTGAGGTAAATGCTAACACCATGTAACATTTTGGTACATCAATACATTTTAATTCAATAAGGGCAATATCTTACAATATTGTTCAATCTGTCACTTTCCCAACAGTCCAAAGTTTAGTTTTTGAATGTTTTGATTTGTCCAAATGACCGTCAAAACCCGAATAGATTAAATTTACAGCAGTTGAGGGGAAAATGTTTTTATTGGTGAAGCTGGCAAAAGAATTTCAGCCATTTTAGTTTGAAAAGACCCCAACAATGAATCGATTATCAAAATTTTGCCTATTTATTTGCTTTCCATTAAATAGGCATCAAATAATCACATCCCAAGACATACAATACACTTAAGTGTTGATAGCAAAGTTCATACAATACGATTCAAAACATCTCACATGGTCTCCTGATAGAAGGTACATTTTGAACCCCCCACACACACACACACACACACACACAACGCACAAAAAAGCCTCTGGAAACGTGTGTGCACCTCCCACCCCTCTGTGAACCCCCCCCCTCGACATCCATCATTTTTATTGGCCATCTGTGAGAAGGCCTTTTCGAAACAGTGAAGTATCACTTTCGACATCACTACCGATATAGTACAGGGTGAGAGGCAGTGACTGATGTTTTGGTGTTGGCTGATATATGCCAACGCGCTCTGCAAAAGCCATGTGGCTGTTTTATATTACTTCACCAGATACCAAGAATTTTAAACATTTTCATACCTTAACTTTAAATGCAAAGAGTACAGTATTTTCCTTAATGTGCAACACTCATAGTTTTCCTTTACTCTTCTAAATGACCTGTGTTGCCTTGTTAAACAGAGTTTCAGTAACTGGATTTGGTTGGCCACATGAAGAAAAGCATTGGCCTGCTTTCATAAACTCCAGGCAGAGTTTATTGCCCCTGAAAAACCCTGTGTGTGTGTGTGTGTGTGTGTGTGTGTGTGTGTGTGTGTGTGCATTTGAGGGCATTCGGCCTTAAATCAATACTCCCATTATATTCAAATTTAACCCGCATTCCTGGCAAATATATTCACACTTGATTCAAGATGTGGTAATGTCAAAGATGTCTGGAAACTTCAGATTGTGTTGATGCACGCAATCCAGGAAGAGGACTTCCTCGTAACAGAACAACATTCAAGGGCGCAGACATTGCAGTAGATACTCTCCATTGTCACACCAGTACATAAACCTATCTTTGGCTCTGGTAAACACAATTTATCATAATCCCTAGAATTTCAACAGAAGCTGTCTTCAGAGTAATGAAGGTTCAATGTAATTAATTGAATTTACATTTCCCATTGCAAGAATTTAATGGAAATGGAGAATATTGATATCACAATCGACATATATTATAATGCATTTGAAATTTGATTTTAGCCCTTGTTTTATTGTAATTATAGTGCAATCATGTGCTTTAATGTCCATTTGCCAGATGTGTAGGCCTGATGGTAATCAGTTAACCCCTCACCTCCAACCCCCTGTCCCTGAATCAGAATTCAAATAAGGGAGACTGTTTATCAACTGCAACGGATGTGGAGGAATTTCTTACAGAAGTTACGAAGCAGAGACAAAAGTTTTGTCTGCTCGAATTGTCTTTGCTTAGGTTTATGGCTCAAGAGTTATTTTTTAAAAAAAGAGCTGGTGGTATAACTTATTTATAAAAAAAAAAGAACAGCATTATAGGATGTTTGCATATAAATATACTGTTTCAAAAGAACATTTACTCTGGAATTTTAACTTTTATTTCCTCCTTTATCTCCTGGAAATAATGCTTAAGGACTACCAATTTATGTTCATAATTACATTATTATGAGAAACATAATCACTGCCTGGATTATGCTCAGAGGCAACCCATTTTCCGGTAAATGAGAGTTGCAGGAAGGTGGTGTGGTGGATGATGGGCATACAAAACTGAGTCCTGCATGTTTCTTGGTTTAGGAAAGATAAGGTTTAGGGAAAGGTGGTGGTTTTGATTAAATTATAATAAACATGTCATAGCTGTCCAAGCCTAAACAAAGTTTGAATAAAATTGTATTTGCTAGCAACATATATAAAGAGCAAGATCTCTTATTTATAGGTTTCTGACTTTTCATATATGTTATTTAAAGAGGCCCTATTATGCTTTTCCACTTTTTCCCTCTTCTTTAGTGTGTTTTTTTTTTACATGTAAAAGGTCCGTAGAGTATAAAACCTGAAGTCCACCCCTAAAAGGAGTTACCCTCCCCCTCAGACACACTGCTCCTGAGCTGCCTGAAATGGCTCAATTGAATACTCTCCGTAACATTATGTTACGGAAGTGACGTAAAACTCCTTCCGGCTAGTTTGGCCCGCCCTCAAACAATAAAAGAGAGACGGAGCTGGAGCTTCAGAGGAACGGCCATCATGTCGAAAAGACGCTCTGCTCTGCTTGGTGAGGGGAAATGTCCTTTGTTTGGACTTTGGAAAAAGTGGCTACATTACATTTTTAATACTTTGCCAGAGCAGTACAACGAAAACTAAATTTTGTGTTCGCTGCATTTTGCCGAGGACAGCTTCAACAGTGTTTTGAACCGCTCTGGAAGACAGGGCTGAAGTTGACCATTCACAACAGAGCGGGCTAGCTGACCAATCAGGGCAGACTTTGCTTTCTGGAGGGAGGAGCAAGCGCTACAACGGAGCATTTCAAAGAGAGGGTGAGAAGAGCCAGGTGCTGTAGGTTGACAGCTAGGATGAGAAAAACAAGGAGGATTATGAGCATTAACACATGTAAACATGTTGTAACTGTTACGCAAGATAAAGATATGCACCCGGAAAATAGCATAATAGGGCCTGTTTAAAAAAACATTTCCTCATTATTTTGATGATCCAAACAAAGATTGGCCATGATTTCAAGGCATATGAGGCATAAGCATTGAAACAGACATAGGCCTTTATTACTGATATACGAATATTGAGTGAAGTTACAGAGCACCTTTTTTTTTAACTGTCTCCCAGGCCAGGCACCAGGATGAGGTGACTGGGAGGGGGGCTATTAAACAGGCCATTATTTGGAAACCCCAATAATCCCCAAAATGCAGGACTTTGAACCCATTATCCCGAAGCAAACCACCATTACTATGAAGGCCCATTACTCCAAAAATACACACTCTCGCTATGTCTAACTGTGATGTTGAATGACATCATCAGATCTTTCCTATCTTCCAGCTTTTGGTGGAATAGGACATTTTTCAGAAATTTGAGGTTTCCTAATTATGGAAAGTCTTTGCTATTGGCCTACAGTACCATCTTCCTATTCATACACAGTCCCAGCACAAATACAAATAAGAGTCTGATTACCCCACCTACCAACAAATGTCATGCCTAGTTCATACATTTAGTAATGCTGTTAAAAGCATGTAAATGGAAGACGCTTCACAGTAAAGGATACGCTCAGAACAAATTATCATAAAATGCAGGCTTAAAAATACTCATATTAGCCTGCTTGTATAGATGTCAGGTAACATATTTACTGGCAATGATCCAGCAACACCTTTTAATATGTCTCAAAATCGAGCAAGCGTTTCAACCTTAGACTGCAGAGAGTAAAAGCGTTCCTGGTTATATTTCCCCAACTCTTATTTAATTTTTTTTTCCTTCCTGCGCAACAGACAAAGCCAACCTCAATTTGTGTCAAGTGCCATTTTAAGACCTTGGGATTAAAGCTATAAAGTGGCGTCTGTCAGGGTCTTTGACGCCCTGGGGCCCCCCGCTAACATCTGAGAGCCAACGTGTCGTTGTTCGGTATCATCTCCCATCATATCATGTCAGCGGTGAGGAGACGGGCCGATGAGACAGGCAGCCTTCACAGGAGCTGACAGGGCTGATTCACGTCAAGAGCGCTTCATCCACAGCCAGGGTCAATCGAAACTGACTCCACGCCTCTCTCAGCCAAAAGTGGATATCCATCCCAATGTGCATCACACAAGTGTTGCGTGGGGGCTGAGAGACTGATGCTTGGCAGTTTATGATGAAGACAGGATGATGTTAAAGAGTCTCTGTGATGGGGATGGGAAGAGAAGGGAAATGGGAAAGAAAAGCTCTGATGTTTGATATCTTATGCCACACAGAAGATAGGGGCAAATGTCTGCTCTGATGATTGAGAGAAATAGATAAGTTCACAAGCAATCTGATTCAGTAACAACAGGCTCCGGGCATCATGGAGCTGAAATACCACACAGTTAATGATAATGCATGTAGATTTACCCATTTTGACAAAGCATTCTATGGAAAAATCCATGATAATGAATTGTGAAGTAACAAAAAAACAAGTGCAAGGAGCTGCTATGGATGACCACCGACATTAACTATACATGTTTTACCCCAGTGCACATTATGGCTTTTCCTGGATTTTCCGACAAATCAATAATTACTCATTGCTTTATTTTACCTCACCATCACTACAGATACAAATACCGCTTTTTAAAAAAGACGCGCGTTACTTAAATAAAAAGAAAGTAAAAGGGAGTAGAGTTAGGCCTGGTTCACACTGTAGATCCAGCCTGGTCTTATTCCGCGGCAATTAAATACAGCCGTTTTCCACGGCTCTCAGGATCTGATAACAAGGCGACCACTGTTCATGTCCCGTGTATTCAGATGCAGCCAGCAAAATGTCCCCTTTCCAGCTGAATTCTCTCTGGATGCCTGTCGCTTCCCAACCAAATTCCAGCCGCTGATAGTCCCCCTGCCCCTCCTGTTTTCTGACAGAGTGTATACAGATACATTACATTACATTACATTACAGTCATTTAGCAGACGCTTTTATCCAAAGCGACTTACAATCAGTAGTATATCATTCACCCATTCACACACTGATGACAGGCTACCATGCAAGGTGCCACCATGAGACTCTAACTAACATTCATGCAACATCCAGTCCACACCGATGGCAAGCCTTCGGGAGCAACTTGATACCACTGTAAACACACTTACTTCCACTTAGAGTAGTTGCTGGAACTTCATTAATGTTTCTGGCACCTCAGTGTCAATTATTGACATATTTTTACCGACATTAACCCTGATTTTCAGTGATGTGAAGAAACTAAGTTCATTCAACCAAGTGCTGTACTTAGCTACAATATTGAGGCACTTTAGTGCAGGTTTTTTTTAAATCTTGATGTTGCTGTTCCACCACACAAATCATAAGCTGCAATTTCAGGGAAGTTTCCATTAATTAGCACTATTTGAAATCCTCTGACCTCTGTCCTTTGTAAGAAAATAATTAGTTGCGCTTTGAGCCGCAGTGGGAACCCAGCCTGAGAGGGACGGAGTGAAAGACTGACGTAACGACATCAGTCACCGCATCACTTCCTCCTCCTGTTTTTCCCCACTCCTATCTCCTTTCTTTATCCCTCAGTGTGTCTGCTGGCCTGCCTCTCCTTATCACTCAAGGGTCCACTAATTCAACAGAAAGGTTGCACTGATAAGACCATTCTCCCCTCTTCTCTCTCTAAGTCTCTCTATCTCCCTCTCTCTCTGTGGATGGACAGGTCCCTGTGTCCACCAACGTGTGTCTGTCTAGATGTGACGGTGACACGGGGACCCGAGGGTGACAGTCCGGCCTGGCCTTGAATTAAGGAGCGTTTTCAGATACGCTGATAAAGTGACACTGTCAGTGGTGGAGAAGGGAGGTGAAAAAAGAAAAAGAAAAGGGGAGAGCAGTGGGATGGAGGAGGGAGAAGAAGGAAAGGAAAGGAAAATAAAAGAAACATTCCATGACTGGCCACATACACAACATATTAAGCATGGTAACGTATTCCAAATATCCTAATATTTTCTTCTTCTTCCTCCTGTTGGCAGAATATAAGACCACATTTTCTCTTGGCTTGTGTGTGTGTGTGTGTTTTGTTTCTTTTTTGACGGTGTGAGCTGCAATAGAGAAAGCCTGCATGTGTTTGTATGTGCCTGGGAGCATGTCTGTGTTTGTGAACAGCCTGAGGCGTTTTGTGTGTATTATCTTAGAAATGGTTAGCATGTGTGTGTGTGTGTGTGTGTGTGTGTGTGTGTGTGTGTGTGTGTGTGTGTGTGTGTGTGTGTGTGTGTGTGTGTGGGTGTGTGGGTGTTTGTGTTAAGCACACACAAGGAATAGCACAAGCTCTTTTCTGCTCTGTTTCCTTTCTGTTTCCATCGTTTAGCTGGAGTTAGAAGATCTGTCTCAAGGTCGCTGCCCTCTGTTACCCAGCAGACCCTGAATAAGTAAATAGGAAACGTACTTCCACTACTACTATTCAAGAATTCTATATATTTTAGCTGCAGTGGGTTAAGTAAAAAAGCTTAAAAAAAAGACTACACACATGGAATCACCCAAATTTAACTTACTTAATATAAAGAGCACACATTTTTTGCCACTTTACTAAAACAAAAACAAAATCCATTAAAAAAAGGGCTTTCCCTGCTTATTCTTCTGCAATGTGTGTCCTGTGAACTGCATCATAGTCAGGTGAACTTCAGCTGACCTGTAGCTTTGCACTGAATCCTGGTTTGTGATATAATGAGCTCCAACTTATGGAAAATGTGTTTTTTTGCTCAACATTTAATGCACTTTTTGGGGATTTTTTGTTTTTTTATCATTATTCCTATGTGACATTGACGTTTCTTTGACGATTCAAGTGACAAAAAAACAGCATGTTTCATTTAATCTCAATGAGGACGACGGACACCAATTGCATTTGAATTGCGATGAACTAAAATGATTTTCTTGTAAGAAAGTCCCATACTCCCCTGACGGTCACGCTCTCTCACTCCCCTGTCACTCTGTCTCTCAGTTCACTTCAGCCACTCCTAGCTCACAGCCCAGCCCCTTCTCTCTCACCACTCTATCTCTCACTCACCTGATTCATTCAGTGCACCTGTTAGCCACACCCACCTCATCAGCACAGTCACTCTCACCTGCTCACTCTCCTGCACCTAATCCCTTTAGTATTTAAACCCCAGTCTCACACACACTCACTGCCAGATCGTTCTCCATATCCTTGCCAGACCTTCCAGCATTTTTCCCCCGACTGACTTTCAGCTGCCGACCCTGCCTGTTTGGACTTCCCCGCCTTGCCTCTGCCCCGGTAAATCACCATAACCTTCTGTCCCCGACCACGAGCTTAGCCTCTGGTTTCTGTCTGGCTTCTCCCCAGACGGCTTGGCTTTCCACCAAGCGGATTTCTGCATGTGAGTCGATCCCAGCCTGGTTTTCCCGTTCTGGAATAAAGCGTATCCCTACTACTCAGTGTTTCTGTCGCATTGCTTTTGGGTCCTTACCACACCCGTGACAATAGTGTTAAATTTGTTGGTAATGACTCATTCAAGAGAGACAGTCTGACTCAAATGCAAGTGTTAATAGTGATATTCCAACAGTACCAAAGCTACTCTGGTGATGTTGCCCGTTGTTATTTCCTAGGGCTTCAAAATCGATGTGGTGACAGGCACAACATAACTAAGATATTTTGTTGCCTTAACTTAAGTGTTACCACGCGTTTACTGCAATGCTGGGCTACCCAATGAGTTAGAAAGTGGCACCAGGGTGTCTGTCAAAGCGTAAATATATAACGGCATGTCCTAAGAACATGTGGTTATATTTCTTGAATTCTGAGCGTTAGCACAATGTTGTGTGCTTCGAGAGCTTGCTTTAAAACACCTCTTACAAGCGATCTTCCTATGGGACTGTCAGCTCCAGGAGAGCAGCTTGCTTGGTGGTCTCGGAAACAAGGACGATGTCTGGTCACAGGGTGGTGACAGCAATGTTCCTGGGGGAACTTCAGCTGTTGTTTCGAGGTCCACCAACAGCTGCCAGTCCATGTACTTCTGGCTGGGTTTGGCTGCTCCCCAGCTCTGACAGAAGGGATTGCCTTCTTGGGGGGGTCGGGACCACTTTGCCCACTCAACTCCTGCCCTGATGGCTTCTCGGGACCCGATCTTGCCTCCATCTGTACTGACCCTCTCCGAGAGCTTTCATGCAGCAGCTGAGGATGTGTTCCAGGGATCCTTCGCTTGGAGGAGAGTAGGCATGCCAGTGACTCTGCTATAGTATGCTGCATTAAGATGACATTATCATGTCCTTTTCTTTTGTAAATTTACTGTAAAGTAAAGAACCTGCGCCTGTGAGGTATTAAAACAAAAAATACTGCAGAATACATAATGTAATTAAATGCAGCCATTTAACTAGATGATTTAGGTTAAAACCCTCATATCAGCAAATATGAACATTGCACGTGTTATTAAGCAAAGCACTGACTGATGGTGTATATGTATGCTATTCCAAACGGATCCTGACCTCTGACATATTAATGGACTATGTATCCTAACACCGAGTGATTATTAATCATGTAAAATCACTGTTTAAGCTGTGCAGGTTGCCAAAAAGGAGAAGCGAGTCTGTGACTAGAGAGTCTTCTGTTTAAAATCACCAACAGGCTGGGAAAATGGGGGGGGGGGAGGATGTAAAAGAGTAACATAGCTCATGCTGCTCTGCAATACGAAACCTTTAGTTGAAAACAGCAGAAATAGACTTTAAATGCACCATAGGCATGAACATGTGTAACTTTGGTATAGAATTTGATGTAGGGTGCTGGTGGAAAAGAGCACCTGAATGAATAAAGGTTAAAAAAGGGTAACTATACACTTCAAATGTGCTACTTAATCACAAAAGCAGATCCTTTTTGACACAGGCGAGATGTTACATACACCACAAGGATGTGTAGATATCTAAATGCACAAGAGAGCAGCTGCCTCCAGTACAACCATAATTCATATTTCTGGCTGGAGCAATCAGACCACCATTCTCATGCAAAGGTAACATTTGCCTTTATAATGGATCCCTGCCTTTTTCCATTATTTTATTGGGGAGCCAAGGCTCCACTCATCATTGTGTAGATGTATAGGTTAACATGGTTGTGGCATTTTAGCAAAAGGCCACCATGAGTACCGCTCAGCCCCGGTATGAATAACTTATATCAAACTTTAAGACAATGCACAGCAGAATTCACTGCTAATGTAGAATACATGGATACGATATGGGGTTGTTTTTTGAAACTTCCAAATTTGTACATTTTAGAAAACGTCTCAACCTCAGGTCCTGATGATTAATGGCTCTTGAATTACAAATATAAGACAATATAAATTGTCTGAACATCACAAAGACATAATCAAGTGTTGAAACACCCCCTGGGAAAGCCATGGTTGAAATATAGCTTGACATTTTACATATTTGAGAAACTTCATCGGCTCATTAGGGCCATTGTAGGTAAAAAAACAAAAAAAATGAAGGAGCCAAAGTAGTCATTTAGGACTAGGTTGCTTTGTAACTGCATTTTAATGTTTTATTAGGAAGTTGTCAAATTTAATAATGACATCCTTGGAATCTTTGCAGAATCTGACCCAAGTCATTGTGCGACAAAGGATTGCCATCATCCAATCATTCACGCTCTAAACACTTCAATCCAGACTTTTAATTTACGACTCACATTATCACATTGTGACCGTGCCGTATATTTCACGAGTGGCCTTTTAGTCCGACATACAGCTGAGTCCCCGGCTATGCTTTCACCCTTTCCACGTTCAGCGCCGATGTCTCTTCTCATCCTGGATGACACGTCAAATAGAAGAAAAAAAATCAGCGTCTCTGCCGCTGCTGCGTACGTTGCCCATCTGATCGTTGCATTACCCTTAATCCCCTCAGCCTCTGCTGCCGTAGGGGCTCCAGTAGATGCTTCTACTTCTGCGGTCAGTCCATTCCCATCTCGTCGCCTGACTGTTTCCCTTCTGTCGCCACCTTTAATGAAGCTTACTGGCCCCTTTAAGTCCCTCTGCATTTGACAGTAATGTGACACAGTAAAATCCATTGATGCCTCCCCCACCCACAACATCCACAGCGATGAATAATATATACATATCTGCCGCCTTTATAAACATAGAACATTAGTTAGAAGAACTATAAGCGTGTGTGTTTATGTGGCACCTTTGTGAGCGCAGATTAATTAAAGATGAATATATGCACATTCTTACCATTCTGACTGACACGGACGGTGAAAATAAATAGGTTATCAATGAATAATTGACTGGAGGACGGGGGCGCTCACGCCAACTCGCTGGAAGTGAAATGTCCACGAGGTCGTCCCGCTTTGTCTCAGACGGCCGTGTTGTGCCGATTAAGGGGCGAGGGAGAGCGAGGGGGGGGGACAGAGAGTGCTAATAGGCTAAGCAGTGTTTTCCCAGGCAGAAAACTGGATGGAGGAACCCTCCACCGCACGCACACACACACACACACACATACCCACACACCCAAAGCCTTCTGGGTGACGGGGAGTGTGTAGAGGAAGCCACTCCGCACACAGTGCAGACTGGCACTTTGCATCAGCCTCAAATGTACTCAAGCTTCACGTCACATTTGTGAGGTTGATATCAGTCCCGGCGAGTCGCTGTGTGCGCACACGCATCTGTCCACACATTAACATCCACATACACACACACACACACACACATACAACGCTTACTAATACTCTCACACACTCCGGCAGGGCGAGTTTATCCTTCAGTGTTTGACCGTAGTAAAGAAGCTGCCAGTCATTCGCAGAGACGCTCGTAAATCCACAGGAAGGAGGAAGTAAAAAGGAGCCAATTACTTTTAGATCTCCGTGCTTCTAATAAGCCCAGTGAGTCAAATAAACTTTCACCTTCCGAGACCTCCATCTGTTTTACTGGGACACCTCTGTAAGTGTGTGTGTGTGTGTGTGTGTGTGTGTGTGTGTGTGTGCTACCTTTGTCCGGCTGCTTATGTGTTGTCTGCTTTTTCCCCAAGTGTATTTACCCTCATGCGTGTGTCTGCATATGATCTACTCACAAAATGTGTCCGGGTGTAGCATCTTTCTGTGTGAGTCAAAGTGTGTGTATATGTGTGTGTGTGTGTGTGTGTGTGTGTGTGTGTGTGTGTGTTAGTGCTGTGTGTGTGTGTGTGTGTTATGAGTCCTAGACCAGTAGGGAGACTGAGGAAAAGAGCGGTGCATTTTACTACAAAGTCGATTGCCAAATGAAGAAGGTGGGAGAAATTGTTCTGTCAGTCAGAATCAGGCCTCGGCTGTGTGTGTGTGTATATGTGTGTGTATATGTGTGAGAGAGTCTGTTGGAATAGGAAGCCCATGTCCCCTCGACTGAAGCTTGATCATGACCTTGATGTCCACTTAACTCACTAACTAACTTCAGGACCTGCACTGACCTGCCCTTTACATCAAGCGGGTCTAGTTTTCCTGAAAGATGCTGCAGCACACGCTGTGGTTGCTGTTAGTCGTGTGCTGCGAGTCCGGTTTCAGTAGTCTATCTTTTCTCAGAACGTCATTCTTGGAATTATTGTGCGTACATTTGTCTTGAGGTATTTATGTCTGTGTTTTTGTTTTTTTATTAATTCAGCAAGATGAGAAACTCAACGTGCCTCCTCCTCTACTCTACCCTAACATCTGTATTCTGCCATAAAAAGCAGGAGTGTGACTGCTTCAGATACAACACTCGACATGATGACGTAATGTAAATCACGGAACATTTTTGGGAGAGTGGAAAAAGTCCCCCTATTTTGCTGGTAACTAGAAACAGCAAACTGCAAAAGCTAGATCTAGCTACACTGCTAGAAAACGATCCAAAATCAGAGAACTCGGATTAAGGATTACATTAATGAAAAGCAGGCTAATACAGCTTGCAATAGTCAATATTGCAATGACATTTTCACTAATCCATTACAGTCGCTGCAGGCAGTGTGCATTGTTTTTTTTCTGGGTTGCCTTTGTGGAGGAAAGTGAACAGCAGCTCTCGTATAAAAGGTGAAGCACCCACACTTTTTTAGTGCTTTAAATGAATGGTTCTGAGGTTGTGTGTCAGGATAACCTGACCACACCAGACAGTTTGTAACACAGAACCGTATGAGAAGCCTTCATTGGAAACAGAGCAGGCACTTACAAAACAAAAATTGGCAGGGTACTGGAAGACCAAAGTAGTGGGGGGTAGAAGAGCAAAAACGACAACAACAACTTTACCATTGAGAAAGGACTTTTGAGAAGTGCCGTTCTTTGCTCTTCTTTCAATGGAGTTCAACTCAAAAACAAATGACTGTAATGTAACTCTCTCTGTCGTCACATACGCCTAAGCCACGCCCCTAGCTGCTAGTTGCTCCTCATAGGATTCTGATTGGTCAGTTTTCAGGCTTGCCAAACACAAACGTGCTAATCGAAGCCTGGCGAAATGGATTTTCCCGTGATTTGGGACCCCGTGGTTTCGCGTGATCCCGTGACATGGCGAGAATTAAGCTGCCGAGCACGGGAAGTGTTCATATTTTAGCACTGCATTAAGAAACACAGATACCTCATTAGTTTCATGACAGCTCTGCATTGACACAGTAGGGGTTCCAATGCAAAAAAAAACCATAGGGTTCCCCAAACAAGTCAAACGGGGCTTAACTTTTCGCTCAAACCCAATGCTACGTCTACTGGACGATGAATCAGATGCACAAATTCCCAGTAGATTTCTTTGTAACATGGATGACATTGTTTCTTGTTCCCCTTACGACCGTGGATACTTTCATAAACTGTCTTGCTGAGATTTGGTATATGCTAAAGCTTCAAAATCACGGACGTGTAAGTACAACAGACATTCCTAGAATGAAAATTAAAAAAAGACCAGTAAAAAAACTTAATTAAACTATATCCATACAGCTCATACTACATTTTAGTTGCTACTAAATCTGTGTTCTCCAAATGAAGCTAACAATCTTCAACTCATAGCTCTCTGGCAAAGATACAGTTAAGTACATAACGACGAGACTGAAAACAAATAGAACAACAAGAGCAGCCATGACAGTGACACATCACGCAGCTAAAATGAGCCAGAAAGCTTCTGGCTACAGGCTTCTCCCTCCTCGTCCAAACCCCCCCAGCTCTCTGAGTTCAAAAAGAGAGAGCAGAAAAAGGGGTGAAATCTGAGTGCCTTTGACACGCGGCCCATCCATATCCTCGCTCTGTCACTGCCTCTCCACTCCTATTCTCATTAGGGTAATGTGATTTTACAAAGTGGCAGTAAGGAGGGGAGATGAGGCGACAAACCGGGAGTGGCTGCTCGACGTCCTGCCCCGCGATCGCGACAACTCATCCCGGCGCTGGATCCCTGATTGGCGGTCCTGCTGAACGCTACTGAGTCGTGAGGAAGCGTTGTCGTTTCCGAACTTCGTCTCCGGCGATGACGGCGGCTCTGTCACACAAATGCACAAAAACACACACACACACACACACACACACACACACACACACATATATACAGACAAGCATAGATAGGAATGTGGGGGGGGGGAGTGTCAACATGTGAGCAACAGCTGCATTGAAATGCATCTAAAATTAGAATCAAGGATCCAGCAAGGAGGAATGAAGCCTTGTTTGACCTTTGACACTTTGGATGCATGTTGGACTAGTAGCAGAGCCCTGCCGTCGAAACTTCAAAGCTCACTGACTGCGTTACTGTATATCCTCATTATAATTGTCAACTTTGTACTTAATGTATTTCATGATTAAATAGAGTTTAGTTAAGCACCAAGTGCATACACTACTTGATTTCAACGACCCCCACGACCTTTGCTCTCATACTACCCGCATCAGTATCAGCAACAGGGAGACCATGCTGCTGTAGATGCTGATTCAGGCTAAGCATTATTCACAAACACAGCGTCAAAGCCTTTGCTGAAATAGCACCAAATGTGTGTGGCTAGTTTGGTCTGTCCAACACTTTGGTCCAAACTGGAATAAACCGACTATTGAATTGATTGCCATGACTTTGGTGATCCCCTGACCTCTCCTTTAAAACCACCATGAGGTTCGTGGTTTTGTGTGGAATGTCTCAAAAACTTGAACTGTAATAAATTTGGTCGGCCCTGTCTCCTAAAATAGAATTATGTTTTGGGGATTTTGTTGGGGTTTATGCTTGTTTTTGAAGCAACAAAAACATGTTTCTAGTGATAGTCTGTGAAAGTCAAAGTAAGCAAGAGGTTGGGGTGGATGGAAGGGTCAAACAAACACAGGACTTTCACCCAGGAGATTGCTGTTCGTTAACTTATTTCAATTTGCGTCCAAAGTTTCAATAATGTATATATATATACACAATGTGTCCAATCAAGCTATTTTGTTGTGTTTTCTTTTTTTGTTTGAATTTACAACGTAAATCACGAGTTTAAAACTGAGATTGCTATCCAGGAGAAACAAATTGTAATTGAGCATGGAGTTTAGTTGTATGGAAAAGTAATTTTGTATAGACAGGGTTGCTTTGGTGATCCCCTAACATTTCCATCAGCAGATAGAATTTCATTTTTTCTTCATTCTTTGGTTTAACTGCGCAGCTAACAGCATCAGCGCAAGCTGTACTTTGTGTTAAGTGCTAATTAGACGGTAAGGATGCTGAGATGCTAAACTAAAAGTGAACATGGTAAAAATCTGCATGTTAGCATTGTTGTTTTGAGCAAATTAGCATGCTGATGTTAGCATTAAGCTCAAAGCACCACTGAGCCTAAGAACAACATCACAGAATCACGAGCATAGCTGTGGACTCTTAGTCTTGTTTTCTGCTGGTAAGACTGAGAGTCATACAATAATCAACAATTGGTAGGATGGTACGAACAGCTTTGGAATTTCAGCCTTTTTCAGCAAATTCATCTTCCCTTTGACCAGCTTTTTTCAGCCTCGTAGCGTGTTTGTATTCATTTATTACAATGCCACGTCATACATATGGTTTCAGTAACTACTGCTCACATTGGATGTTTTTCTAATTTAAACCTACAGGAGAGATATTTTTGGGCGGAAAACTCAAAATGTTTCATATGAGGGTTTTTTTAAACAAATTACAGATTAATCCGGTACAATTGCAAAATGTAACAGTCCATTGCCTTTCATTTTCATTTTCCTTGAGCTCCCTCACAACATTTAAATCCTGAAAATTGCTGTCTAATTGAATGTATGTTTTAAAGTTTGCAATAATTGTTCATCCAAAAATAGCACAAAATAGGAACTACTGGATTATCAACATGAATGGTCATTATGGGACAGTAGGTACTTTGAAACCACACGGCAGCAAAGTGAGCAGACTACATGACTGAATCTCCTCAACAAAAGCACAACACTCCAGAAACTGTCAGCTTCAACTATATGAAGTATTTTCCTCCCCCTTAACCCAAAGCAGTTCCGCACACTTTTAATTATGACAGACGGGACTGAGCGCATGCAGCTTTGACAGCAGCGTCCGCTAATTGACGAAGACATTAAAGGAAGGACATACTCATACAGTTTGTATATGTCCACCATTCTCTGGGGGGGGGGGGGGGGGTGTGTTTGTTGCATGGCTGCAGTGCTGACAGGATGCACATACGCCAGAGCACAGCACACACACACACACACACACACGCACAGAGACAAACACGTGGACAACATCAAAATATGTTGTCTCCCGCCGGGGTTGACAGCCGATGTTCAAATCGCTGAGAGCGTTTTCTACACCGCCTTGTGTGAACCGCAGCTCAAAGAGGAGCACGTTGTTGATTTAACTTTTAATGCTCTGCCCGTCTAGCGAGCACCCGCAATCCCCACTCCGCCACCGCCACCCCCACCACCTCCTTCAAATTAATTAGGGGAGACGTTTCACAAATTAAGTTCATTCATATTGTCTGTTTGCTTGCTGCGACAGAATAAAATAAAATAAAAAGACCCCTGTACTTTTATAGCTCTAGTGTTAGTGCTAACAATGGCTGTCACAAAGCAGATTTTTTGTTATTTTTTTAAACACACACACTACAGCTCCACCCCTCCATTTGCCAAAGCAGAAAAAGTAAGTGGTGGCGCCTGAGCTGGAGCTTGACTTTGTTAATCGGCAGACGACAGCTTAACAGCTTGTGCAACCGTAATTAACGCCGCTTGAAATAAAACGTGACGGTTTGCAAGTCTGTGCGTGTGTGTGTGTGTGTGTGTGTGTGTGTGGGGGGGTGCTGAGGGGAGAAATGGATGGGAGCGGAAGTGGTGGGTAGGAAATAAAAAAAAAAAAAACGTGGCAGTTGTAAAAAAAAAAAAAAAAAAAAAAAAAAAAAAAAAAAAGTTGAAGGGAATCAAATAAATAATTCAGGACAAAATGCCTCATCTGTCACCCGCCATCTTCAGGTTGCGAGGCCCCACCTGACTGGAGCAGCGCTCCCCTTCCCTCCCTATCCTTCACCTCTACATCTTTGGCTGAATAATTCACGTAACCAAAGAGGCAAACTGTGACTTATAAAAGCCATTATTATGTTTAATAATGACTAATACATGTCTAAAGCAGGGGGGCTGCGGGTGGAGGGGGAGTTGAGGCAGGCGGGCCTTTCAGATGCAGCCAAATAGACTGATGAATGTTGGAGATGAGCTTCGTGTTTCAGCATACAGTAGAGTCAGGTCCAGGCCATGCATATTCATCAGCTGCCTTAACATTTCACATCTGCATGTTGAGAAGAGGATTAAACAATGGACAGCGTACAGTGGAATAGACAATATTCTACTTTATGTTGTGTGGAGTGACACCATAGATGTTTATAAGAAGTGGACATAGTCATCACAACGTCACAATTGGTTTGTACTCTGCTGATTTGAAGCCTATATTTCGCCGTTGCCATTTATTTATTTTTGCAAGCGATAAATGGAAATTACCATATTTGGAATGCGGAGGAGTGAGGTAGTGACGCTGTATAGGGCTCTGGTAGTGTCATCAACCTGTCAATCACAGTAATTCCGCCCTAAAGCATTCTCTGCTTTATGGTCTATTTGACTCTAAATGGACCATAATTTACTAAATGAACATCATGCTGTATTGAAGAAGACTTGAAACTAGAGATTGAGACCAACTCCTGTTTATAATGTTTACTGAGGTAATAAATCAAGTGAGAAGTAGAGTCATTTTCTCGTAGACTTCTTTTTGCAACTGCAGGAGTCGCCCCCTGCTTGTCAGTAGAGAGAATGCAAGTTTCGAGACACTTTTACATTGGCTTCACTCGGCAGAACCGGAGGTTGCCACCTTAGCGTCACATGTGTTCAATACATTCAGGAGGACTGAAAGTACAGATATTTGGCGTTTACTAGACAGATGATATTTGACATAATATCTTTTCATTTTCATGGTCGCTCCTCTGTCCAACGAGTATAAAAACAAAACTATTAGACTCTACTAGTTTTCTTTACATTATATTCACGTCCGTAAGTGGCGGTCATGCCGTCCAGAGGCAGGACAAGAATTCCTGTGATATGGGAATATCTGGGAAGACAGCGACAGCAGAAACAGCTGATCATGTGAGTTGAATGTTCGCTACCTCAGAGCATATTCATTAATTTCCATAATCCGTTTAACGCTTCAACTCGTTTTTTTCGACAAAGTCAAATAGCTCCTCATGCGAGCGTTCTAATGCAATACTTCAAGAGGCATGCACGCAAATGGAAATGGAAACAACGCTATAGAGACCTGCATAGCCCAGAGTGTGCTAAGCTAAAGTTGCTACCAAAGTTAACTCTTCTTTGAGAGTTAAGTTGGTCAACCTAACACTTGATTGTTTATTGACCAGACTCATCACTTTTTATAACCTCATTTGAACCCTTGTCAACTTTTTGAATATTGGCTTCAGCTAGCTCAAATCCTGCAAACTTCTAATAAGATTTAGCACTATAAGAACAATTTAAAATAGGTAAATTGTGTTACTGCCACATTACTTTGTAACTGAAAAAAGCTTGATAAGAGCTGCCAAAACACCAGAAATTTTAACAAAATTAATCTCAACAATTTGCCTCTCCAAAATCAACTACTAGAGCGAGATTTTGTGGAATTTCTTGAACTGTTGATACCTAACTCTTCAAGACCAAACCAGCAAAGTTTGCTTTCACAGAACTGGTTTGTGAATTAAAGTTAAAATTGTTATTTTATCTATTTAATAAAAAAATATTACAAAAAAAGGTATTACAGGTTATCAAACTCATAGATAAGCACCCTAGGACAAAGGATCAAAAGGTACAGATTGTTTTGCAATAATGGGCCACAAGACAAAAGCTTTGGAACTACTGATAATATTGATGATGGTAAATATCAAAAAGTTGTAATAATGACTGTTAGAGCAAACATTTTTCTTTAGTATCACTGTTGAAACATTAGACTTGCAGCCTTCTCAGGCCTTCCCCCCGCCTCCTCACCAGGGTTAATGGGGTACACATGCTCCTCTTGTTCTGATGAAGCACTAACAGCCAACATGACACACACACACACACACACACACACACACACACAAACAAACAAACAGCTGTTTACACATGCACGTTGCAACTCTTCTGATTTTAAATGATCTCCTCTACCTGCAAAACCAGCAAAGGGAGGATGTTGAGAGTCACGCGAGTCACACGTGAGACAAGGAGAGAGAAGTGAAAGAAAGACGCGATGCAGGTGGGTGCAAAATACTTTAGCATATAAATAAACCAATTCATCAAAATGCTTTTTCTACAAGAATAAACACTAATTTTCCCGACACCGACCCTGACAAATGGCTGCGAAGTTACCATACACCACCGCACGCACACCGCAGTGTGGCCATCCCAGCAACTCCACGCTGCTCAGCCAACCAGCCGACTGGTAAGAACACCACCCCCCCTTTCCCCCAACCTACCTCCACACCTCTCTCTCTCTCTTTTATTCCTCCCATTTCTCTCTGTGCTCTAAACATCGCTCGCTGGGGCTAATAAACGGCCGGTGTCAAAAGCGTTGTCAGTCCATTCTTTGCTTGTTTGGGTTCATCTGGACTGGTGGGGTGGTACGATGGAGGGGTGGGGGGTTGGAGGGAGAGAAGAGGCTACATGGGGGGAGGAAGTGACAGAGAGAAGGGGGCGAGAGAAGAGAAAGGGATAGGGTGGTGGAGGTAGAAGAGGAGGAGGAGGAGGATTATGGGTGAAGCTCAGCTCGGCGATCCCGCCTCCGCGGGAGGACCGGCGGGACCCATCGGCCCATCACTGGCGCTTTATTGATTTCTACCCAGCGTGCTCTTTGTCAAAAATCAGATACAGTGCGAGCCCTCTGGACCTCCTCACCTTTTAAAAGCACACGGCGAGCCTTTTTATGTGCTGAACCGAGGCGTTTGGGTGCGCGGTTGTGTGTTGTGCTCTTTGTCTGGGGGTCAGAGGGCGCCGTGACGGACCAAAGAGGAGAGGGATGAGAGGAGCCCTTCTCTGCCGGCTGCCACCGCTGCTGCTGAGCTGCGGGAAGATCCCATATACCAAGACAAATACGTTTCTGATGCTCTTTCGCGGCCAGCCGTGTGCTGTAATTGCTTCTTGTGGCTCGGACAAAGCTCATTTTAAAACAAGTGATCAGAGATATGTAGTGTTTTAGAGTGAAGAGAGACTCAATCAGTTATTGTCTTTTTATTATCAGGTCAATGGTTCTAGGGAATGTAAGTGAACACCAACAAGTCATCAGTAAAAGTGTGTTTAAAAAGAAAGTAACTACTGATTTTTTAATTAATTAATTATTCATTTGTTTGTTTATTTAGGTCATTATTTATTTAATATTGTTTTTTTATGATTGATAGGGGTCTTTTTTGTTTTTTTAAGATTGTGGAAAAGTCATGGGTGGCCACATAAAAATAGATAAATAAATAAGAACTGGCATGGCCTTAATTAGTCTTATGATAGCTCACTGTGTCTCTGGATGCAGAATAACAAAAAGTGAATATAAAAAGGAGTCAGAAACGGGGTAAAAGAGGTGGAGGTAAACTGGGGAAACAGGGGGGTCGAGGTGGGCGGGTGGGTCCACTGTCCACGACAACTCTGCCCCCCCCGACGCAGAAAAAAATATTATGCAGCGAGCTAGGGGCCTCCATTGAATCCCAGTGATTCATTGCCCAATTTTAAACTGCCAAGCTGTTAAATTGCATCAGGTCTGCCAAAATTCATTCCAGGAGTATGGAGGAGATATGAAAAATTAAATGTCATCTCGGCTACAGTGGAAAACTTCTTACCGCTCCTATAGTGAGGGTGAGTATATGCTAGATTCTGTTATGATCGATGGCCGCGCGGGACTACACTTAACCTACTTAGTGATGTCATGTTAGGCCGCATCGCCTGTTTACTTTCAGCGGAATGACAGGAAGGCATAAACTTTATCAGCCGCTGACATCAGCTCTCTCTCTCTCTCTCTCTCTCTCTCTCTCTCTCTCTCCCTCCAATTCTTCTCCTTCTCCTCACCTCCATCTTTATAGAAGCATGAGTCTATTTACTCCCCTCATCGACTCCCCTGCATTCATCAATGTGAAACCTAGTTTGAAGTGGGGGAATGGCTATTTTAAACACACAAAGAGAGAGAGAGAAAGAGAGAGAGAGAGGGGGGGTGAGTGTGTGTCCATGTAGAAGTTTACCGTGGCTTAGCATCTGAATCCGAGAGAAGAGAGGGAGCATCTCTTTGTAGTCGGGGACCCGCTGCGCTCCCACGTGTCTCCATGTGTTATGTTGCTACCTTTATTTAGGACATACATTTTGCCGTTGTCTGGTTCATATGAAGCCCGGCAGGTGGAAAAATAATGTGTGGACACAAATTAGTCATTTTTGCTCTCACATTATTAAATTGTGCATTCAAATTAGTGTCAAGTAACTGTTACTGTAACAGCAGGTGTGGTTTCAGCATCAGGCTAGATGCTATGTTTTCTTATTGATGAGTTTAATATTTTTAGCTGTGATATATTCATGTTCCCTCCAATTATTTGGTCATTTTTTTCATACTTTTTCAATACAGGTCAGCTTTGGCTGCAATCACTTCAGTGCACATAAGCCCCCCAATTTGTGGCTTTTATGTGCTATGATTGATTAAACACCATTTGGGACTTATTCGCACATATATACCACTGTATACACATACAAAATTTGAATTGTTTAATCATATATATATATATATATAAGTATATAAGTGAGGCAGAAAAACTTCTGTTAGACAAAGCTGTGTTGTCTTTGACTTCACCAAAATATCTTTTTTTTTTAATTTGTGGACAGGAATCATCAATTTGAAGTGAGAATGAGTTATCCTCCCCATAATACCTGCCAGGCTACATAGGCTAACATAACAAACTATAAAATAACAGATTATAGCAGACACAAGTTGTGTTTCTATTCAATTTTCAAGCAAATTTTATGCAACCTTTTGCAAATAAGAAATGCAAGGGCCTCTCTAGAGACAACCACTCAACAAAGCAGACTGACAATTTGCATCAATTACATGAAAATGTCACTCGACGACATTTAATGGCTCACTTGTCTCTTACAACAGAACTTCTTTTTCATCACTTTTCATTCTGATATTTCCTCTGAACTCCGGGTTCCTCCATGATTGTCACACAGTAAACACCTACACTGCTCTCCCCCCTCTCTCTACGCTCTCTCTCTCTCTCCACTGCACACTCCCGCCGCTTTACGCACTGCGAGGCGGCGATATTTATTATTACGAATATCATTTGTATTAATCACCAGGATAAATGACTGGTTTGGCTATCTGAATGCCTCATTTAGAGAAACTTGGCTCCCATGTCATGGTTATAAATTACAGGCAGGCCTGTGTTTCACCTGAGGCTCTCTCTCCTCCTCCTTCTCGTCTCCACTTCCTTTCCTGCTTGTACACGCGCACACACACACACACACACACATAACGGCTGCTTACATGACAGACAAATGGACGACGACATGCAGGTGACATCAGTTCGAAGAACGGTGGTATGTTTTTATACACAAAAGCGAATAAAAGAATGAATAACTGATGATGATGTTGACGGTGTAATCCTAACTCATTACTTTTATAGCTTTAAATGACACCTTTTTCACAACCCCAAAAGGCATACCATATTACACCCCGTCTAATTACCACACAAGATAACTTATAGACAGGTGCTTCGCTCAGAAACTAGGAAACGGCTAGTACAAGTGTCTAGTTCTCTTTGCTATTCTTCAAACTATTTGTTTTAATATTTTCCTGGTTTCAGAAGGCCTACATTGGGAATTGTTTTTCTCTAAAGACCCCATAAAAGTGGCTGAAGATATGTTCGGAAGCAGAACTGGAGCCGGTCATCAGTTGTAGTGGGGGAACATTGGAGGGTTAAACTTGGGCCGGAGCCCTCTTGACATCCAAGCTGCACCCTGGTTGAGCTCAGCTCCATCTCCGTCATATCGGCGTTACTCTCACTTGTGCCTTGAAACATTCGCTTTAAGACTCTGTCTCACGCTGACCAAACAGAATAATGTAGGCTCCTTTTCTTTGACTTTATTAAATAGATGTGACCAATCACAAAGCAGCAGTTTACACAACGTGGTACTAACTTTATGCTTTAAGTTTTTAGTTCAGTTTGTTTGTCTGTTTGTCAGCAGAATAACGGAAAAAAACATGCGAGCCGATTCACACATTATTTTTCACTCATGGACATGACAGAGTTCTCCGTTCTCCCAGTACCCTTCTGGTTTTCATTGGGACTACCTTCCAATCAAGCAACAGCCTCTCACAACCCCATTGGAAAAGGCTCCCTGTACTCACAAATCCCAGTTTAACACCTGAATATAATATGCATATTAACGTACATAACGTGCATGTATAAAATAACAGGCGGCATTAAAAAGATATCAATAAGTTCTGAAAAACACAATTTTTTGACATTTTCTAAAATCTATGATTCAAAACAGAAAAACTCATCAATTGCAAAAAAAAGTATTTTATATATATTTATATTTTATTGGATTTCATAGTTCGATCTTTGTAAAGAGAGTAACAGCCATTAATAAATCAGTTATAGGGCTTACAAACTTCTATCCTTAGACCTGTGTTACAGATTAAATACAAATAAACCCAACTAAATAAGAAGTGTATAATATTATAAAAGTATTAACCGTGATAAAAGTATTTGTGAGTGAAGAGTGTGGATCAAAAAGTATTTATTAAAACAAACGTTCTTCCTGATCTTCCATTGCAGATCTTCCTATATGTGTTAGCAAATCTGGTCCAGTGACACACACACACACACACACACACACACACACACACACACACACACACACACACACACACACACACACACACACACACACACACACAACACACACACTCAAAGACGAACAGGGAGTTTTTTGTTTTTTTTATATGGGTATACTTTCTCCCCCAACCATGCTCCAATATTTCCTTGTGATTAAATTATTCAGTGGTACAAACTACAATTATGCTTTATTAAAAATTATTAAAAATTCTCGCCAGGCTCCGCAGTTGTGAAAGAATTTATTGCCTGCTTGTTTTTCTAATTTGCATCATTGATTCTGGTGGTGTTTGAAAAGCAATGATGATCCCTGTAACTACTCTCTATCTCTCTCTCTCTCTCTCTCTCTCTCTCTCTCTGATAGGGATGGAATGTATTAGCGCGAGGGGAGGGGGAGAAGAGGGGGCAGGACGAATGGCGTTTTCCTCCATCGATAGATGTGCGAGCGTCTGATTTTATTCACATGTGTTTATCAGCTTTATGAGTCGTGGGAACGTGTTGTCGAGCGATTTGTATCTGTTTATTTGCTTATTTATTCACTGAAGCTTTGAGAAAGTCCAGAAAGTAGGATAAGAGAAACACACGCCTCATTATCCCCAACTAAAAATTATAAAAAAACCAAAGTTATGAACATTTTCCAACCCTGAAATAAGGCGATCAAACTCTGATCTGCCATTTTGCTTAAAGATGGTATTTCCATATATTAAATATACATGCGGAATTTACACTTCAAAGTTAGGCCCATTACGTGAGCCATTAGTTGTACTTGTAACAGCAGATCCCTATGCCCAGGTTATGAATGATTTAACAGTGAGTTAGTGTAAACTAGATTACACATTTCTCTCAAAGCAGCGGGCTCCTCGCCGTTTTGGAGAGAGGGGGTATCGCAAGAGAGAGATGGACGGCGAGTTAAAGGGATAAAGGAGGGAAGGGGTGACACGGAGAGAGTCAGAGAGACAGAGAGCGCATTGCCCCTCTCCCTCCTCTCATTGCGTCCTGAATCCTGAGCAATGACTGGCTACTTTGGCAATTAAAATCCAGGGCAAAGACACAGCAGCTTGCTTTGGCCCAGAGACTGGCCCATTCATCATCCCAACTGCCATAAAATAGCACTAGATGGATTCTTTGATTTTAGCTTTGGAAGAACATAAATCAAAATCTAAACCACGGGCTGTCACGAGCATCACCAGAATTATCCATTTGAGAGGGAGAAGAGCACGAGGAGGGTGGAGGGGGGGGGGGGGGGGGGGGGGTAGAGCAGAGCAGAGCAGGATCTAGTCTCATTGTTTCTCCTCCTCTTCGTGGACAAACCTTCACACCCACCTCCTATCCCCCCCACCCCGTGTGACACCCTGGGTAATCTATAAGTGTCTCGTAATGAGGCTTTTTCTACAGTTCACCACCAGCATTCATCAAGCATTACGGAGACGAGGCCTAATCTGGAGTGCTTTGTCATTTCTTTTTTCTTTTTTCTTTCTTTTGGAGGGGAGTGGCTGAAAAGGGATAAGACCAAAACAAATATGACAAAACATGAATATCAGTTCTAATAGACACCATGTGTAACACCAAAGCCAATTTTTCAGGATTTCTAGCCAACACTGCGAAGTGTGTATTTGAACTCATTTCAGGTATTTTCAGGTTTAGTGTTTTAAATATTAACAACAACTGCATCTCAACAAAACTGCAGCATTATCGACCAAACAAAATCTACCGACCTTAACTTTTATTAACAAGACATCATCAAGTGATCCAAATCATCTATACGATTCATGTTGACATAGTATACTGTAAGAAACACTTGAATGAATGCATGGAGAAAACATTAGGAACCTTCCTGACAGAACATGTGGGGTCGCTGAAGGGTTTGATGGATATGAAAATAATGTGGATCATATGCCGTAGCCTTCACAGTCACCAGTTATCAAATGAATCACCTATGGGAGATTTTGTAGCAACATATTAAACCTGTTTCTTGCTAATTATGTTTATATGCTACCTAATTGCTTTTGCCAAATACATTTAGATGCAAATATATTGGATGCTTATATGATCCTGTCCTTTCTTGCGTTTCAGGGCACACTTGTTTTTTTCAATATTTAACCAAGACCACCATCTTTATTCAACCTCATTCACATGCTTTAAGTGCCGAAACTGAACAATGAATACACGACTCTTGCTTAAGGTACTTGAAGTGGATATTTTAGAGAAAACAAACAAAAAAAGGTAGTCAGTAAACATTTTGCAGTTACTTTCTTTTTTCAACAAACGTTGCCTCATCACGTTGATAATACCGTTATCTGTCGAGCATAATCAATGTATTATTGGAACGGTTTGTACCTATTTTCTTAGACATTGTTGTTTAGTAAGGTCTTAAAGCACAAGCCTCCAGTGCTCAGTTCCTGGGGACTGCCCATTGATCAGACGGCCCATTATTCTGAAACCCAAAAAGTCCAATGGCCCATTGCTCTAAAAAATACATACTCAACTAACAGAAGCACATGACTAATTATTATGCAGAATGACCCTATTGACTGGCCCTCTGACTCTTATTTTTGAGATGTTATGTTTAGGAATGAGGAGCGAGATAAGTAAGGTTTATGGTAAGAATATCAAGGTAAGCCAGCCAAAGACAGAGTAGGGCGGGTCATGCCCGTGCCTAGTAAGAAAAAAAAGAACACCTCATTGTGCATAATAATAAGCAATGTGCTTCAGTTCGTTGCTCTGTGTACATCTTCAGAGCAATGGGCTTTCGATCAAATTGGACATTATTCGCCGTATTGGGGTTTCGGAAATAAATAACCATCGGAACAATTGCACGACACCCAGTGTCTATTGCCATTGGAAAAAGTTTGGTTTTTGTCATTATTTAACCAAAACTAACCAAAACTACCCACTGTTACCTTACCCCAGCTGTAACCATTTAATGATTCTGTTGCCGTAATCTACCACAAAAGGGATTTGGAATGTAAACCCTCGATATTTGTTGTCAAGATCCTATGCGAAATTGCTGCCACTGTACATAATCCAGGAGGCATTTCTAACCAAAGCAATATTGGGGAAGCAAAGTTCTAGAAGACAAAATTGTGAATGCGTGCATATAAACTAAATTTATTATGTGATACTAGTAAATTTTTTGAAATTTAAGCTGCAGTTGAAGTTGAACTTAAAAGTATGTCGGTGACAGGTTTATCTATACGACAGAATTCTGATGAGAACTCCAAATGGTGTTTACTTTATGGTTGAACAATATCTTTCTAGAATTGCTTTTACTTTTTTTTATTTGAGGAACATAAATCTGTCTGCGCTCATTAATTCAATGAAGTTTCATCAAACAGCCATTGTTGGTGTCCAAATATATCTGTACAAAAACCAAAATGATATAAGAAACATTGCATCATCATCATTAGCTTCACTACTGAGAAGCTTGAGGTTCTGAAGCGTCACTGATCTGAAGCTGTATGAAATGTGACCAAAATAGACCAAACGACGGGGCGTTTGAAACCTGTCTGATGTGATTCTCTTTGGAATGTAGGTCACTCCATCAAGTGATACTGAAAAAAATCAAACAACAAAATCAAACCGTGAGATATTCTGACACAGTGTTTCCAGTTAATGAATGATGACTATTGTTTACTGTAAAAATAGTTACCTTTTATAAAATTAATAATGAGCCACAGGGGGAAGTGTAGCTGGTAGTCATCCTCTACGGACCTGATATTGAGTCTCGCAACCGATTCCCATCAGTCCTCCTTAGTGTCCCACTGATTCCACGTTCCCCCAATTGGCTTTCCACTATTACACCACTCATTTGTAACCTCAGCACACAAAACAGACCTCATGTGATATTGTAGAGAGAGGTCAAGGTTTTGAGAGTGAAAGGAAGAATGAGGCGTTTTGTTCCTTAACATCTGACCAGGAATGTTAAATATCCCTGCTTGCTTTTAGTTCTCTGTATAGGGTTAAGGTGAGCTTTCTACATTCAAGTAACTGGGAGGGTCTGAAAGGTCACCGTGGCATACATTTCATCAACTGAACTGATGTGTGAAGCCTACAAAGTCTTCCCTCAAAAACGAATGACCTCAACAAATGTTCACAATAACGTTTAACAGCACTGACACACGTGCAAAGAAAATATTTTAAGACATTCTTCATATCAAGTTAATGCATTTTAGGCTTTTTGCGTGTCAAGATGGTTTCATGAACATTACCTATGTGTTTTTTTCCTCCACAAGAGTGTCAACACACCAGTGAAAACCCAGCAGTTTAATGGGAAAAGTGTTAGTTTTTTGAGGAGGTATCACTTCTCTACTCGACCCTGAAAGCAAACCGCTGGCTTGGCGAGCACCTCTCACTTCATTGGTCAAAGAAATACATTGTTGGACTTAAAATAAATATATAAACTAAGTAAAGCATAAACAACCTAACATTAGTGCGTAAAACAAGTCACAAAAATCATAACGCAACCAGAAAATAACAAAAAAAACACTTTGGGACACAGACGCTGGCCTCCTGGTTGAAAGTCCTGTGCTTGTTTGACCCATCCACCCTCCCCCTTATTTTATATACTATGCTCACTAACTCTTAATGCAGCATATTCACGTGTATGAGTTTACATTCATTTATTTATATATCTAATGCTAATGATATCATCATGCAAGCAAGGCAATAAAGTTTTGGAAATGAGTGCAATTTGCCCCTTATGAATGTTACCTTTGCGGCAATTTTCTTTTTTTCCATCCACTCATTGCAACTTAAGTATGACGTTAAGTTGTTTTTCATGGTTACATTTAGTTTTCATGTTTTCGTGGCTACATTTAGGCATCTCAAAGCACTTGGTTGAATGTTGAAAAAGTGAACAAAAGTCTGTCATCCACTCTGATCCCCTATATCTACCACTTGAGTGTTGTACTAAGCACTTCTTGGACTGGAAAAAATAACTTAAGATGTTAGTTCCTAGGTGGCATAATCTGCATTTCACCCTTATAACTCTAACACCATAAATCACCTGAACATTTTCCAAATGTCAAATGTTAACCAGTAAGTGAAAAAGGCAATACTTTGGATGACTATCAATTCAAATGTCATTATGAAGCTGTAATGTGTGTTTGCTGTTTAGCAAATGCAAACTCATTCTTTCCCATGTGAGCGAGCGCGGATTCCTTTAACATCTGATCCCAAAGTGTTTGGTATTGATACAGTTTATCAAAGTCGAAAGATCCATCCGCCACCATCAGTCCACAGTCCTGCCAATTCCTGCCCCTCCGTGCCTGCCGGGGGGAACCGGGATTAATCTTTGGAGGGATTCGTTTTTGATTTGTGGTCCTCATTTGTATGTCTGTCTGTGAGAAAATGGGGGGACAGCTGTCATTGCGGAGGCATTTGTCTCTGTCATCTCCTCCCCTCCTCCACCCCGTCTCTCTCTCTCTACCTCTTTTTCCTCTACCTCTCTGTCCCCTTTTCAATTCTCCGTCACTGAACACTACACCAAGGCATCTATTAAAAAAAATGGATAACTCCACTGTCTCACCCACTTAAAAGCAGATTCAATCAAAAATAAAGCTACACATAAAATAACCTATTTTAATTCCCCACAATGCGATGAGGACATTCAATTAACTGTTCTGAAAGGCACGTTTTTCATGGTGGGGACAATTAAAGTCTTATTTAATGTTTAGAGCATATTACTTTCCTTTATTACACGTCTCATAACAAAGTCAGCAGCCATCAAGGTGCAAAAAGGCCCCCCATCCTTTTGTGTCGCGTTTTATTGCAAAAGCTCATCAAAGCGGGAGACAATGGGAGGAACTGAGTGAGTGTGTGTGTGTGTGTGTGTGTGTGTGTGTGTGTGTGTGTGTGTGTGTGTGTGTGTGTGTGTGTGTGTGTGTGTGTGTGTGTGTGTGTGTGTGTGTGTGTGTGTGTGTGTGTGTGTGTGTGTGCTGAGAAGGAGAGGGCAGTTCTAGGGTACCATCTGATGTTTTTAGTCCAGAAACCTGCATTACTTTTCTCTTGGTATCTGCATATTATTAATATGGTTATGGATGGCATATAATATATTTAATGTAAGCAAAAAACAGTGTTCCAGTTGCAAACGTTTATACTGCCTTGCTACCTGGATTACTTCAGAAAAAAAGAAATGTGACATTGAATAATTTTGTACATCTTTAATCATTACAATCAATAATTATAACAACAAAATATTTTACGTGGGGTTTTGAAAAAAAAAGTGATCTAAATTTATTGATTATTTTTTAAGGCATGGGTTCAGTCTTTCACAGGTAATAAATGACACAATACTCAAAAAATAAAGTATAAATAGCCACTGTTGTGTTAAAGACCCAAGGGGGTAGACAAAATGATAAAGAAAAATATATAAATATATATATATATATATATATGTAACCCAAAACAACAGTTTGGCCTCAGATGACAATCAATCCTTGGACTAATGATGAAGAAAAATTCCCTAATAAATAAATAAATAAAATATAAAACAACAGAATATAAGGGACGTTACTCATGCAGTATATGACAGAATTATAAAAAGTTTCAATATGCAACTCCAAGGTTTCTGGAATGAGTACAAACTACACAAACAAACAAAAATGCACACACACACACACACACACACACACACACACACACACACACACACACACACACACACACACACACACACAAAAGGCAAGAGAAGCAGTTACTTGCAGACAACACAAGGACAGGAGGGAGACATGCGAGGGAGGGACAGCAGTGCCTAAGATTCCTGGAGGATGAGGATCATAATCCTATAGTTAATATCACCTTTGTTACTAAAGGTTATAATGCTCCTCTTTAATGTGTTCACTGTGGCAGGCAGGAGTTGATTCAGTTCTACTGTACGTTTCTGAGGCTCCAGGCTGCCATGACTTTCTGTTGGATTGCATTGTATCATAAGGTATTGCTGTTATTTTGTCCAACATTTTTAAGAGAGCACTTTTTGACCAGGAAGATTCTGTGAGAGCCTTAATGGGTTCACAGGGAAACAAATACTGCCAATTATGTTTTACACACTGTCAGCACTTAGTTTATTACAGGTACAAATGTTAGAAGCAATCTCCACACATCAAATTCACAATGTGACACAGCACTTCTTCATACTAAAGCCTCGGGCTGTAAAAACCAATGAAAGGGGAGAGGGAAATCTCAGACAGCTGAGACAGTTGATTTTAATACATTCTAAACATGAAAAAAAAAAACATGGAATTCAAATAAAATAGGTCTTATGTCTTATAATAATGACAGAATAAACAATAACCAGTACAAGTATCCATACTGGGAAGTTCCTCAAAGAAACACAAATCATACATCTGTTAAAGAAGACATGGATATTCCACAACATATGGGCAATTTTTTTAAACCACTAATAATGAAAACTAATGCAAACCATTTCAGATGCTATTTAAGTGAAAAAAAATCACTTGTCTGATGTTGAAGGATTTAATTGAAAAAAAAAATTCTAATCCTCCTAATAAATACTTCTTTATGCAGCTATGTCAGTTTCAGTTTCCTTTTCCATTGCCCAAACCAATCATCTAAGATGATAATAAAAATAATAAAAATTCAAGTGACACACCAGTGAAAACCCAGCCGTTTAACAAAGGCTGAAAGTGTTTGTTTTTTGAGGAGGAATCTCTTCTCTCCTCGGCCCTGAGAGCGAACCGCTGGCTTGGCGAGCACCTCTCACTTCATTGGCCCAATGAAATACAGTGTTCATTAGGCCATTGATCAACTAGTCTCATCCTGTCACAAGATTACAGCTGGCCAGCGCACCCACCTACACACATGCAAACACACACACACACACCTCTGCGGTGAGACACAGGCCTGGTAAGTGGGGTCAGAGGTGGCTTGTAGTAATCCATCTAACCAGCGTGACAGCGGCAGCTAATAAATCACTTATTCATCGTTTAATCCATCGTCTGTCGCCACCAAACTCCCAGAAAACAATGCCTTCACAAAAACGCGCTCCCCGCTGCAGAGCGACCCCGCATCCATACAGACAGGTGCATCACGGCTCTGGGCCTGCATACGCAGCAGAGATAAAGGCCATTCAGACAGTTGTTCACGAGCACCTTATTTGTACCGATGACTTTGTAATCAATCTCACCAAGTCCCTAAATCAATACACCTCATGCACATGAAACCAACCTGAAACAAAATGTATGTTAATTAGTCGCAAAGTGATTTTTCAATTGTAAAGTGTACTTCAGTAAGACATAAATCTGCATTGTTTGAAACGATCCGAAGCTAATCACCGGTTGATGGCAGTTTTCAAAGCAGTTTTCCCAAACATGAACAATACTAAGCTTGTTTGTGTTGACGTTGAGAATTGCCATCTGTCAATTGCTGTCTGGGATGTTATGGATAATTGCAAACAGATGCTTTTTCCACGAAAATTGCAACTTTAAGCGCAGAATAAGACAGACGGACCAAAATCATTTCTGTGGTGCCTTGGTTTCCCAACATGAAACACGGACGGAGCAGATTTACCAGAAGCACGTGCGCAATTTTAACCCGTTACTTATCAAAACCCCATTAAAATTCAAAAGAAACAATATGTCTTTGTTGTGTTTCTCTCCACTGCTCCAACAACCACCAATTCTTGTTTCAGAGTTCTAAAGAGACTGAATAAGAGCCTTAAAATGAAGTAACCAGCATAACATTTCTCTGTTTACTAACCCTGTTTTTTTTCAAAGCCTCTATTGAGGTTTTTCAATCAAACATTGAATGTCTGTCTCCTCTTTTATGATCTCACTGCCCCTCAGAAACATGTGAAAAATATAATTTCATGTTATTGTGCTTATTAAGGTGTAATTATTGCTGCTGTTAGACTGCCCTGGAATAACAGGTGCGTGCCTCCCTTTGTGTGCGGCAAGCCCGAAAGCAAACATGTTTTGGAATATCGTGAAAATGTTGTTTTTGAAAAGGCTAAATGCCAACACACATGGACTGAAGCAGAATATTTCGTTAGATAAAAACATGCCGTAAATTTTGTAAATGATTACACCTATCTTTATCCAATACATTTGGACTTTTGGACTGAGAGACGAGGACTGACTCGCTGTGCGTCAACGTTATGAATGAAGCTCCAAACTTTTTGGTTCAGCGATACCTGTTGCCTGCATTCAATGGCTTTGAACATGACACACCAGGGGAAAAAAAGAGGGCAGTGACATTCTTAGAATGTTATCCCATATCTCCATTGATTATCTGGGTAGTCCTCTCTTAAATCTTGTAAACACACAAAATAGCATGCAAACTGCAACTCCAGTCTGTTGCTCATGTGTTTAGGGCAGACTGAGCCTCATACAGCAACATTCCCTTAAATTTGTCTTATATTTTCCCTTAATTTATCAAGACAGAAAAAAGTATGAGGCCTGTTGCCGATCGTTAAGTATTAGCATGGGTAAAGCAACCTTAACACGATATAAGGCCAGGTGTTGTGCCGGGTAACAATATGCTTGCACATTCCCAAGAATTTGAGAAACAAAAATGCTGTGAAGAGGAGGAACTTCCGTAGCATTTTATATACTCTTAATTGACCCACGCATAATAAACCTTTAGCCCACAAAATCCAATCACTACACTTGCTCTGAAACCTATAAAACTCTAAATTTGACTTGTAGGTATTAATGCAGTAGTTTTTTTGCTCTCAAATTCAAAACTTGGGTTTCCTTGCGTTGGACAAACTACCTGTGGACCGTTAAAACAATCTGTTCTTTTCTTATCTCGGTAAGAGCACTGGTAGAAATAAGAAAACTTGTGAATCCCATAATTGAATGGGTACTAACAAAAATAAGAACAAATTGTGGATAATAACATAAGGAATATTGCTTCCTGCATGAGAACAAAAGGTCCTATTAGATGTGTTGCCGTAACTGTGGATGAATGTCCTCGCCTTAACAGGCATGGTGTTTAATCGTAGTTAAACTTTAGTTGAAGTAACTTTTCCTCACAGTTAACTCATGTTTAAAGAAAAAAAACTCATGTCCAGTCTTTTGAATTAAGGCTGCATTCAAAAACCCATCGCTGCGCTCTACCTCTAAAGACCACCCTCATTCCAGCAGCCTTAATTTGGTCTTCCTTTTCTTCGTCTCTACCCATCGCTCCGCTTAATTCACGCTACTCCAAAAGCATGTTGTCTCACCTGCCAAGCAGGAGAAAAGGGGAGAAGTAACGGGCCGAGTGGAGAGGAGAAGGGATAAGAGAGGGAGGAAAGAGGGAAAGGGGCTGATGGTACAGTTTAATTACCAGCCCTGACTTGTAAGTGCTGTGGTGGGGAACTACACGACCTAGCTACAAGAGACAGCTCAGCTCCATCCCATTAGAGTGGGAACAGAAGGATACGCCGCTGCCTGTTTTCCTGCTCGCTGTCCTACAATCCCTCACTCCCTCTCATCCTCCCATTCTCTTCGCCTCCGTTCCTTCCCCTTCTTTCTCTCGACACTCCCACTTCTTTTGGTTGACTTTGTTTAACAGGCATGTGGAGTACATAAAATAATTGCTTGCGAGATAAGGTCTCACTGTGGCATCCCCTTGTCCCCATGATTGAAAGTCACTGGGTTAAGAACATGAGTAAGAGGTTAACGGTAATAAAAATAGCTATTATGCATATATTCCTTTCCGACGTGTCACTCCGAAGAAAGGGAGGGAGAAGGCGTGAGAGAAAGAAGGAGGGAGGGATGCTGGCACCTAATTACAAGGAGCGCACTTGGCTGCTTTTATCAGTAATTGGACTATATAGCCCTTCATTATAATTTACTTTCTCCCCCAAACTGTGATAATGCAGACAAGCAGAACTGAGTGGGCCTGTTAGTGGCCCAGAAACTGACACCAGTTAATGGTTAATTATAATGACTAAATTAAAGGAGTGACGGTGAGAGGGCACTGGATAAAGCTCAGGCACTTAATTTAACAGGATCACTATCAGAGGAAACTCACAAGTTCAAGATTGGAAATGGAAGAGAGAGAAAAAGAAAACAGAGGTGAATTTGGTAAAAGCAAAACAACGGGGGATTTATTTTCGTAGGTTTTTATTGGTCTCATTGTCAGAGCAGGGAGCCGGAGACGTGAATGTGTGTCCAGGGATTAAGGGACCATTAATTGTCTGGTTCAGTCTGTGATTGAAAACATGGGGGAAAACATATTTTCATTTAGAAGTCAACTCGACAGAATGTGTCTTGCTTTAAGCAATTACTGCTTCGGACGATGCGACACGCAGACAGACAAAGAGATGCTTATGTGTCTGGGGGAAAGACTGCAATAAACACTTGCAATCAAACTCTATTTTAACCCATTGAACTCCTGCCTGCTTTTAGCTATAGTAGTCAGTCCCTTACTTTACAGGCCTGTGGCTGAGTTACTTCACATGCTCTGGGGACAACACGATGCCCAACAGTAATGTGATTATTATGTATGATTTCTAACTTTTAAAGTTCTAGTGCGGTGCCTGTTCAAAACCTGCCTATTCAGAACGTGCAGATTGCTTAACATCTGCTGTTGCTGCTGGCAGCTCTACCCAGAGCCGCTCATCCAAACTTCACATCGTGATGTCAACCATCGGTTTGTGGACTGCTGTTTCAAAGCCTTGAGTTAGGCGTTTTGTCAGTCGCCATCTTGTATTAAGGCCATTGCCATCTAAGTTTTTTGAAACGAGTGAACTGAAGTGAGTGAGTAATAAAAAACGGCTTGTCTTCTTTGATTTAAAAGAAGATGTAACATGTGGGTGTGGAGGATTCAGAGTTGTTTCCCTAAAGTGGTACAGTATCACATGACCTGAGGATAATGAGTGGGTGTCCTGCTCAGTTTCCATAGTGCTGTACAACAGGTGGAGAGCATTAAGGGATGATATCAAGAAGCTTTGAATTCAAATAAATAAATAAATGCTGCCAAGTACTCCGGAACAATGAATGTACTTTACGCAGCCTTGTCTCCTAAAAACTACGTTTCGAGGGAAAGTATTATCTCTCCTTGTTATGTTTGTATTTAACGAAGTACATATTAGTTCAAATAAAACTCCATGGAAGTCCACATTGGGAGTGGGGATGCATTGGTCAAACACAGGACTTTCACCCAGGAGACTGGTGTTTGTGTCCAGTGTGAAACCAAAAGAATGTACTTCATTTAACACAAACTAGGATCTTTCTAAACCTAACCTGGTAGTTTTGTCGCCTAAACATAATTGAGAAGGCAGTCTGAAAAGGCAATAGCGACAAAAAATAACTTTAACCATAGGTAGAAATGTTGATATGATGATATTTTTCAGTCAGAAACTTCAAGAGTCAAGTAAAGTCATTTTAGAATAGTACAATGCCACCAGTTTATCCATGCTCCACATGCGCATGGGCCCTTGTGAAGTTGTGAAAATGCTTAAATTCTATTTTCATTTTGATAAGGATGATGGTTTCCTTAATGGATGGAAGTCAGGTTTTTTTTGTGATAATCTTTGTCATGTTTCTGTTTGCATGTAATGCATTGTTATTGTTTACAGACACAGAGCAACAATGATGATGAGACAAGACTGAAGCAGAGAGGAAGTTGATATTTGTAAATATTTTCTGTAGATTACAGGTGATGTGAGAACACAGGAGGTTTTTTTTCCTAAATTAAAAAAAAGAAACTGATGAGCTGTGTTTTTTGATAGAGCAGTTTGTTTTGCATCCTTTGAAATAAAGTCCCTCCCCTTCTGGTGGACCACTCTGTATTGTTTAACAGGTGGAAAGTGAGACCCGCTCTGCCTCTGGTTCAAAGGAACTCAATATGATTAACCTGCACCATGGAAGGTCGTGCTGCAGGAGCTGCTAGAAGTTTGTTTGCACTGCAAAAACACGAATTCCAATCACCGGGATTACTTATGACACTGAAGAAAACATGTAATTTTGATGATTATGAGGAATTAGGGAATTAGCTATGATTATAAGGAGTGCCTTTTTTATGGGATTTCCAAGCAGATTAATGGACGTCAGAGAAACTGCTGGAAACGGGAGATCGCGGCGAGTCCTGCGGTCTGGGTTTTTATGTCCGCGTCGTGGTTCCACTGAGTTATGACTTTGCAACAAATCAAAGTTAGTGCAAAATATGTTGGATCAGTTGAGAGCAGAGCCTTCTGTCAGAGTTGTTCATTGCTACGGCTCAGTTCGTCTGCGCATAAAAAAAAAATAGCATCCACGGGAGCAAGTACTGCGCACCCATGCCTCTCTCTCTCCCACACACACACACACACACACACACACACACACACACACACACACACACACACACACACACACACACACACATGCTAACGTTACAGCATCCCAAGAGTCAATAAGAATCTGAACTGTCAGAGGCCTGACAGGATTTTTCACCAGCAACCTCTCCGCTGATGGCAACACACTCAAACACGACTCCCTGTCACGTGCAGAATATCAACTAAGATGACACATGACGTGCATTATCATAATCGTGCGATTACATGTGTATTCCAGATTTTCCTGCTTCAAATGTGAAGCGTGTGCCAGTGTGTGACACTGTTAAACTCTCACACACTTCCCTTTACTTTACACACACACACACACACACACACACACACACACACACACACACACACACACACACACACACACAGTAAATCCGTGGCTTTGTGTCGCTGTCTCCTTTGGTCCCTCTGGCTTTGCCTCAGCGGAGTGGCTGCCCCGCTGATCCCTTTTTTTTTTTTTTTTTTGCATCACACTTCTTTGGCACACTTTGCTTCCAAGGTAATCGTCATCATCAGCATCCTCTTCAGCAGCACCATCTTCATCTCCATCATTAAGCTGGATCAGAATCATCATCTTACACCCTTTATGGAAAAAAAAAAGCAGCCCTCCTGGTGGCATCCACCGGCACACACGCGCAAACATCCCAAATCACACACACACACACAGTGGCGGATCATCGCCGCAGCTCTTTGGCTCTCCCACTTTTTAAAATCCCCTGCACCATCAAAGGGAAAGGCCTGTCTGTCAGTCATGTGGGTGATTATGGGACTGAGTGACGGGGCACAAGTGACACTAAGCGGCCGGGCTGAATGCACCTCCGTCAGGCCTGGCAGGTCTGGGTGACACCGGGGGCCGGGCCGCGTCCCTCACCGACGGGGATTAGCCTCGCCAGCTGCCATCTCAGCGCCACTCCGCTCTCAATCACACTAAGTGGCAAACACACAAGTGCTCACACACGTTGGCAACACATGAGGTGGAGAGCATGCATGAAGTGCGGCGGTGGGCATGCGTTGCCGTGTGGAGACACACACACACACACAGGTACGTACATGTTGCATGCAGAGAACACATGGTTTGGTGCACAGTCACATATTTGTCCGTCTGTCACCCCAAAAACGAACCGTCTCATCTTCTCTACATAATCCTCTCCCGTTACAGATTTCACCAACTTTTTGGGCACATCATTTGCAATTTAAGGCACCGCTCATGTCAAAACTTTTGAGCAGCTTGTGTACATGCAGAAACGGTCACACAAGTAGCTCACACTCAGCGTGTGTCAAGGGTCAAACAAATATGGATATGCACAAACACACCGAGGGAGAAGGAGAAGAAGGAGAAGGAAGAAGGCATAATCCCTCTAAGGGACATTCATTTTATTTCACTCCGTTGTTAATTTACACACACACACACACACACACACACACACACACACACACACACACACACACACACACACACACACACACACACACACACACACACACACACACACACACAGGCCTGAAATGCACACACGGAACATATACACAAGCATTAATGTATGGAGAGATGTCAGAGCGATGTTGCCCTAAGCAGTTGGGGCTTCAGTGCCCTGTTCAAAAGCACCTCGGTAGTTCTCAGGAGTTGAACCAACACCTCTTGAGTTCCTCTGCTGTGTCTGTGCTTCTTTCTCCAGGGATGCAGACCTGATTGGGGAGGAGTCAGAGGCATTGTTCACACCTGGGCCTGATGTGCCCCATGCATGAAAACCTGAGCAGCAGAAGTCCTTTGTGGGCCGATCTCATCTATCCCCATACCTTTGCTGTGGCTTTTGGTTTGTATTTCTTAGTTTTCACAGCTTAACACCCATTCAGCACATTTTCACGCATCCACTCCCTACACATACTGAATTCACAGATCCCTCCCATCCATTTATTTGACTTTTACTGACTTACTTTTCGGTTAATGAATCACTTTATTGATAAAGTATACCCTTTTTGTCACAGTTTCAGAGCCGGGCTGCGACACGGTCCATTGCTGTGTGTTTTTGCACATGCGTAAGCGTGACACAAGGCTGATATGAAACGGATTTATTAAACAGATGTTTGGTTCAGAAATATCATTCAACAATCTGTGTTTTTCAGAAACGTACATGCCGACATTTTCTCAACAACAACATCCATAAGGGAACTGCCATTCAAATCTCAGCTGACAGTGCGTCTGGGGCAGGACTGACAAACCACCTGTTCTTACTCCCGACTCGTCAAAAACCAGTGCTTGGTCAGTGACTTGGCGTCTGATACCGACGCAGTGAGGCGACCTTTAGCATCTGTGTCGGACGCAGCGCTATCAACTAACTCCAGTATGAATCCACCCGCGTCATTATAAGAGCAACTAATGGAGGATATTTAGTGAGAGAGTCTGCAAAGGGCGGGTAGAAGTTGATGACGAACGAGTCAAGCAAACACAGACATTCACCCAGGAGACCGTTGTTCGTGTCTTGTGTGAAACCAAGTACAACCAATGTACTTTATGATGGCCAATTACGTAACAAATGTACTTTTTTTTAGCCTAACCAATTAGTTTTGTTGCGTTAAGTAAACCTAAAACGTAAGAGACATCATATTTGTAACGACCGAAAACTGACCCGCCATCCCTGAAACGTCCAAAACTAACGCTACAGGGGTACCAAGAGTTAAGTTGCACAATACAATAAACTGCGATGTGTCTAGTAACATATGTTAACAGTAGATGGAATTCAGTAAACCTGTTATAAAATGTGATTTAGTGCATAGAGAAAAACAAAAAAACGAAAAGAGGAAGATGCAATAAAAAAGGCATGGAAACAGATGTTGAGATTACCACATGTTTCATCTACTGTAGACATGCTGCCACATCTGTCACACGTCTTTATCCTACCACAAAGTGTGAAAAATAAATAAAATAAAAGAGCAGCGGTGTGTGGTGTGGATTTAACAGCAACGCCTCCATCTCGAGTCGGGACAGGTTGTCCTGTTTAAAGTCACCCTCTTTTATAATGCACAGTGGTGGCAGATAAGAACATCCCATCACAGAAAATGGTAATTCATCCATTGGAATGGCACAAACAATACATGAGCAGATGTTTCCCTTCTCACTAGGACATGCTCAGTGTCAGCTGGAAAAAGACATTTCCTTTTAATGTTGCCTTATCCTTTTCAGTGACATTTGGTCGCCACTCAAAGGAACACTGAAGAGTGCTTGATTATTGTTAATGGAGTTGATGAAGCTTTTTTGCCCCTTCTGTCATGATTCACTTGGACAAGGACGATACCTTCCACACCGAGTCGTCTGCAAGCCTCATTTCACCTCTCAATGAGACGGACCGTAATGAGCACGGCTGAAACACAGATCACTCCTTCCCTCTCTCTCTGTGTTCCTATACCTGCTGCTTTTTCACCGTACAACTCCCATCCCTCATTAACACCCACACAATACACAGCATCTCTCCTCCTTCTCCCCTCCCATCCGTAACCTCTCTCACCCGGCAGACTGCACACCTTGGGGCTTATTCAGCAGAGTCAAATGCCAGTCCCTTTCTCTCCGACGGCCGCTCTTCTGCTCCCGTGCACTCACATTCACACCTCGCCTCCCTCCTGGAAATGGGATTGTCTGGGAATCCGACTCTGCATTGGATAATTGAAAATGGGACTGCAAGGGCAAATAAAAAAAGAAAGAGAAAGAGAAATGCCACATGTTCTTTCGCAACCCCTCCTTCCTCACGGCCTGCCTGCCGATGTATAACTGAGAGCCAACACAGTGGTGTCACAGGGCAAAACGCTTCAAACTATTTCTAGGTTCCCCTCTAGCGTCAGTGTTGGACGTTTCAGGGATGGGTTGTAAGCTCCGCCTCTTTACATACAGTGTCTTTTCAAAATAAGCTTCTGTGTTCACAGGAAACATATCAGTTCCTCACATGCATACAGTGTTTTTTCAAAATAAACTGTGTTCACAGAAAAAGGTATCCGCTTGTTACATGCATACAGTGTCTTTTCAAAATAAACTTCTGCGTTCACAAGAAACGTATCCCCTCATCACATACATTCAGTGTCTTTTCAAAATAAACTTCCAACGTAGGTTTACTTAGTTTTGAGGTTAGGGTAGCATGGTTAGGTTAAGGCGACAAAACTTATTGATTACACCTTTGAAAAAACTGTGGCTTGACTTAAAATAAGTATGCATTCTTTACGTAAAATAACTCAGTTAAGTAACTGGCGTCTGTAATGCATTTGATGCAAGTCTCTCCCTTCAGGCCTCCCTCCAAACCCCCCAGAATTATCATCATGAACATTAACGACGAGTATATGGCTATTGTTGGTACAATAGCTAGCAGCTTTTGGAAAACTCTGGTGACGCACAATGAATGCATGGGCAGAGTGTCTGCATGTAGATATAGACAGGCAGGTAGGACGGACTTGTATTGTCCTGCAACAGCCAGAGATACCGGATTGGTTCTTCAGAGCATTTGGTGTATTTCAACAAAAAGCTTTTTCTCCCCTTTTCTTCCTCACTTTTCTTTCAACAAAAAGCTTTTTAAAATACATGATCTACCTGAGCTTTAATGTCTGCTCATAATGCAGACTGAATCGAGATAACGGCTCATATCATGTGTAAATGCAAAGGCACATGTTCAGATGTCTTTGACCAGATAAAGTACCAATACAGTATGGATGTTATTACATGGTGGAACGGTGGAAATGGAACTTGTTTGTATTCTGAACATGTAGATTTAGAGGGAAGGAGAGCCAAAATTAGCAAATATTTCAATTTTCATTGCCGACCGTTCTTGATTTATATCAATTTTCGCCTCCCCATCAGGTGCCACATCATAGAGGAAGGTAATAACCCAGAAATAACCTCGTTATGGAGACAGCACCGCGGTCTGGGCACAATGAACTCAGAGCTGAGGAATTAGTGACCTGGAAAGTGGCAGGGAGAGTTAATGGCATTAGCTACATCAGACACACAGAGAGAAAGGGGGGGAGAAAAAAAAGAGAGAGGAGGAATCATTGCCACCTTCGCAGAGGCAGGACGCATAACAATTAAAAAGGAAAATAGAAGAGAGGATCCTCTGATGGCTCATTGTTCTCCTTTTCCCCATCATGGTGCCTTTTGATATCAAGAACGCAGCGCTGTTACCAGTATTTTACCATCAGCGTTATTATTCTCATTGCTGTTTGAAATAGAAGTGCAGCTATTCTTATTGTTTTTGAGTCTAATTAGCGGGAAACAGGGGGGAAAAAAAATGTAAAGTAGGCTGTTAATGAATTATTTCCTTTCATGTATTTTATAGTGCATCTTTTGTTTTGTTTTTCGGATCCATGCACTTCACATGTACACACAGTCTTCACCTGCAGATAGGCTGTGTGTGCTGTGTACATATCTATGTGTGTGTGTGTGTGTGTGAGCAGACACATGTGTTCTGTGCAACGCAGTGACAAGATACCAGAGGAGAGCACATGTTTGTTTGCTTGTTTGTTTGCAAGCCTCTTACACATTAGCGAGGAACTCTGCGCGTTGCTCTCGCTAATGTGGGCGCGTTCCATTTGAACATGAAAAGACAAAACTGGAATTAAAAAACAGTATAACAATGTGGGATGAGGAGGCAGATGGAATATCTGTTTATCAGCAGCTGTTGTCCCTGTGTTCTTTGGAAAAGGAGAACAAAAAAAAAAAAAAACAGTCCCCGATGTCTGCTGAATGTGTCATCACTCCGAAAATGCTTTAAGGACCAGGACGAGGACAATTAACGGCAAAAAAAAAAAAAAAAAAAAAAAAAAAACTGGATATTACGAAGTAATCACCTCTTTGATATCCAACATCAATACAACTTTGGACACTTTGATATACGAGCCTGCCTTGATGAGCCAAGTGAATACATTAAAAAATATGTTTAATTAGCATTTCAAATCAGCGCCACTCAACTAAAAAAAGAATATACAATAAAGGAGAAATATGGCTGAGGAGTGTTTGTGTGTGTGTGTGTGTGTGTGTGTGTGTGTGTGTGTGTGTGTGTGTGTGTGTGTGTGTGTGTGTGTGTGTGTGTGTGTGTGTGTGTGTGTGTGTGTGTGTGTGTGTGTGTGTGTGTGGTGGGGGCGGGTGAACAAATTAGCGGCGGGTTTGATGAACAAAGAGACCGGCCTCAGAACAAAGCACGTGTTTTAGCCTTGTGCCTTTCACCTTCTCCATTCATTTTGAGGCCAGCCAAATCAAAATGATCCTCCGGGCCTCCTTTTTTTTCTTTTTTTGATTTCTTCATCGCTCTCATGCAAGAAAAAAAAATACCCTGTCTCTAATTAATATGACCTTATAAATTTTTAATAAAGCCAGATCCCTTCTTTGAAAATGCAGTGGGGAGCCTTGAAGTACATGTGTCAGTATTTGCTCTTAGCTGTGAGGAAGAAAAGGGGAGAAAATATGACTTTGGTTGAGCTAGTTTGTGATGAATAACTGATGTGCATTTTATCCTATTTCCCCTCATTTTGATTTTACTCCACTCAGCGCACTTGCGTGTCTTCAGATCACTGGGGATGATTGACAGATCAAGACTGTTGGGGTAAAATGATTGCTACTGCCTGATTTATTTATTTTTGTCTGGGAGATGTAATGCCGTGCTAAGGAGGAAGTTAAGATTTCAAACTGTTCAAAGTGAATTTTGGATGAGGTGTAATTCAATGGAAAATATAAAATGTCAGTCTCAATTCCGCAGCGTGAGAAAAGAGGGATTCTCAACACTCCGTTGGCTTCGCACGCACTCACATCAAGTTCAGGCTGCACCGAGGTGTCTCTCTTTTCTCTTCCTGTCCCTGTGCTTTCTGTAAAAAAATAAAAATACAAACCAAAATACAGACAGCTTTAAATCAACCAGCTACCAGTAAGCAAGTTATCACTCTTTCCAGTTTTTCAATTATGCACAAATATTTAAGCTGATAAACACTATGCGTACTTGACAAGACAACTATGTAGATCTGACTCCGTTAGGGTCCAATCCTCTAGACATCATGATAAACAACAAATTCTCCAGATTAAATTAAAACAAAATATGTAGCTTGTCACTTGTCGGTGCTTTCCAACTAGAGGACTTTGTTTCTTAAAGTGGCCCTACTATGCTTTTCACACTTTTTCCCTCTTCTTTAGTGTGTTATATATTTTATTTTACATTTAAAAAGTCCGGAGAGTGTAAATCCTGAAGTCCACGCCTAAAAGGAGTTACCCTCCCACTTAGAAGCTCCTGAGTTGCCTGAAACGGCTCGACTGAATTCTCTCCTTCACTTCCGTAACTTTATGAGGTCACAATGTAACGGAAGTCACATAAAACTCTCCGGCTAGTTTGGCCCTCAAACAACAGAAGAGAGAGAGGAATCTGAAGCTCCGGAGGAAGAGTTTTTTAAATGTGAAAAGTTGACCAATCACAACAGAGCAGGCTAGCTGACCAATTAGAGCAGACTTTGCTTTCTGGTGGGAGGAGCAAGCGCTACAACGGAGCATTTCAGATAGAGGGTGAGAAGAGGTGCTGCGGGACAGCCAGGATGAGAAAAACAAGGAGGATTATGAGCATTAACGCATGTAAACATGTTGTAACTGTAACTTGAGATAAAAAATATGCACCTGGAAAATAACATAATAGGGCCTGTTTAAGCGAAATACAAGTGGTTTTGGGACACTTCCTGAAACAGAGGACAATTGTATACATTTATTCAGGTTTCAAAGATTCTATTGGAAATATCTTAAGTACACCTACTACACAATACTGGTAGATAATTTGGCTGATGGGATGCATAGGGAAAGACAGCAGTGTCTTAAATCAAATAGGATTAATAGAAAAGCTCAGGGAAGCGGGTTATGCACAGATCTTTACAGGGATGGGGAGGTTAACCAGACGTACATTCGTCAAACCAACATGTTAGTTTTCACCCTTGAAGTAATTTATAAAGTTTATAAATGACCGCCGTTAATTACCAGTAGGTGTTTCTCTGTATCTGGCCTCAGAGGGCAGTAATGAGCCCATTAGAGCTTGGTGCACCACAATGAGGCCAAGAAGGCGGCACACTTTAATTTTCTTGACATAGTGGCATTCCCATTCTAACCCCCACTCTACTTTTAAGCACTATACTAAAAAGTAAGCATGCTAATGTGCTAAACCAAGATGGTGAACTTTGTAAAAGCTGTGCCTGCTAAACACATGGGTATATGGCTGGAGATGGACTCCTGTTCATTCTTATGAAAGTTGCTCAGAGGTGCATGAAACCAAACGTTTTTAGTACATCCTCTAAGCATAACTATAGAATTTCTTTTTTCTTGTATCGGACAATTTAAATGATTAACATAAAGCGTCACTATGGAAAACACACACTGCGTACTGATAAAGTACATTCAGAGTCAGCTGAAAACATTATGAGCTTCAGTATTCTAACTTTCAATTACACCATTACCACCAAGTTTTTCACTCCGGCGCTGAATGTTAATGTGTTTATAATTCCACAGTTGTTGGACATACAGTATATATAGACTGAGATTAGGAACTACTCTATGGATAAAACATACTATAGCTTACACAAAAGCTTAACATGACCTCAGTCTTTGCATTCATTATTATTCATAATTGTTTGATACGTGGATGCATACATTCACACCTTTAATTGGCTTTTTCACGTCAAGATTTTTGGTATGCTGCAGTCACTGTTGCACTTTAGCTCTACTGAGTGTGTGTGTGTTAACAGCAGATTAATCCCTATGAATATTCACATGCAGACTCTGTAGGCAACGGGACCAGATTATGGGATCGGAATTGTACTGGTTTTGTACTGACCAAATCATGTTGGAGCTGGCTCTGGTTGAATGCAGGTAAACAGTCCATATGGAGAGCAATTTAGTGGCTTCTTGTGAAACAATCTCGCAACTCAAGTTGGTAATCGGATTATAACCGATGAACAGCACACAGAAAAGGAAGTCTTGGCCCGGAAATCTCCGGGCTGAACCGGAACCCCAGAAATAATACCCTTTATGTTGCCAGACCGATAGTTGTTCTGGGGAACAATGTTAATTGCTATCAATTCCAAGACTGATAGCAGCTATCACACTGACCTGTCTCATAAAAGTAGCCAAAGTCTACTTTTTTGTGTTCTTTCATTGTTGCAGGGTTTGTTTTCAAACTTGTGGGGTCTCTGTCTTTATTCATAATCCCTATCACCGTGTTGTTTCTTCACTCCACCAAACATATGTGTTGTATATATTTGGACGAATGATAGTATGGAAGATATATTTGATGGCAGCTTTACTACATTTGTTTATGAAAACAGAAAAAAGAGTTAAGTATCAGAAAGCTTTTATGAAAGCACTTTATCTTTAACCTCCTCTTTTGCCCACACTATCTTTCTTCGTAAGGCGACACTAATGTTCTCTTGCAGCAACAGAGAGTGTGTGGGGGGCCTTTGGCTTCTGAGAGTCTGTTTAGGATAGCTGTCTTTTAAAACGGTAACATTAGTAATAGCTAGTACAACTCTGCTATTAATCTGCAGCAGGCTCCGAGGTGGCTGCACTGGCTCATGAACATAGAGCTCAGTGTGTCTGTCCGTCTCTCTACCAACCCTGTCAGAGAGGGGTCAGAGGTCAAATGGCTTAATGCTGCATGTGTGGGAGGCGTGTACAGGGCATCTGTCTGACAAGCTGAACAGAGACAGAGGGGACAAGGTGCGAGTTAGATATGCTGTTAGCTTCTGGGCTACTGGTACATCAGAGGACAACAGAGAATCATTCATAACTTCCTGTTTGCAAATTTGTTAAAGCAGAATTCTCCTGTTTAATTGTTATCCATTTTATTGTCAGAATTTATTTTTTATGACTCTGAAAGTAACTTTTGAAGGGACATTTCACCACAAAATGTTGTTGTTCTTATCATTCTAAATTGTTTTGATGTGAGTTGCCAAGTGTTGGAGATATTGGCCTTATCATCCAACAGGTTCTCAGTCCAACTCATCACAAACTGGATCTTTAGCTGATCCCTTGGCGTAACTTTCCAACGCACTGGGTGCCGCACGGTTGCAGTAATCACGTGGTTAAGGTTATGAATTTAAACAAAAGCACGCTGTTTTGGTTTAGTCATAAAAAACACTTAAGTAGGTTTAGGAAACATCATGGTTGGGCTTGAAACGAGTGCGTAAACTAAGTAATATCGTAAAAAAATGTAACATAAGTAGGGATGACAAGTCACAGACATCACTGTAGGAGGGAAGCCAGACATCTTTACGGCTGATATCTCCAACACATGACCCCAAAACAATCTATAATCATATAAAGAACTACAGGTAACAGTGAAAATATTTGTATCTTGCATTTTTTGGGTGTTCTGTCCCTTTAACACCTCCTCTATTGCTCTGAACATCTTGGTTGCCCAGCAGTTTCTTTGATATTACCAAAGGAAAGAAGTAAGACTTCAGTATGTAGAGATTTAACTGAATTTGTGACCTAGAAGCTTTTGTCAGCCCTCACTTCCTCATCCCCACCCCATCTACAACACCCATTATGACACATCAGAGCTTTTTGCTGCAAAAACAGGGTTAAACCCAAGACACATTGGCACAGTTGGAATGGCACACCCCCCCCCCCTTCACTGCCATCATCACCCACTCACCCCTCTCCGGCGCTCTCTCTCTCTTCGAGGGTTTATAATTGATTTAGGGGGCCAGGCGATAAAGATCGATGTCAGTCCAACTTGGCTGCGACACCAAGAGAGTCTCGGTGGCGCCGCGTGACAGAAGACGCCAGCCTATTAGAGAGGCACAATCAAATATTTGTAGCATCCGGACACACTTGTTATTTATTCATGCTAATACAAGTATATTAAAGAAGCTAAACAGGGTTAGTGCTCCATCACTCACAGGGGGAATCAGCCGAAGCATTTATCAGGACCTCGTGTACGACTCCCCTCGGCCAAGTCTCCCCCTCACATACGGCGCGCTAACTGACAGACTGAGGTGGCTAATGGGCCCTGATTTGTATGCATGGTGTTGCCACTGTCATTTCTTTATGGTTGGTTTGCAAATAATGCATGATTTGGGACTCGAGCGTCGAGAGAAGACTTTTCCCCGTATGCACGGGTGGCCGCAAGCACACACGCAAAAAACCACACACAAACGCGAACGCATGTACCGTACACCCACACCCGCTCACATCCCATGTGTTCACGCTCACATACGATGCACAAACCCTACTGGAATTCTTCTGTGTTTTTTTCTTTTGTCTGTTATTGACGACACTCGCCCAGAGAGCGTCTTCATTAGGCACAACACTGATGCTGATGTGTGTGTGATGGATATTTGTAACTATGAGTGTACGAACGGGAGCGGCCGCCATTCCTCAACTGTTTTACCCCATTAACAGCGCCTCCCCGCCCTTTGTCAGCACATAAAACCAAGACTTCAGATATATTACGTTTTAATACCCGCTTATAAAGGAAAGCATAAAAATGCAAAATGCAATATCCAGCAGCTGTCACTTTGATAAACAAAGCTGAATATTGATCTGTCTCTAAATTGGAGCACGGGGGTGAAAAACAATAATGTTAGATTCCCAGTAACATGAAATTACATGCTGAAACAGAGTGCGTTCTGCTTTGGCCTGTCACCATCCAGCCGCGCAGCAGTTTCTCAAACGGAGCGAACCAGAGTCCCACACAGCCGAGAGGAAGCAGCAGAATGACTCAACGCCGGAGCACAAACAGTAGTTTTCAACACAACAAATCCAGGATGATGGAGTTGTGTACACTATTGATAAAGTGGGACAGATGCTTGTTGAATCAACCAGTTCTTTAAATTATCATTTTTAATCAATGTTGACAATAGTTCCAGCAAAAGAGTCTTGAGAAAGACATATGTATTCTTCAATTTATCTATTTGATCAAATATTTTTATGGTATACCGGACTAGGGAAGCAGGATATGGTAAAATACCTCCTCCTCCAACAACCGGACACTTTATCTTACTGCTGTTTCAGGAATTTGTTTAGTCAAAAATCATATAACCATACATTATGGCAAATGGCATGTGGAAACCCAAACATTACAGCTATATGATTGTTTCACAATAGTCCTTCCAAAAACACATGGGCATCAAAATGCTGCAATAACAGGCTCCACACTTCTGGTTTAAGGCTTTCCACAATATTTTGGAACACGGCTGCAAGGATTTGCTGCAAGGATTGGATCTCCTTTAACAAAAGCAAAGACAATTATTGGGGTCCGACACTGATTTTGGCCAATGAGCACTGGTTTCGCAGTTGGACATTCCAGTTCATACAAAAGGTGTTGGATTACCACGTTCTGATCCCAACTCGTCACATACTGATGCTTGTTCTGGACCATTTGACAAATTTTGTGTAGCCCAGCGCATCAAACTATGACGCTGCACTGTCGTTGCAACCCGGTCTCACTTACCCAAATGATAAAATATTGTTTCAGATACCGATGCTTTGCTCTCTCAACTAACTTCAATGTAAAGCCATCTGCATCATTTTAGACGGTCAGAGCAACTGACGGGGAATACAGTGCGAGATGGTCCACACAGGGCAGGTGGGAGGGGAGTTGATTAGATCACATTTGTCATGGTTCGGGTTTGTTGTGTTTTGTTTTTTTCTTCTGTTTCTCTTTTTCTCTTCTCCCACTCCCCTCTGTGTTTCTCCTTTTCCCTTTAAATAAGTAGGTGAACAAAGTCAAATGTAAACAGCGTCACATAAGTACAGAAAAACAATTACTTCATAATAACATAGCAACACACTGAGACAATAACACCGGTCTTGAAAGTCCTGTGTTTCGTTAACATACTCCAACAGTCAAAATGTGGGTGTACAATTGAAGCTAGACACATTAGCCGTAGTAGCCCTCAACTAACTTCAACAAACTAACGTGGCAAATAAATCCTTTAACAACATAAAAATGGGAAAAATGTACAATTTCTTAAGGGGAAGTGTCGTCACGTTCTGATCAATCCTTGTACTTCAGTTTTGAAGTGAATCCTGCTGTGTTCTGAATCGCGTTGAGAAGGAAAGTTCCAATTGTTTTGGGAACATTTGAGTCGAATATGAAGTTAACCCACTTGGTCTTCACCTCATCAGACGATCGGAGTACATGAAGGGTTTTCCATTGGTTCTTGCAGTCAACAACAGAACAATTTGCGTGTTCGTACCTTTCACATTTTCCTTTTACCAAAGTCAACTATTTACTGGGTATTTTATGCGTGTGGATGGTCGCCAAGCTGGAAGTGGTGCAATCGAAAAATGATCTCCATAGGACTGCTCATGGAGAGGCAAATCTGACTAGATACTCGGAACACAGATTCCGGATAGTTTGAGCAAGAGATAGAAGATCTGGACACATAGTTATATTGAAAAGCCATGGGAAAGTGTTTTTTAATAATGTGTTACCTTTAAGACAACAATTCTGATAATGACTTTTCCATAATTTAGATGATAATTTGAAATATATCTACATTAACCATGCAATGATGTCATATATGCATCAGTATGTCCAACAAGCAGATCACACCGATAGCGCTGACAGTTTGGTTTTGCACTTCGGAGCTTTGCTCAAACTTTACCCTCCGTGTATTTTAGTCTGACACCGTTTTTTGTGGAATGTCTTGTTCTGCCAGACCGTCTGATGGCTGTCTGAGTCGATTTGTCAGAAACATCCGAGCTGAAGGGATAACAAACTGCATGCTAACTCCCATGCTTCCCACCCTTGGATGAAAAAAGAAAAAATTTGCCTCTCTCTAACAAGGCGTACAGGCCCATACCTAGAGAGTTAGCGCTTCATGTCTTCGACAAATGGACTTACACCTCTCCCTCCATCTCCCGCTCGAGTAGAGCTCAGGCAGGCACCCGTCTACTTCCCCCTCCGTCTCTCTCTATATTAAATCGACCAATCAGGGGGGTGTCAGTCATGCATCCCAGCTCGCGGCTGACAAGTTGGCAGTTGCGATGCAAGAGCGGTTCATTCATTCCGATGACACTCTGCCGATATCTGTGCGCTGGAAGCTGCACGTCTCTTGCCTCTTTGCTCTTAGCCGGTGGAAACAGATTCACAGGCAGACAGGGAGGTAGAGTGAGAGAGAGAGAGAGGGGGGGGGGGGGGCATCGAACCGAGCAGAATTAAAAGCTTTGACTGTAAGTTTTCAGATCCGGGGTGTCTGACTTGCTGGTTTGAAGTGTGACTGATATCACAGGAGGAGAGGAAACAGCCTGTCTTCCTGCCAGCAACGTTCAATCTTTAACGTCCGTGGATAGAAGAGTGTAATGGCGTGCTTGTTGTGGAAACTTGCGGGCATATTGATGGAACCAAGGGGGGTGCTGAGCCAGAGCAAGGGTTTGCTCACTGGGCTCGAACTGTTACCGGAGGGGGCCTTTTGGGGGCCCTCGAAGCATCACCGATAATCACCCAACACAACCACCATGAAATCAACACAAAAGTCTTCTAAATTCAAGGATAATCGGCCGCGCTTTTCCTCCCTTCAGCTTGTTTCATTGTCACATTTATTGACACTTCTAATGAGTAGCTGTCTTGGAAATCAAAAATCAAAGATCTTCTCAAAGCTGGATTCAACTGATTCCGAACACGACAGCTGCATACGGCTTCTCACCAAGAATAACTCCAATAAAAACAGCACCTTCTGTGCAGTGAGGAAAACATCACAAATAACAATCTCCTGCCCACATCTGCGAAACAGAAAGTAAACTCTAAAAGTTGAAAGCCAGTGTCACCACTCGCTGTATTGCTGTGAAGTTGTTCAACAAAAAAAATAAAAGCCAAACAACACCTTTTCTACTACGTCGGCGTCTAAATGCTGATAATTGTGTTTTTCAGCTCAGTATGTTTTTAGAATCCACGATGAGTTCAGATGCTTCGCCTCTAATGAGAGACCTGTCCCTAGTGGGTCAAAGCATTCTGGGTAAAACAGCTAATTAAGTGGCAATTAACCAGCGCTGTCTGCCAGAAAACTAAACATAGTCGGGGCAATTTAGTGGGAACGTGCCCAAATGGCTGCTTGTTAGTCCAACTGCAGCAGCATTAGCTGAGAGAAATCACACAAAAGAAGATTATTCTCCTGAAATGAGATTAGAAAAATTACAAAACAGCATTGATCTCTGACTCTACTCCGCTGGAAATGATAAATGATTATGAATCAGGTCAAACGGGGAGATGTGAGACATCGTGAAAGTTAGAGTGAAAAAGGGGATTGGACGCAGCAAGGGAAAGCAATGCATGAGATGCATGTTTTTTGTCTTAAGTGGGATTCATATGGGCCTTAACGCCGGGTGACAGAGTGTGTGATGTTTTCCTATCTTTCATTATCAGGCAGCCGGCCCCGGCCGCCAGGCATTACCTGTTGACGACCGAGTGGACCACCGACCTGATGGACAGATGGATGGGATCGTTGATGAATGTCTGGCAGGTGCTTTGTCAGTCTGGGAGGCAATCTAAAACCCAGGGAGAGGGGAGAAACCACTTAGACTCCAGGGACACCTCTAACGTCTCTCGCACAACTCAAAATCCCACCTGCCCCTAACGCCACCCCCCCAAAAAGGCCTCGCTTGTAATCAAATTACAGCGCCGCACATTGGTGTTAATGAGGCCGTTTCGCGATGCTTTTGTCACCTATAATGGCAGGCCATGTCGCTCCAATATCAGCTGGGTCTAATTTAGAAAAATGTCCATAGAGGAGGTCAATCTCCTCTCTCATACACGATGACTGATAGATCCAATACCTCCTGAATCAGATAAAACTTTGACAAATGGCCCCGCGCCGGCCTGAGCGGCGTTGGGGAGGACGGCGGGGAGCCGCTGCGTCCGTGGACCAGCCCTGTCCCTCCATCCCATCAGACCAACACTGGCTTTGATCAATGGGGCCACAGTTCACACACACACACACACACACACACACACACACACACACACACACACACACACACACACAGACGTACGGAGACAGGTCCTGGGCCCGTCATCACATGATTAAAAGGCCTAAAGGATATTGCTTTCCCACCATTCGCCCCACCAAAAAGGAAAAAAAAAGAAAACTTCATAAAAGTAAGTCGACAGCATCTTCCCTGCGCTGCCATCCCTTCTATCCGTTGTTCCTCTTCTTTTTCTTACTTCATGCAAATTTGGATTGATTAGGAAGACTCTAAGTAATGTGAGGTAGATTTTACCTTTCTTCCACTCCTACTGAGCAAAGGGAGAAGAAACCCTCTCGTCTTCATGTTGTTGTTGTTGTTGATGTTATTATGCATCTACCTTCAGCCACAGGACACCCGCTGCCCTAACCTCGCATTAATCACAACCCCGGCTGATAAATCCACCGGCCGATTAGCATGATAGATAGCCCGAAATGTAAATACTAGCGCACATTGCTAATTGGCCCCCTCTACCTGGAGACACATGTGCGGTTCCTCTTTTCAACTCGGGAGGATAACTTTGGCCCCGGGAAGGCACGGCTCTCGATCATTAAAGAGATGTGGAGTTATCATCTGTTTGTGAATCTCTCTCCTTGTACGATTTCTCTGTCGATTTTTTCCTCCAGCTCTCTGTTCCCCCCCCCTCCGTGTATGCTGATTTATACATTTGGTTTGTGAGGAAAGATGGCACCTGTACGCTGTCTGTTATAACAGATGGTATGGAGGGTGGTTAAGGGGCTAACATGCTATTGATCAGCCAGGGAAATCAATTGATGGCGCAAAACGCACCAAGCCACAGAAGATCATCTGAGCACACACCCATCCTCGATGCACGCGTTTCTATCAGACATCGTGTGGCTCTGTGTTTGTATGGACAGAATCTGTAAATGTTAGCAAAAGTGACCATAACTGCAGCTGCAAAGGGTGTTTGTGTTTGTGTGTGTGTGTGTGTGTGTGTGTGTGTGTGTGTGTGTGTGTGTGTGTGTGTGTGTGTGTGTGTGTGTGTGTGTGTGTGTGTGTGTGTGTGTGTGTTAGAGGGCATATGAGGGGATCAAGTGTCTCTAGTTTCATTTCCTCTCGACCCCCGTTCGCTTTGCCAAAGAAAACAACGCTTCATAAACTCCCAGAGTTCAGCAGCAGGAAATCTCTGCTTTGGCAGTAGACAAGTTATAAAGTTCACTAACCGGTTTGCCGCTCTGTATAAAAAGAGAAAAGTCTGCTATGACCCTCTGAAGTAGGTGGAAATGAAATGAGATGAGATCATTTCAGTGGATTTCGATAATGTTGGCAATTTTTAAAGTGTTGCCTTTTATTGCATAGAGAGCATTTATCTGCAATAAGAGATACCCACTTAGGGGTAGTGAAAACCAGTTGTGAACACATAACAGTTGCTTATCCCACTCATCCGGCACTCACTGAGCATCATTAGCATTCATTTGGAGTCGTGTTTCTGCCCACCTGGCCCACCTGAGTGTCATATGGAGGGACACTTTTAAACATATTTTCTTCCCAGATAATACATTTTCTCAGTTTACCTTTAAGTAAAAAATATCATACATTTAATGGGCTACATATTTTACTGTACTGTCTGTCTTTGTTCACTGAATAATGATAAGGATTCGTCACAACATTTAAAAGTCATACAATATCACATTTTATCACATTGTTTATCCCTGAAAACCAGGCACTTTCCTGAAAAGCAGTTTTGGGCATATGCACTGAAACAGACATAAGCCTATATTACTGATGAATGAATATTGATAAACTTGAAACTATAAAACTTTTTCAGTCCATCATCCAGGCCAGGAGCCATGATGAAGTGACTGGGAGGCTGTTAAAAATTAAGAGGGGGCTGCTTTTTCATTAAAAAAATATAACTTCACATCGGCTAAATAACAGCGACATAAGGCTACTGTTTCAAAATCAAAGAATACATTTAGTAACAAGAGAACTTAGGACTGGATATTTTTGAACATATTAATGATTCTCTCTGTCTGCGGCTTTCAGTGCTCTCCTTACAACCACGAAAAGCAAACAGCATTCTGTCTACTCGGCTCTGATTCAGTAATACGGACAGCGGCGCACCTACAGACGCAACCTTTACACGCAAAACCAGTGCCATCCAAGGTTCTGAAACAACGCTGTCGATAAACAATGCACTTGATAGGTAAGAGTCAAATTGTGTGGCAGCGATCAGTGGGAGTGGGAGACGGTGACCGATATCGTTTGGTTCGTTTAAAGTACAACTTTTAGGGAAAAAAACACATATAATTATTTTCATTCACAAAAATATCATATCAGACTACAAAAGTTCCCAGGGCCACGACCCCCTCACCCCCTGTAATCTATATACTTTTATTTTCTATCTTTTTCTACAAGAATGATCAAAACACTAAAGTTGTGGTACGGACAACTAAATGATAAGCAGAAACTCACTAGGTTTCCCAGTCTAGAAGAGCTGCAGTCAGTGATGATTCTCTCCTTCCACAGTGTTTCCCCATTGGATACATTGTAAAAAGAATGACGATAGCTGCTTTAAATAACTTTTCACAGAACAAATTCAAACTACATCCTGTGGCAAAATGACCAAAATAAAAAAATAAAAGAACACTGACAGAAGAAGAGGCGGCAGAAGCGTAATATCAGTTGGAGTATTCTTCTTTGACTATTAATAGGCTCAAGCAGCATCGAATCGACAAACAAACAGAAGACGTGGTCAAAGTACGGCAGCCAGGATGGACCAGTCCAGGTAGCAGATGTGATCAAATTGAGGCTCTTCTGTGTTCTGAGTAGACAAATGAAAATACATGCATCCACTTCAAATAACACGCTTCAAGTTGTTGCAGGTGTAGCTTCAACATAAATCAATAGTTGGGTTGGGTTTTCATGCCAGAGATACATGCGGTGCCCTTTACATTTCTTGGTAACATGCTTAAAAACTAGCCAGCTGTTGACAGAATTACATAGAGGAATCGCATAATACTGTAGAATGAGTGGGACGAATGTTATTAAACATAGGCAAATTAAAATGTGCGAGCAAAATTTGATTTGATTTGAATAATAGACTCTGGAGAATGTTGCCTTGTTATGTGCTTTGTGTTGCTTTGTGTTCGTTTGTTTATGTGCATGTTTGTTCTGTGAAAACAAGACGGTACATCTCAAGGGGTTTATCTTGTTGCGAGAAATTTGATTTGATTCCTAGAAGATGGGCTGCACTGAAATGGGTGAGCATTTACGAAACAAAAAGACGCTATCAAGTTGTATTATGGTGATTGTCCATTTCTGGAGCTCAACCCGTACTACGGACTAAAGGTCGTGACATCTTGGCCTCATCTGCTCTGATTTTAGTGCAATACCGCATCAAACGGGGTTAAACATCTGGCTGTAATATCGATGCTCAGTCCGTATAAAATCCATTCCAACACTCTTTCCCTAATCCGTCTCGGCTGTGTTCACATTTTCTCATTTTTTGACAGCTATTGCACAAGCATGCATTCAGTGTAAATGGCATATAAATGCCAATATAAACATTAAATACCACTGGTTTTCATATTTACATGGTGAAAATTTTACTTTCTTCCAACATGTCTGCCTGTCTTCAAAGCCACAGCAGCGTTTAAAAAAAAACCTCGGTGGGTTTCAGCCTAGGCGAGGAAGCTCTTGTCTGTGACCACTGTATGCAAAACGTGGCATTAGTCACCAGCTAGCCTCCACTGACACGCCTGCAGTGTGAGGGAGATTAATGCCTACTCGGGACACTTTATTATTCTCTCTCTCCCTTCCTCTCTTTCTCAGTCTCTCTGCCCCTCCAACCGGCCACACAATTAATTGTCTGCTGCGTGCCTCCCTCCTCTCCTTCCATTGCTCTATCCCTCCCTCCTCCTTTCTGTTGCCAGAGTGACAGATGTGGATGTGGAGGGGAGAGATGAAGGTAGGGGTGTGTTGTGTGTGTGTGTGTGTGTGTGGGTGTGTGTGGGTGTAGGTGGGTGTGGGTGTAGGTGGGTGTGGGTGGGTGGAGCGGTGCAGGGAACACGTGCTTTTGGCCTTGACAAGCACCTCCCATCCTTGGCCTACCCTTTCCTGCCAGCAGGCACACATACACACACACACACACACACACACACACACACACACACACGCACACAAACACACTCCCACCAACCAAGGCTGTCCTAAACAGCCAGAGCTCTGGCGAGTTTTAGGCAGAGATACTGTATCAATCTTATGACTTACTGTATCGACGTAGTGCTTTTATTAGTGTTAGATGTGGATTTGAGTGACTTTGTATGTTCACTCTACTTTTCACACACACTTTAACACTTTAAGTATAAAGTCCACATGATGCTTTCGTAGAGAGGTCTGTGACTTGATAAAATAAAGTGAGTGTAGAAAAAGCAGTGGGATGTCAGAGTACAGTCTGACATCAAGTTGGATCAAGACTCCAAAGTAAATGTTGCACAAACACGTGCAACATTTTTGAATCGACTAATATATGTTATATTGCAATTATCTTTGGTAATGTTGCCTTGGCGTGGCTCTAGGAATGCTAGTAGTGGTTGGTCAGTCCACTTTGGTGCAAACTCATATATCCCTACAGCTACTGGATGTCAGGAAGAATCCCAATGACTCTGGTGATCCGCTAACTTTTCCTCGAATGTCACCATGAGGCAGACAATTTTTGATTGACAGCCAATGAATAGAGGTTCAAAGGTCTTATTGGATGAGCCATAATGGAATAGGTGATCCCCTGACTTTTATTTTAGTGTTGACAACAGTGTCAACAGCAGGTTTTCACTTATCCAGTGAAACATCTCATCATCATCTAAGAGATGAAAGGGCACAACATTTGGTACAGATATTCATGATGTATTCTACAGACTTTGGTAGTCTCCAGACTTTTCAGTTCGCACCACTATCAGGTTGACATCTTTGGCTCAGAGTGGAATCTCTGTTAATACTCCCCTCAGAATGAATAGTATATTCCCCTGACTTTTCATCAGGTCAAAATACTTCCAAACTAATGGCATTCCCATCAGCCAATCTACTTGAACATAGACACAAAATAGCCAACGAAATCAGGCCACTAATCATCCTGTGAGACAGACCCTGGAGAGGGTTTAACACAGTTGACTATAGCCAGAGTCAGTAGGGTGACTTTAGTTTCCAAGCAGTCCTGGATGCGGCCTGTCTAGCCCCGCCCAGATCCTATGTATTTAACTTTCTGTATATAGGACACTTAAAAGTAGGATTTCATCCTACACAGATGTTCGAGGTCTGCTGTTTGGCTATAAACATTTATTAAGCACTTAACAGGGTAAAGTGAAATTTGTGTTTATTGTGTTTTAAAACCAAGCATGCTTTTTACCCGAACGCTGTCATGTATAAAACGAAACGGCAGATCTGGAATCATATCAGACAAAGCCTAATCAACTCAATTTTAATAATTATTCCTTCCAGATTCACAAAAAGTAAAGTCAGCCCAAAGACGACTCTTTTCCACACAAAAAACACTTTCTAAGATGGTGTTGAATAATGGTTTACAAATTATAGGATATAGTTTTCCTGGCAATTCAAATTAATGTAATAACCAGGAATCAACGTCACTGCCGGGCTGCATTTCAGAAAACAGTTTGCCAATTTGGGAGACATTTGATAAATTACCTAGTCTGCCATTTTAGATATGTAAGAATAAAAATATAAAAAGATATTATATACCATTCTTAAAAAAAAGAGTCTCATATATTTATGTTTTGCCAGGAGGTGCATTGTTAAAAACAACCAAAACTATATATTTTTTCTGAACTGACTGTATTTAAAATGGCATGAGAGTATTTACCCTATGTATTTCCATGGCTGATTTGCTAAGTAGTAACAGTAGTAATGTAAACTACATTATTTCTTAATAAATCACATACAACTATGCTATTTGTAGGCTACAGTCTCCACTGTCCGAGAAAGATTAAACAGTCCTCTAATGTTACATCTGTACCTGTTAAGGAGAGAATAACTGCGCTGTGCCTCCATCCGTTAACCCCACACACTTAACATACCTCTGTCTGTAGTGGCCATATTTTATGTCAAGTGGTTTGACAGAGAGACAAGAGTAAGAGGGAGACGGACAAAGTGAGAGGAGGGGGAGTTTAAAAAAGTAGCAAAATGGAGAAGCTGACAGGCTTTAAATGACGTCCTCGTTTTCACAGGGAGATGTTGAACAGATGTTAGGCTGAACTGTACACACACACACACACACACACACACACACACCACCGATCAGAAAATGTGACACATTCGTCAGCCACAGGAGAAACAAAAGAGAGAGAGCAAACATCCTTTAAAAGGTTGACATTAGGTATTCAGACGCCAGAGAGCAAAGTGCCGGCAATTAAACCAATCAATCTTTTTGTTGCTCCGGAGCCAACATCTGGTCCGGTGGTCCTGGTAGACCACCGTCTCTGGGTGGGTTTGGGCATTTGGGGGGTGGACATACACTTTGAGCTGTCCTTCAGTGATATTTCTCTCTTTTTCTCTTTTACACACACACATACGCACACACACACACGCTCACAAATAGAGAAACGATTCGAAAAGAAAGCACAGACACACACATCCCCTCGTCCCAGGTCCGTACGGGCCTGATGTCAGCCGGTTCTGCTGTGTTGTTTCCTTTGTTATAAATAACAACAGGCCACCTGGACTCCTCCAGCCCGTTACTACCACCCCTGCATGTGTGTGTGTGTGTGTGTGTGTGTGTGTGTGTGTGTGTGTGTGTGTGTGTGTGTGTGTGTGTGTGTGCGCGAGGCAAGGTCTTAATGATCCCCCAGGCTAGCTGAGGCTGAGCCGAGGCTCAAAGCAGAGCAGAGCACCTCATCCCGGGCTAATGGGACAACGGAGGATTGCATGTGTGTGTGTGTGTGTGTGTGTGTGTGTGTGTGTGTGTGTCTGAGTGTGTGTCTGAGTGTGTGATTGCATGAGAGCGTGTGTTTACGTGAGGTAGACGTGTGAATGCACTAAGTGCGTTGTTCGCGTGCGTACACATTTACATGTGCGCTGTACACGTAAGAATGCGCACGTGTATGCGTGGCTCTGTGTGTGTGTGTGTGTGTGTGTGTGTGTGTGCATGTGTGTGTGTGTGTGTTAATGGGACGGTGGAGGATTGGTTGGAGGACTGACTGGTGGCAGAGACGGATGGCCTGGGACAGAGACTGTGCTGACAACCAGTGAATACGGGGCAACGTTGCAGAAAGGTCAACGTCGCACACACACACACACACACACAGACACACACACACACACACACACACACACACAAAATAATGTCAGGAGAGGAAAAATAGTGGAGGTGTAAAAAGTGTGTGTGCGCCTCCTCCCTGCTTATGTGACTTTCAAAGTTTTGTTGGTGTGTGTCAGTGTGTGTTTAAGTATGGATGTGTTTGGTGCATGTTTGAGGAAAGAAGACAGTTCCAGGCCTTCATACTGTATCTCACAATTAAAGTAACGAGTAACTCAAGCTATTCCGATAACCCTTCGCCCATGAATTTTAAAATCAAGCAGAAGGCTCTGAATTTAAAGAATAAAAGTTCACAGAGAAAACGTCCATATTTTATACAGTCTATGTTTTTTTTAAATAACCTTCCACGTTTACAGGAAACTTACAGTTTCAAATTGTTATATGCATACAGTCTATTTACAAAATACTTCCAACGTAGGTTTACTTAATTATTATGTTTACTGGGTTAGGTTTAGGAAAAGAATGCCATTTGGGTTAAAATAAGTATTTTTGTTATGTAAAATAGTTACGCAGCGTTAGTCAACTAACACAGTGTTAGTTAAGTATGTAAGTAATGTGATGAAAGTAAGGAAAAATAAGTCAACGTTGACTTAGAACACAGCTGTTCCGCTGTGTTTGTTTGACCCATCCATCCAACCCAACCTCGTTGCTTAGCGGACTTTCTCACTCTTACCATCACATGTCAGTTGATCTTACCGTGTGTGAATAGACGTAGATGTTGTTGTTTTTTTATTACCTTTATTTAACCAGACAAGAACCAGTTCTCATTTACAGTGATGACCTGGCCAGGAAAGCAGCAACAGGAAGCAAGTGGTCACAAACAAATAAAACATAGAAAATCTCAAACAATCTCCTCACAAAAACGTACAATTGAGTGACGCTTTGCATTGAAGCGCTGAAAGAAGTCAAGGCTTCATGTCAGCCGCTTCCATTGAAAGAGGCTTGCAGTCTGTTGCTGTCTAGTAGAAAGAAAGAAAAGCATTAGATTAGTTCACTAAGTTACTATAGTAATAGAAAATACCACAGTCCCTTTTAATCCACAAAGAGTCCAACATCAGCCCTACGTTTAAAACTGGGGTTTTTTTGTTGGTTTTTGGAGGATTGCCTGGCAGTGTTCAAGGTTATGCAGTTTTCTGCTTCTTTGTGTTGTATATTGATCAACAGTTTATTTTTCTCAACACGAAATGCGCTGCAGATAAAAGCCAATAAGAGCTTCCCAGAAAGCACAACGGTTGCATTGCGTAAAAAGCTGGATATTTGACAACTCCTTGCCATCATAACTCCAAAAAACTCAAACTCCCCCCACCCCTTTCTTCTGTCCTGGCAGGAGAATGATGCAGTATACCTGATAATCCTGACTCCACCAGACAGCACTCTTCCTACCGTGCTCCACACTCAGTCACTGATTATACAATATCACCAATTTGGGAAAATGTAGGTGGTTGAGGGAAGTCTGATCCTCATGATCTGTGTGTGGGATTGTCTGTGTGTGCGTGTGTGTGTGTGTGTGCCAGGAGGAAGTCTCTGTGGTCTGGAGCATATGTCTGGCCGTGCTAAAGTCACAGGGTTAAGTAGGATTCAGACTGGGGGAATGCACTGCTGCAGATCTGGCACTAATACAGCAGCGTGAGTGCACAGTAGCACAGAGGCATCAGAGGTTGTTAGGGCCGTAAACGTCCACATTAGGGCCATACCACCATGATCGGTTTAACACATATACATCGAAAAAGTGGGGTGTGTGAGAAATAATTATACTGTTCATAGGAGAGAATTATGGTGTGTTGAATGTAGTATTTGAGTATAGTATTTCTTTTGTGATTTTTTTTACATCAGAGTCAGGTTTAAGCCCGGTGCGTTGCGTACAAACGCTAAACGGCGTCTCCGTGTGTCTGTGTAAGACGCAAAGGAGGGCGGTTGAGAACGGGTTGTGAATATATGAATGTGTGTGTATTGGATGGTAGGGTGCTGTATGTGCACGGTTATGATGCTGCGTATTGGAGCAAGTATGATTTATGACCTAAACAGCCTGCCATGCTCACTGGTGGATGGGCACATGAAAATGCCCACACACAAACAAACACACAAACACACACACACACACACGCATACAAATCAGTTCTGTGTATGAACATAATAACTTGTCCTGCTTTACCTGTTAAAATGTAAAATAAAGGGATAAGGAAAGGCATTCTACGTGTAGGAAGGTGTGTGTGTGTGTGTGTGTGTGTGTGTGTGTGTGTGTGTGTGTGTGTGTGTGTGTGTGTGTGTGTGTGTGTGTGTGTGTGTGTGTGTGTGTGTGTGTGTGTGTGCCCCTGCCTTAACAGTTTTGGTCCAGCTGGGTCAATGTTCCCCCCTCGGCAGTGACATCCAGACCCTTGATCTCCATTTCTTTCTGCCACACAAACACATTTTCCTGCAACCTGCAATAGATGATGATTGTAATCTAAAATAAATGAAAGGCAAAAACACATGGAGGGGGGCAGAAGGGAGAAGAGAGACAGAGAGCATTATCACCTTGGCCGAGCATCAGGAGTTAGAAAAAAAAAAAAAAAAAAAAAGAGAGTTGGAGAGAGAAAAGAAGGTCCACGGGCAAATTCATCTTCCCCTGCTACAATCAATCTCTGGCCAAAAGAAATACACAATAACTAGGCAGGAAGAGGCCAAGATTAATGGGCCACCGACATCTCCACTGACCAGCATCCACCTCCACCCAATACCACCTCTCTCTCTCTCTCTCTCTCACCCCATCCCTGTTTCTCCCCCTTACACTTTTTGCTCTCCCTCTCCCAGAAAAACCCGTACTGTTTTCCCCCTCCTCCTCCACCTCTTCCTCCTCTTCCCCCCACACACACACACCTTGTCTCTGCCACATGCGGTGATCGATCGTTTCTGCTGACTGTTTAACAAGTGCATTAGCAGGCTTTAATGAGAGCGGCCAGTCACTGAGCAAACGCATGCAAGGGCAAGCAAGGCCGGGCATGCCCACCGACTCGCAGATGGAGCTAAAGGGAGAATGGATTCCCCCCCCCCTAACATTGAAGGCAATCTTTTTGATACCGTTTTACTCTTGGGTGAGATGTATATACATGTTAAAAATCAAATTGAAAAACAAAATTTTGAAACAGGTCATTATGGACATCAAGTCTCTTATTTGCATCCGCGTTTCCCTCACTTGGAAATCAAGCAAGGAGAGCCGTTACGAGGGGGAAAAAATTCAGAGAAATGAGACGACCTTTCATCTGAAGAGTCAACAGAAGCGACAGAAAAAAGCTATACTCAAAGAGAAAATGTGTTTATGCTAATTAACCCTTCAAATGTTGTACAGTTCACTCACTCCCATTCAGCAGCTAAATGTAGAACATAATTAGGTGTGTTGATAAACTACCAGCTGTAACGTATTAAGTTAATGAAAGAAGAAGGTACCAGGCCTATATAAGTGTCAGACAAAAGACTTCCACTATACAAGCACGTCACAAGATGTCTCTCAACCCTTTGATAGAGATAAGCATCATAAAAACATCAAGTGTAATGCTTTATGAGTGGTTGCACCAATAAGAATAATCAAATGTGAGATAACTTGTAAATCTGTAATTAAGTTGCAACAAATTAATTTGCAGCCCTGGTCACCTTTGTCATCTTTGAGAACTGTGTTCCAACTCCCCAAAATCAAAGGCCAGCCGCACAAAACTTTTGTCTTTCTGTTTTTTACTTTCGGTTTAAAACACAGTGCACCTTTTGGATTGACTCTTGTTAAACCCAGATTTATTTGGAAAGCTGTAGGACCACACAAATTACCCCAATAAAGTGGTTTTGTCCTTGCTTGCCCAATTCTTTACAACTAAGGTGGTGAGTGCAAAGTTAGCATGACCGTCAGAGTCACAATAGCCACATTTATGAGATTTACACCCTGTTGAATCTACCAGAATGTTCCTTTAAACCCATAGAGTCACTGTCTATTTACACTGTGCTCCACCCCCCTTTTGAGCCCCTCAGTACTCCATTCAGCACCTTAAGGCTGTAGTTCCCAAGAGGCGGAGTCCCTACCGACAGTGCCACCACAGGTAATAGAGGACACTTCTTAGATCTGAAGTGTTTGGATATATATTGCAATAATAAAAAGTTGAGAAGGTGATACCTGAAGTTGACAAAAAAATATATGTTTTGCCAATTGGCCCAAAATAATAAAAATGATAGAATAATTGCTTTGAAATGTGACTGAGATTGCATGATGATGTACTGTAATACATATACATTTTAAACAGGAAGAAAGTGTCATATGATTAGAATAAAGAGAGACCAATTTCAAGTAAGTGACACCGAAACATTTTTTAATTACTACATAGGCCTTTTGTTCTAAACTGTCCGTCTCTCCGTCCCTCCTCTCCGGCCTCATTCCCTAATCCCCTGGCCCCTTTATTACCATTTTGCTTCCAACCATCAGATGCCCTCTGCTTCTCCCGAACACCTGACTGCTCCACCCATCTACACACCTGTTCCCACTTATCTAATCAGCCCTGGAGTCGGACTACCAACCCGTTCACTTGTATCCAATTTACTCATCAGTCCTCCAGATATTTAACCAGCCTATTTCCCTTCACCTGTTGTCAGTTTGTCCTGGTTGCTTTTTTGTTTTCTGGCTTTGTTCTTTGTTCTACTGTCTGTCCATTGGACAAGTAAAAAATAAACTTGACATTCTTCTATGTGAAGTGTGGTAGTCAAAAGCTTTGTAACATTCATTTTTGAATAATAGTTTTTGGAGCTTCCTCACTGACCTACATGTATATACTCTGAAGACCCTCCTCCTCCCATGCACTAGGTGTCCCTGCTGTTTTTGCTTGTGTGTTGCAGGTGCTGATTGGAGGGTCATCAGCTGGATGAGCCACACCTGAGCCGGTGTTGCTCTGCCATAAATACCTTCCTCATTTGGCAGCCACTCTCTCTGGGAGAGGAGATCCTTTCTGCCATTTCCATGACAGTGTTTTGTTTTTTTTAGATTTAATATTCTGTTTATTAATATACACTGCCACACACACACTCATACATGCACCTCAAGACTGACAACTGATAACTGCACTTTGTATTGTTTCAGTTATGTTAGTTGTAAATAAAAAAGCTTTTCTTGGCAGCCAGCTTGCCGGTCTCCCTGTTTTGTTGCAGTCTCTATCCCTACTCTTACACATGGCAGTATTACAGAATGCACCTGAAGGACTTCATTCATTTTAGGTTAAGTGGAGAGTTTCAGTGTCCACTGATAGTCTCACTGTTACTCCAGAGCCAGATTCAGGAGTGTATAAAGTGCTATTACACTTAAGAGCTATAATTTCCATAGAATGTCAAATGAGGCATAAACTACAGTAATAGGAACTATTTTTAGGACAAAAAAGGAGGCTACTTATGATTACATTCCCATTTCCAATGGCACATCAATTATCACGAAAAATATCTCCCATTAACAAAACGTGTGCAGAGACAATTTCCACTCCTTACATGTGTCTTTTCAAAATAAACCTGCATGTTCACAAGAAATGTACCATTTCCGCTGGCTACATGCATAGTGCCTTTTCAAAATAAACATACGTGTTCACAAGAAAACGTACTGTTTCATCTCGTTACATAAACGGTGTCTTTTCATCATAAATTTACAACCTACTTTTACTCAGTTTATATGTTTAATTACACAAGAAAATGTATTGGTTAAATTTAGGAAAAATATTTTGATGTGAGTTCAAATAAGTATTTAAGTTACGTAAAATAAGTAGGTGTGCTACGTAAGTTGCGGGACACGAACATCGATGTCCTGGGTGAAAGTGACCCATCCATGCTACACAGACTTCTCGTACTACATCAGTTGCTCTGACCGTCTAATACTGATGCAGATGGGTAAAACAATTGGTATTAGACAAGTTGGTTAATGAGAAGAGGTTGGTGTGTTCCTAAGTCAGACGACAATGAACAATTGTAACAAACTATTGACAATAATTATTGGGTTTTAGTCACCTTCTGTCATGATTCCCAATTGAATGTCAACAGATGGTTCTTTTTTGATTGCATCTGTGGGGTTTTATTATGTAAAGCATGGTATCCGCTGTCCTTATTTGGGGTATGGAGAAAGCTTTTCCGAACTTTACAAATACTCTTACATACCATTCAAAATAAATAATAAGACGGAATGGTACCAAAATAGATATTCAATCCCTGAAGTGAACTTTATCAGCCTCAGAGAACGCTCTCTGTCACTGGAAACTGTGGAGGTGGCAGATCAAGCCCTGGCCTCCATTTCTCAGCCCATCCACACGCTATGGTTAGAATACCCATTGACTGGGTGAAATTACATTAGTAGTTTAATTAAACCCTCTCCATACAGACGCTAGAGAGTAATGATCCCCTTCAGACAAATGAGAGAGGAGTGTGAATACAAAAGTAATTTCTTATTATTGCTGCCAACAAGAAATTGTCACAACAACGTCACTTATTGACAACTCTGCCTCAGAGATTCTTCAAAGCAGATTGTGTGGAAGGAATTGAAAGGCGTTGTTAAGGTGGCATTGGCTGTAACCAGTTATCATCCTTAACCTTGATCAAAAATGACTTTTTATTTCTCCTTTTAAATATGTTTAAATATGTATTCCTGAAATAATTAGACATTTGGTGGGTGAATATTCACCCCCATCCATTTAAAGTATAAATAAATACTCACATTTCATCCTTATCAGTTATCTAATATATATATATACAGTTTTTAATGAGAACCACATCTTAACTGTTTTCAGCATCACCAATCTAAATTATTGTACTCACTTCATTTACATGTATGCCTGTAATCGAGTTCTAAACCTTAACAAAAACAAAACAATATTCAATGTTTACCACCTTGACAGAATTTTTTTCACTATCAAATAAAATAGAACTTTAAGGACTAAGCAGGCTACAATGACTTGAGAGGATTTGTTCTGAATGCATCTAGATTTAAAGCTGGCATGAAAAAAAAGCTGCAAAATTGAAACCTTAGCTGTAAGATCTATGTAGCACAAAAGCATTAAACAGAAATACTCAAGTAAAGTAAAATCAGGCCACAAGTGTTCCTAAAATAAATACCCAACATAGTAACATTCCACCAATGACAGTGTTTCCTCTTGTTACTAACGATGTCTGGCCATAATCTGTCCATGTGAACGTGATCATAAAGTCAACAATTATGTAAAATGCAATATAGCAGTGTGCGATCATCACAACCAGAAACAGTTATTTGTATAGAATGTTTCTTACTCTTTTTTTATAGTTTGTAAAAAATAAAAAAATACAAATTCTCAAAATTCTTAGTGTATTTATATAAATATATATATATTCACATATAGGTTAATAAACCTAAGTAAACTGTAGACAATGCCATGACAGAAAGTTTTTTTAGTTCCTAAATGTACCGAAATTAGCTTTCACAAAAGCATTACATTATCCTTTGTTTCCCTTAAAAGAGCTTATCTTCATAGAACTAGCACCACATTCTGTGACGTATGCCATAAATCCAGGTCACGATGATTTATGCTGGCCTAAAAAGGCCTGCAAACTCCTCTCCTGCATATAAAAAGGTAGGAAAAAGTGAGTTTTCACCGGATTTCTCCAGCTGGAATAAAAGTACAGGAGATAACGGGCGTAATAAATGAATCAGTTTGGAATCTATCTGCTCCTTATCGACATCATGGGAAAGCAGTGCATCCACACTTCCAGTGGGGACGGCTTTGGCCGTAGCTAAATGGGTTGCAGTGCTTGTCGTTATACATATGCTGTATATCGGGCTAATCGTATCTGCTTCATTGTTTTACAGTGCATGCGGCCAGCTCTCCTATAAGCAACGGGTCATATCAGCAAACACACAGCCTCGGCTGCCCTCCGGGAGGAAATAACAAGTGTACATGCTGAGTGTGTTCATGGCCACATTTGTTATCTCTATATTTTTTGATTTTGTTTTTGTGCTTTCGCAGTCTGTGAGTGAGTGTGTGTGTGTTGTTTTGTTTTTTTAACCACGGGCCCGAGAGATCGCAGAGGAGCCACGGCCTGAGAGAGAGCAGGTCCCCAGCCCGCAGAGGTAAAAATTCATTTCTTGAGAGCCATATATCAGCGGGCATTTGTTTAATGAGCGCCAGAGTGGAAAGATGTATAGAACATGTCAGGCGTCCACTTGCAATGCGTTGTGGGTAGCAGATAGCATCACAGAGTGTGACCGCTCACTCTGTCTCCCTGCTCGCCTCTTTTATCTCCAGCCTCCCTCTCCCCATTATAAATGAGAGACAGAGGGGAGCAAGAGGTAAAGGAATAAATAAATAAAAAAAATAAGGGACACGAAAGAGGAGAGGAAAAAAGGAAAACGCACACAAAGTCCGTCTGCAACAGCACAAGTTTGTGCTTTTTTTACAAACATGATGCAAAGCGAGATACAACTTCAGCGAAGGAGATGCACATGTGATAAAAACAAGAACGATGTTTAAAGAAATTTGAAGTTTTGGGGGGACCCGGTGTGTGCAGAGGGACTCCAGCAATCCGTCTTATCCAGGTATCAGTGGCTGATCTGCATTAATTTAGTTTTTTTATCAGTCTCACCTCATTGTGAGTCTTACACACACACATACACACTTGCAGACACATCGGCGTGCTCCCTGGCATGCCTAACTAACCTGTATTTTCCCCCTCCTGGCAGATCCCCCTGCTTTTGTTAAGATATGTAAATGGGATGCATGGGGAGGACGTGTGGGTAATTAATTGTAACTGGGGGGATAATGTTGCGCTGTCAGAGATGTCTCTGGTTTGTGTAACATTTTTTAAGAGTAATGTGGTTAAACCGGGAGTGTCTGTTAGCGCTCAGTCTTAATTACACCGTGCTGGGAATGCTAAGGCTTTGGCTAGCCTGCTCCCCTCCCTCCCTGATTCTTTGTCTGTCTGTCTGTCGTGTGTGTGTGTGTGTGTGTGTGTGTGTGTGTGTGTGTGTGTGTGTGTGTGTGTGTGTGTGTGTGTGTGTGTGTGTGTGTGTGTGTGTGTGTGTGTGTCAGCGTTCTCAGCACAGTGAGGGAGAAATATATTAACTTTGTGTGCAAACAAGTGGAGTTCTTCACCAGCTGTAGAAATTATAGTTCTGATGAGGTTTCTATGGGGTAAATTGGAGTGCTAAAATCACAGTGTAGTGCTGTTGAACAACGCAGAATCACTTTATTGAGCAAATCGGATTTTTGCTTATGCCATGTGACTCTGTAGTGTAGCGTCAAGTGAGAAAACAATGTCAGTAAAAATGTATTAACTGGCTTTCACGTGGGACGAGAACGCTGGTCACCTGAGTGAAAGTTTGTTTAACTCACCATCCACATCCCCTCCATCCATTAGTCTTATAATACGGACAGTAAACGGCCGGGATGTCATGACTCTGGCTCCCCATGAACTGAAAGCAGGTGGATTCCTCATCGAAGTGAGCCTGCACAGAGATTTAACCTGCACACACAACCCAAAACAACTGTGAACAATGATCGGGTGAGACAACCTTTCCCGTCTGATGCCACTTTCTCACAAGCACCAACACTTTCTACATACGGCGAGTCCCATCCCGCAAGACCTGTAGAACACAACATGCCTTCTCTCCCCCTCTCACTCTATCCGTCTTTCTCACACGCACCGTCAGCTGAAGCATGTTAACCAGGGTGTGAAAGCCCATCAGAGTGTGTGCCGCATATGAAGCCGGTGTGTGAAGGAGGGAATGACAGTGAATAATATCACACTCACACACAATGTGCACACTCACAAACACATTGTTTACACTATATTACATCAGAGCTAAAAGCTTATTGAGGTTCTTATTCCCTGAGATTGAACATTAGAGCTGGATATGTCCTTGGCACCCCTGTACCTGACACCACAATGTGTTTGGGACATGCCACAAGGAGAGCATTTCTGAAAGGCATGAAAGGGGTACGACTGTAATGTGATTTTGTCAGCTTCATTTAATTTCCTTTTCACTCCCTGTTTTAATAAAAAACAAGTATTCTATTTGTTTTCTTATTTCTTTGTGTAACTTTTACTTTGATAAAAGTGTAAAAATGGTAACTAATAGATGCCCTCTGACAGTGTTGCATATTTTGAGGATGTGTTTTTGGAAGGTTTTCTGTTTTGGGTCTTTATTTTTTACTTGTTTCATGTCTTTTATTTTCTTAATTCCCTCACACCTTGTGTCCTGTCTGGTTTCTAATTCCTTGTCCTTTGTGTTTTCCCGCTTTTGTTGATTGTCTGCCCCGCCCTGATTAGTTTCACCTGTCTCTCATCAGCCCTGCAGTCTGCAGACCTTCGATTCACCTGTTCCCCCTTCCCCATTAGACAGTTACTCCACATACTAGCCCAGTTCCTTTGTTCTTTGCTTGTTTGTCTTCATTTATGTTTGGAGCTCTGTACCAGTTTGCCTGTGGCCTTGATATGTGTTATTGTATTATAATTTTGAAAATACCTACGGCATTATCTTATTAAATATGGTTTTGGTTTTAGAAAAAAATATATGTATATTTTAGCTAGTGAATCGACAGGATGGCAATACTTCTATTGCAGCTGCCCACTTCCATCCTTACTGTACGTCTATCACGGGACATGTAGGTTTTCTTTAACAAAATTGTGTTTGTTTCTTTCAATTACTTGGCTGAAAATGATTGAAAAAATGTTTTTCTGCCAGCGCAGTTGTAGCTTTATTTGGACAAAGATATGGACAGAAAACCAAAGTATCATGTTTTCCGAACACGAATGAATGCAACTCTTGATTGCAAAACACATTATCTGGCCAAAGATATGGAAAGCGAGCATGCTTAAAAAGATGGGGCCTGACTTCATCGCCCTATAATCCTTTAAACCCCCGTCGCGTTACAATTAGTTTCCCCTCTAATCAAATCACTCATCCCATCTGTCCTCCAATGGTAGGGACAGCTCCTCAGCAGGATGGGCAGAGTTAAGCAGTCAGCACTAAGAGGGTTCGTTCAGCTCACCTGTCCGTCAAAAAAAACGGACTCCCCTCCTCCTGTCATCTCCATAGCGCCTCTGCCTTCTCAGTTTCCTCTGTTTGGACGTGTCCAGTCTCAACCTTTTAATACGTGTCAAAGTGCCAGTCCTTGTCCTGTCAGGCTCACGTCTACTCCCTGTGCCCACAATGTCTCTGGAGACACCGACTGAGAGTCTCAACTTCACCCCTGACTCCCTCCGCTGCCAGCTTGACTCAGTTAACGTCCCCTGGAGGTGATGGCAACGAGGGGTGATAGAACATAAGGTGACAGGATGGAGCAGTGAGTGAGTGTGTGTGTGTGTGTGTGTGTGTGTGTGTGTGTGTGTGTGTGTGTGTGTGTGTGTGTGTGTGTGTGTGTGTGTGTGTGTGTGTGTGTGTGTGTGTGTGTGTGTGTGTGTGTGTGTGTGTGTGTGAATACAGTGCTAACTTACTAGCAGTGGCCACTGAGGCAGTGTGCGGTGTGGTGGCCTGAGCACAGCAGGAGCTGTCCTCTGTATGACTCGTCTTCTTTCAGTCTTTCATCTGCGGTCGTCCTTCACCTCAGGGGACAGCTGGGAAAAAGATGAAAGAGACAGGCTGAAAAAAGGCTGTGGGGAGAGAGTGTTTGGTAAGCAGCAGGGAATTTAAGAGTGTTAAGTAATCCTGCATTTCCACTGCATGGTACGGCACGACTTTACTCGCAGTGCTCTGTTTTCGGGGGTTTCTCTTTGGCAAACGTTGTGGATGGTACCCGGTACCTGGTTCTTTTTCTTTTTAAGTACCACCTTGGTCGAGTTCTCAAGGGAGCTGAGCCAATACTAGAAGGTGGAGTTTAAATCCCTGCAGGCCACTGATTGGTTATAGAGAATTATCACCCGTGCAACGCGAGACATCCTGCACAAAGCCGTTATTTTTTTCCAACAGCCAATCAAATAGACAAAGTGCAGACGTTCTTCCGTTTACTTGCCAAAGAAAAGATTCAGCGAGTGTGGCGTTGAAGATGATGTCATGGCAGTTTTAAGCGGCGTCGATCAGCTCAGAATCCGGCCTACACTGAGGGGGGAATGTATGCAGTAGGAAAAAAAATGGAGAAAAGGACTAGGTTTGCTGGTGGTGCAGCAATAGTGAGTTGCGTCTTGTCCAGTCGAACCAATCGAGGCAGTGCAAAATGAACCATAAGTAAAGTAACAGGATTCCAGGATGTATACTATATATTAATCAAATACATTAATGAGCTTAAATAAAAAATGTTGAATGTTTCGACAATGCCAAGCAAGCTGTTTCCCCCTGCTACCAGTTTTTTGTGCTAAGCTAATCTAAAAAACTCCACTCTCAAATTAAAGTGGTATCAATCATTTTGTAAAAAGACAATTATTTGCCAATATGTCAAACCATTCCTGTAACATTCTTTTAAAATGAGCCTCAGTTTCCTAGACCTGAAAAGGGAGTGCAATGGTCCCTGCATTCCTCTTTTTGTTTAGAATTCTAAAGAAGCACTACAAGTAATCATTCCCTGTTGCTACCATTTCAGCTATGTGTGTATGTGTGATCCATTTGGTTTTACTTCCTAGAGTCCTGACTGCTTTTATTTGCTTACTGACATAATGTTTGTCCATGACAAGTTGCACTTTTATTTAACAAGAAAAAGCCCTCGGTAACCCATAAAGACACGTCACCGAGACCGTTTCATTGGATTCATGCCTTCAGCCGTACAGTCCTGGTCTAGGTCAGCCAGGCCCATATATCTCCCTGTGTATTTACAACGTTTTCTGCATCACTCTACTTGTACCTGCCCAGGTAGCTGTTTCCCACCAAATGAACAATCTTTATAGACGCTCGGCCGCCATAACAGGCCTGATTTCCAGCGCCAGTGTGGGCTGTGTAAGTCTCTGGGAATTGTCAGGCTTCCAGCCCGACAAATCAGCCCTAACGTATGATGTTTGGGGTGCAATTTTTATTCCTGTTTGACTGGCCAACTACCCGGAGGTAATGGGATGTTGGGGGCGGAAAAAAGGGGAAAACTGCTGGTGGGAAATGCGTCCGCGCTGCTCGTGTGTGTGAAGTCTGATTGATCGATGCAACAACGGCTCTCCATTTATATCCCGCTTATTCGGGATTGGTTAAGTTTAGGAAAAATGTATCTGGAAAAAGAACACAGAGAAAGAGAGCACGGGAGAAGAGATATGGTGGCAGATTACTGCGAGGCAAGCTCGTACATCTAAGCCGAGGCCGGGGCGTCTGTGATGGAGGGGCTGTGGATCGTCTGAACGCTAAGTTATCTAAATGAAAATCAATAATGTGTGTGTGTGCCAGTGTCTTACTTGCCAAGAGTGACCGAGGACGAGGGCCGGCAGAGAGCGAGAGGTGCATGCATGTGTTTGAGCGTGTTTGGCATGAAGAGGTTGATCCAACATTATCAGAGGGATCCAACACCACCTACGCAGTGTAGGAATTGTTTTATATGACGTTGCTCATACTAAAATGTAAATGCACTCTTAAGAAAGTGCTTGTTTGTGTGCTCGCTGCAGGAATTTTGCATATATCTGTTAGCATATCTGAACAGAAACCCACTTAAACCTTCTCACAGACTGGCCACTGGAGAAATATTTTGCCGTTCATGGTTGAGCACCCTCTCACCTGTCAGCGTCTGTAGAATCATTTCGTCCCGCTGGCAATTAACCCAACGCCGGCTGGCGTAATGAGTGTCACCATGCCGCTCAGGCTCACTGCTTTGAGATGTAGCCAAAGCATCATCAGGTACAGCTCTGTGCTCTTTTCTTTTTTTTTTTGCTCACTGAATGAGCCTCAGGAACTCTGCAGATCCTGTGGGTTAAATTCTGGGCTTGCCTAGCCACACTTTTGTTTGAAACGACACAGTAGACACAGTAGCTGATGGTCCGGGTGTTGGGATTTGGCAAACTCACAGCCACAGCCAGGGTTTGGTCTTATTGTTCTTCTAGGATTCTCATTTTTTAAACTTGTGTTAGGCAGCCTGAGACCTGAGATTTACATTGCCAACGCCTACCACTCTGTAATTGTTGTGCATATGAACTTGACCTAAAAAATCTCAAGGGCCTGACTCGTAAAAATGTCAGACAATCAAAATGCAACAACTTCAATGTCTTATTTTTCCAGCCGGGTCGCCAGAAAACAATTTGGCATTTACCTTTCTGCAAACCACGGATACGTTGGATGACTTACTGCATTCAGGCACAGCAGAAGACGTATCACGAAGAGCCACGCACAAAGCAGGTGACGCAATATATTGAGCTCCTGTAATTGAAATGTACGTGGTATAATAACAAATATATAGTGCGAGAAAGCCAACTATGGGTGGGTTTGAGACGTGGTGGACGGGTCAAACAAACACAGGACTTGCATCCAGTAGATCACTGTTTATGTCCGTGTGAAACCAAAAGTAGGTGTTGACTCATATTGTTACTAAAGAGATTCAGCTAAGGGCGGTTGTTTTTTATCTATGCTTGATACATTGTTACTGTGAGATGTAACGTTTTTATTTGAAAACAAACCATGATCATTTTTCTAACTTTAACCAAGCAGTTTTGTTGCCTAAACCTAACAAATCGTTTCACATCCTTAATCACGGTGGGACTGTGCGTTTCTGAAAGAGTGGTACAATATGAAACGCATCAATGAAACATGTTTTTGGCTCAGAAACATTGACATACATTTTTACTAATGTAAATATATATAAGTATAATCCCTCTGAATTCATTCAGTAAAATTGTTACAATCTTGATTCTTCTGTGGAGCCACTTTTCCCACCCTTAGAATAATCTGTAGACATTTTTACAAGTGGTTTCAGAGCTGGCAATAGAAGCAGGAGCTTTATATTGGCTTGACACCTAAAGGCAATATTCATCAATAAAAGGTGAGTGAACCTCTTTTTAGCAAACTCAGGTCAGGTGAATTAAAATGCTTGTTATTACTACATTACTTCATTAATCCGCTGAAATATTCATTCAGAAATTAAATCAAATGTGTATTTCTTAATACATAAATCATTTATCTTGTGATTTTGACAGATGATGATGTTCCACAATGAGCAACTGGCCTTTTTGTATATTGATAAGACCTGGTGTGTGGGCACCCAGGAATCATGACCTATTGATTATCACCATGAATGTAGTAAATACTTATGAATATCCACTTTGTAGGTAAAATGATCCAACCCCATCTAAAAGTAGTTAAATATGAAGTATCCACAATCCCATCAAAGGAAGTATTTGAGAGGCAGTTCTCGTATTGTTAACACTACTGATTTAGTTTAAATAAAAATATGACTCTGTGCAGCTTTCGATGTGCTCACCACATACAGATGTCTTTAGAGGAAGACACAGTAGGTGAGGGGGGAGTAGACAGAGTAGGACAGTGTATTAGGGAGACGTTCTAATGTTAGCCCCCCTTATTCTCATTCCCCTGCTTTAGTACAACTGCTGCTGCTGTGGAGAGAGAGCGAGAGAGAGAAAGAAAGGAAATTTCTCCATTGCAGAGGCAGTCAGGCAGAGGACAGGAGAGCGGGAGAATAAATCAGTCCCAGTCTGGTCTCTGGTGACCACCCGCGGCAAGGGAATAGTGCAGAAAGACAGAGCGAGGGAAGGGAGGGGGGTAGAGAGTGTCGCGAGGGCTCGGACTACAGAGGAATAATGTCCTTCTACTGTATATGTCCCTCTCCACCTGGCCCCACTGTGCCGTCTAAATCTACCTGCAGTCATTTAATGTCACACAGTCCCACCCCTTCAATGAACCCGCTCGTGCCAGCACGCCTCCATCCCCGGTGAGGAATTAGAATTGCCCTGACTCCATCGCCCGGCAAAACAGTGTCTGATTTGGCAAATGGTCAAAGTGCCCATTATCCGGCAATAGAGGGGCCATATGAGGGAAGATCAGGCAGGGGGGAGAAGGACAAAGGGAAAGTAGGGGACGAGCGAGAGATTAGCCCACTCCTAAGTTAGAAAGTGCATTAACTAACAGAGGAAAGAGACTGTTATGATGAGATTCAATCATAAAGGCAATCTCCCGGAGGAAAGAAACATCTGTAATGTGTTCAGGTACTATAGGAACGATTGCCAATGGACATCCTATACTAAAAGACATGTAGACTGAATTTCCTGACTTCATTATTGCAGCATAAATAAAGTTCTAGACAAATAAAAATAGATTGTAAAATAATTAGTGTTATCGTACAGTTATGTTAGTGTGTTTATGTCAAGCAGTGTTGTAGTCATGACCACCTCAACCGAGACCAAGTCATGACCAAGGCAGGGCGAGACCGAGTAAAGATCAAGACCAGAGTGTAACAAGACAAGACCAAGAATTTGAGGCATTTAGTGTATCGATACTAAGACAAGATCAAAACTTTGAGGGGTTGAGACCAATTCATGACCAAGACCAGAATGTATGGAGAATAAAATGAGACCAAAACATTGAGGGATTTAGACCAATTCAAGACCAAGACCAGAGTATACCGAGAAGAAACCAAGACTTTGAGGGGTTTAAACCCACACAAGACCAATGCAAGGCAAGACAGAGTCAAGTCCAAGACCCCTGTGTTTTGAGGGGTTGAGACCAAGTCAAGACCAAGACACGAAGGGTCCAGACCAAGGCAAGACCAAGAACAGACTAGTGCGAGTCCCATTCTGCATGACACGCTTACTATAAAATGTGGAACATGTAAACCATATAGTTAGTCCTCGCATTGATTCAACGGTTCCACACACCCATAAATACGCCTACAGAAAACAAGAGAGTCAATAGGCATCCAAGGTGAATTTCATGTGTGGAAATTAAAAAAAAAAAATAACTGGTTAACAAATAAGTCAGGCAATGCACAGGCAGTTTAGGGATTTCCCCACAGTCTTGGTCTCAACCGGCCTTGAAATCAAGTCCAGAGTACTCGTTGGCACTGTTGGAGTACTACAACACTGATGTGGCCTGTGTTTGAATGCATATGGACACTAATGGTAAACATAAATACTATCACTGCAGTTCTTCAAACATAAACAGTGGGAATGTAGTGATGCAATCCTTTCTGTGGGGTTACAGTATTAAGCAGAAGTCGCAGAAAGTAAAGAATAAAATAATAATTTTCTTTCATTTCATTTTTTTGTTGCAAATGTTTTTAAATTACACCATAATGATAAGAAAAATGACCAGGACTCAGGTGTTTTTCCTCATTTAATTACACAGAGTACACATTTTTATAGTGATAAGAGTGTTTTGAAAATGGCAATGAAATTTAAATTGATGGAGATGTTTGGCCTTCTCAAGCAAACACAAACACACACACACACACACACACACACACACACACACACACACACACAAACACTATCCTACCAGGTTCACGTTCACAGTTTTACCGAGGCCTCCTCTCTCCCTGAGCTGTGTTTCATCTTAAGTGACTTTATTGAAGGCAAGTCTGTGTTTTTTTTCCCTGAATGGAGAGAGGTAAAGAAAGGCAAACTGAGCCAGAGAGAGAGAGAGAATAGCAGCCTATACCTAGCCCATAGGACACATTTAGTAATCCTTCCAATGATGTCCGGGGCCCACTGATGGTTACCAGACCTGCAAATACCCCCACAAACACACACACACACATACTCACAATCCATTTTTATTGTATTTGGGTCTGCAGCGTTGTATTTCCTGCCCTCTCTTAGCGCCACACACACACTGCACTCGAAAACAAAAATCCATACTATCGACCGGCCAGTGTCACCACAATTATTCTTTTGAAACAGCCATTGAAAACAAATTACATCTGCACTGCGTTTTCATCCGATTGCTCTGGGTGAGCAATGCTCAACGGTTGGGTCGGCCCTGCCTTCGCCGACCCTCAGACCCCTCCCTATAGGTTTGCTGTCTATAGCACACTGTTGCTAACGACTGCTCTGTGTGTGTGTGTGTGTGTGTGTGTGTGTGTGTGTGTGTGTGTGTGTGTGTGTGTGTGTGTGTGTGTGTGTGTGTGTGTGTGTGTGTGTGTGTGTGTGTGATAATCCAGTAGAGGTTCTGGGGGGAAAATAACTAAAATAAGTAGTTAAGGTTAACACAGATTGCTATGTGGGAATCAAAAAAGCAAGGGAATATTCTTGACAATTTCTTTCATACTTCCTGTTTAGAAGAGTAAAAGACTATAAAATATACTTGGTAAGATATTCTGTTTTTACAGTGTATTGTCTAATTACTAGTGATAACACTTAATATAAGACAATCAACTGACCTGAAACATTTCAGTGAGATATATTGACTAATGAGCATTACAGGCTTATTGTCACAGTCACACCTGTTCACTCTTCCTGCACTCTGTCTATTTCTCTCAGTTCACAGCCCAGCCCCCGCTCTCTCACCACACTCTCCCTCACTCACCTAATCAGCCTCATGCAGTGCACCTGTCTGCCACGCCCACCTCATCAGCACAATCACTCTCACCTGCTCACTCTGCTGCACTACTGACCTCAGTATAAATACCCCAGTCTCACACACACTCACTGCCAGATCGTTCTCCGCATTATGCCAGACCTTCCAGCGTTATTCCCAGGACTGACTTCCCGTTGCCGACCCCACTTGTTTGGACTTCTCCGCCTTGCCTCTGCCCCGGTAACTGATTCAGCCTTCTGTCCCAGACCACGGTATTCCTACCTTGCCTCTGCCCCGGTTAACCGACTCAGCCTTTTGTCCCCGACCACGAGATTTGCCTTTGCTCCTTTTGGTTTTTGTCTGCCTGCTCTGCTGATGGATCAGCGCTCTCTAGAGTGGAATATAACCCGTGAGTTATCTCCTGCCTGTCTACCTGCTGTTTGTTCCGCTTTGAATAAAGCTCCTGAACATTACTCTGTCTCCTGGTCATACTGCACTTGGGTCCACACACCACCCGTTACAGTACGATCTGGCCCGAACATGGATCCAGCACACGACACCTCGCCACAGGCTCGGTTCGCGTCTGTGGAGGAGGCGATCCAGAGACACGGTACCCAGCTCGCCGCCACCACTGCCGAGGTTCACCAGACCTTAGTGAACCAGGGACAGGCTGTGACCGCCTTGACGCACCCGGTTCAACAACTTACGGTGGCCCTCACCCAGATTCTCGCGGCGACACAGCCGTCATCTGCTCCGACTCACCCAGAGCTGTTACCAGCGCGTTCACCACCGGTCTCGGAGGTCCGAGTCGGCAAGCCGGAACGTTACGCTGGGGATCCTGAGGGCTGTAACACATTTCTGACGAACTGCTCCATTTTGTTCGCGTTACAGCCATACACCTTCGCCACCGAGGAAGCACGAGTGGCGTATTCTATCAACCACCTGACGGGGAGAGCCCGCCTGTGGGGAACGGCGGAGTGGGACCGCCGAACTCCCGCCTGCGCTTCCTTCCAGACGTTCTCCGAGGAATTACGCAAGGTTTTCGGGGTGGTTTCCTTGGGACTGGATGCCACCGGTGGATTGTTGGGGCTCCAGCAAGGTAATCAAACTGTCACAGACTATGCCATAGACTTCCGAACCAAGGCGCGGCTAAGCTCGTGGAATTTGGCCGCTCAGTGCGACGCTTACATGCTCGGCTTGGCGGACTACATCAAGGATGAACTTATCTCCTTCGAGCTGCCCACCTCTTTGGACGGTCTGATCGAGGTGACCTCTCGACTGGACCGCCGCATCCAGGCCCGGCGGTTGGTGAGACGCCAGGGTCGTTCAAGCAACGATCGTTCCAGCCACGATCGATTCCCCAACGTTATGCACGCCACAACCCAGCATCATCCGCCGACCATTCCCCCTCATCGAGAGACCGAGCCCATGCAAGTGGGACGCACCAGACTCTCCACTGAGGAGCGTGATCGATGCCGACAGAACAACCTCTGCATGTACTGTGGCCAGGCTGGCCATTTGGCCTCCAACTGCTCGGTAAAAGCTCGGGCTCGCCAGTAGTTAAGGAGGTACTGGTGAGCCGAGCCGTTTCCCGACCCTCCTTCTGCCAGAGACCCCTTTTCCACGCCAAGTTACTCCTACCCGAGGGTTCCCAGACAATCTCCACGTTTTTGGACTCAGGAGCGGACGCATCCATCATGGACGAGGGACTCGCTCGGCAGCTGGGGATTGACCTGATCCCTCTTCCTCGCTCTGTTCCTGCCAGTGCTCGCGACGTCATCTGCTGGGGACCGTTACGCACCAGACCACCCCAGTTCACATGCTTCTATCCGGCAATCATCACGAGACCATCTCCTTCCACATCCTGCCATCCCCCGGACTCCCCTCATCCTGGGGTATCCTTGGTTTCCCCCACATTGACTGGGCTACAGGGGCTTTCTGAGGCTGGGGCCCTTCCTGCCATCTTGTCTGCCTGAAACAAGCCGCCGCACCTCAGGTTCCAGTTCCTGAGCTCACGGGGGTCCCCGTCGAGTACCACGACTTCAAGGAGGCATTTAATAAATCCGAGGCTATGTCTCTGCCTCCTCACCGTCCATATGACTGCGCCATCGACCTCCATCCGGGTACTTTTCCACCCAGAGGTCGTTTATGCTCCCTGTCCGCGCCTGAAAGGGAGGCAATGGATAAATACATTAATGACTCTCTCGCGGCTGGTCTCATACGCCCCTCGTCATCTCCTGCGGGGGCAGGGTTTTTCTTCGTGGGTAAGAAGGACAAGACCCTCAGACCCTGCATCGACTACCGGGGTTTGAACGAGATCACCGTCAAGAACCGTTACCCATTGCCTCTAATCACTACTGCATTTGAGCTCCTCCAAGGCGCCACCATCTTCTCAAAACTCGACCTCCGCAATGCCTATCACCTGGTTCGGATCCGAGAGGGAGACGAGTGGAAGACAGCCTTCAATACCCCGAAGGGGCATTACGAATATCTTGTAATGCCCTTCGGGTTGACTAACGCTCCCGCCGTTTTCCAGACCTTGGTTAATGACATTCTCCGGGACATGTTGGACCGACATGTTTTTGTTTATCTGGACGACATCCTCATATTTTCCAAGACCAAGGAGGAACATATACACCACGTCCAGTCTGTCCTGCAACGTCTTCTGGAGAACTCCCTGTATGTTAAGGCTGAGAAATGCGAGTTCCATGTGACCACCGTTTCCTTCCTGGGTTACATTGTATCGGGCGGAAACCTCAAGATGGACCCCGCAAAAGTCACCGCCGTTACGTCCTGGTCCGTTCCTGAATCCCACAAACAACTGCAACGCTTTCTGGGGTTTGCCAACTTTTACCAGAGGTTCATCCGGAGCTACGGCTCGGTCGCCTCTCCTCTCACCGCCCTCACATCCTCCAAGATCCCTTTCCACTGGAATCCTGCAGCCGAAGAAGCTTTCCAGACCCTCAAAACCAGGTTCACCTCAGCACCCATCCTCCAAGTCCCCGATCCAGATCGACAGTTCGTGGTGGAGGTGGATGCCTCCAACATGGGAGTCGGGGGCATTCTGTCCCAGCGCTCGGCCGCCAACCAAAAACTGCATCCCTGCGCCTTTTTCTCCCGTCGGCTTTCCCCTGCCGAGGGAAACTATGACATTGGGAACCAGGAATTATTAGCGGTAAAGCTAGCCCTGGAGGAGTGGCGCCATTGGCTGCAGGGGACCAAGCTACCATTCCTGGTATGGACTGACCATAAAAACCTGGAGTACATCCGCACCACCGAGAGGCTCAACTCCCGACAGGCCAGGTGGTCCCTCTTCTTTACGAGGTTCCACTTCACCCTTTCTTATCGTCCCGGTTCCCGCAACATCAAGCCCGACACTCTCTCCCGCCAGTTCCAGGAGGTGGAGGAACCTACCCCGGGTCATCTCTCCATCCTTCCGGACTCCTGCCAAGTCGCGGTCCTCACCTGGGATATCGAGAAATCCGTGAGAGCCGCGACTGAGGATCAACCCGGTCCCAGCACCTGTCCTCAGAACCGCCTGTTCGTCCCTCAAGCTGGGGGGTTCGTCCAATGGGCCCACTCCTCTAAACTTACCTGCCATCCGGGCATCCAGCGAACCCAAGACGTCCTGCGACAGTGCTTCTGGTGGTCCTCACTCCCCGTGGACACCAGAAAGTTCGTCAACGCCTGCCCGATCTGCAACCAGCACAAACCCTCTCACCAAGCTCCAGCTGGTCTCCTGCGTCCTCTTCCAGTACCCCATTGTCCTTGGTCACACATCTCCCTGGACTTCATCACCGGGTTGCCCACATCCGAAGGCAACACCGCCATCCTGACGGTGGTTGACCGGTTCAGCAAGATGGTCCACTTCATCCCTCTGCCAAAGAGACAGCCGAACTCCTCTCCATCCACGTCTCTGTTCCCCGCACTGGAGAAGGAGGTTTCCTGTCCCTCAGTCCAGACCTTCATCCGCCGCTGCCGTCAGACCTGGACGAAAGCCCGAACAGCCCTGCTTCGGTCCGCCGACCGCTACTCGAATGCTACCAACCGACACCGCACTCCAGCCCCCTGTCTACCAAGTGGGGGATAAGGTGTGGCTGTCGACCCGGGACCTACCACTGCAGGTAGAATCCAAGAAGCTGGGGCACAGGTTCATCGGTCCTTTCGAGGTCGAGAAAGTCATCATCCCAGCGGCAGTAAGGCTCAAGCTCCCCAGGTCCATGCGCATCCATCCCACGTTCCACGTCTCCAGGGTGAAACCAGTCAGGGAGAGCCCCTTGATGCCGGCGGCTCCTCCTCCTCGCCTCATCGAAGGAGGACCTGTCTACACCGTCCATCGCCTGCTTCGCTCTCGTCGCTGGGGACGGGGTATCCAATACCTGGTGGACTGGGAGGGATACGGTCCTGAGGAGAGGTCGTGGGTTCCAGCTCGTCACATCTGTGATCCTCGACTCATTGTTGCTTTCCATCTACAGCACCCGGACCAGCCCTCCAGGAGAAAGACCCCTGCCAGAGACACTCAAGAGGCTCCCGAGTCAGACAGTGAGACCTCGTCGTCCGGGTCCGAGGAACCCTTCCTCCAGACCCCCTCCACCCACCCTACTGAAGATCCGGACTCTGCGGCCTCGGAGGAGTACTTTTTTAATCTTATATAAATATTACATCTTATTTCAAAGGATCTTACCATGCGGATATTTACTTATTCCATTGGCAGATTGTTTTTTTACTTATTACAAGCAAAAACACCTTGAATTAATTGCGATTTCTTTCAATTCACTAACAAAGACCGCGCTTATCACGAGATAGGTTATGACTGATTTATTACGAATGTGAGTCAGAGGGATGAGTTAGGGAAGGGGTTGGAAAGAGGGTCGAGGGATGAAGGGGTAGGGGTCGAGGGATGAGGGGGTAGGGGTCGAGGGATGAAGGGAAGGGGTCGTGGGAAGAAGGGATGAGGGTAAGGGATGGAGGGTGAGGGAAGGAGGGGTGTAGGGTAGAGAAGCAGGGAGGGTAAAGAAGGTTGATGACTGATGGTGGGAGGAGAGCGATTGTGTCCGGTGGCTGGCAGGAACAGGGGGATTGGAGACTCTTGGGTGGGGGCTGTCTCTCCGGAAGGTCAGGTGGCGCAGAGTCCCCAAAAGACAGCTTCAAGAGGACAGGTGCCGATGTGCGTTTCTGATGTCATTTAGGTTGGAATGGATGTAGGTGTGGTACACGGGGGACGACCAGCGGCCGAGGGTCTTGATGACGTGGTCGGGGATTCCTTGGCTTGAGGAGGTGGAGGCGGTCCCCGATGAGGAATGAGTGGCCTGAGTAATGTTCCGGGTGTATACCGGATTTATGGAGGATTTGGTGGAAGTGGTGGTGAAACCAGGTTCTTGTGGCCCCTTTGCCTGTCTCTGTGATGAAAAGCGGGTCCTGTGGAGAAGTTCCGCTGGCTAATCTTGCGCTTATGTAGTCGCATATGGGTTCGAATGGACTTAGGTATGAGTTTAGTCGAAAGATGTAGATGGGCTGGGGCGGACCAGACTGGTTGGTCTTGCTGCGTTTGAGGTGGTAGATGATGGTGTCCGGATGGTGGATGGAGATGTTGGACATGGTGGCGTGTTGCGATGGATGGTGGTCAGAGTTCTGAGCGGTGAATTCCGAGCAGCGCAGGAAGCCGTAGAAGGCCAGCAAGAACATGGACTCCAATGCTTTGTCCATGGAGGGAGATAGGTAGCCGGAACGGAGTGTTTGGATGCAGCGGGTAAGGAGGTCCGAGGTGAGGGGCAGACGTTTAGGCGTGGGGTGTGGTTCGGCTTTACGGAGACCTTTGAGTAACATGGTGATGTGTGAGTGGGACGCAGCTGGACAAGGAGTGCCTGAGGAAAGTTTGGCAAAGAAGTTGATTCCGCTTATGTAGACCCGTATAGTGGAAGGCTTGATCTTGAGGAGTGAATGGGCGAACGTGATGAAGTTCGTGAGGGTCAGGACGTCGAGTGAGGGGAATGGAAGGCCGAGGGAAGCGTGGAAGGCTTCAAAGCTATTCCATCCGGTGAGGTATGATGAGAGTGTTCTGGGGGCGACACTGTTGAGGATGGCGTCTTGGGAGGCAGAGATTAGGTGTTCTAGTAGCGGGGTCAGTTGAAGATGGTGGCTGAAAACGGTGGGACCGGAGTTGGCAGAGGGTCCGCGGCTGGCGCCAATCGTCTGAATTTCTGTAAAGAGAAACGAGAAAGTGAGTCGGCTATGGAGTTTTTGTGACCTGGGATGTGATAGGCTCGGATGATGAATTGTTGCTGGGCCAAAACCAAGGTGAGTCTACGCATGAACTGCATTATGTCTAGACAATGTGACCGTCCTTTGTTGATGATGTCTACGACGGCGCTGTTGTCTGAATATAAAGCGATTGTCTTTTTGGACCATTCCCGGCCCCAAAGAATGGCTGCTATGACTACCGGATACATTTCAGAGATTGCCGAAGAAGGGGTGAGGGATGAGAATTCGTGCGGCCATTCGGCTGAGAACCATTTGCTGCCGTAGAAGCCGCCGAAGCCAATGGAGGGGGCTGCGTCTGTGAACAGCTGGATGTCTTCCGGCTTGGTGATGTGGTCATCGTAAAATAAAGAGATGCCGTTCCATGAGGAGAGGAACTGGTGCCACAGTTTTAGCTCCGTTTTGCATGCTTTGTCCAGGGAGGCGTGGCCATGGAGATTTGGGACAGAGGCGGCGACTGAAAGGAGGTGGGACAAGAAGGATCGACCTTGGGGGATGATGCGAATGGCGTAGTTGAGGTGGCCTAACAGTGAAAGGAGTTGGTGTTTGGTGCATTTGGGGGCCAGGAGGTAATTTGAAATGAGTAAGGAGATCCGATTGATTTTTTCGGTAGGTAGGGATGCTTGGAGTGACACTGAGTCGAGGGTGATGCCGAGGAATTCGAGGGAGGTGCTGGGGCCTACGGTTTTCTCTGGAGACAGAGGAACGCCGAGTTCCTTGAACGCTGAGGTTAAAGTGTTGAGGCCGTGTGCTGGGGGTGAGGAAGGTGGCGTGACGGTGAGGAAGTCATCTAAGAGGTGGATGACGTACGGAAGTTTATAGACGTTGATCAGGATCCAGCAGAGAGCTTCGGATAAGCAGTCGAAGATTTTTGGGCTGCTCTTGCACCCGAAGGTCAAGCGCACTGCAAAGTAATAAGAGCCTTTCCAATGGACGCCGAAAAGATGCCAGAATTCGGGGAGGATCGGAAGAACTTTGAAGGCGCTGATGATGTCTGCTTTAGCCAACCAGGCTCCTTGACCTGCGAGGCGAATGAGGGATGCGGCGTTGGTGATTGTGGTGTACTGCATGGAGTAGTCCGGGCTCGGGATTAGGCTATTGATGCTTGGGATGGAAGAGCCGTGGGGGGATGAGAGGTCTATTATAAGTCTCTTTTTTCCTGAGTATTTCCTAGTAGCTATGCCGATGGGGCTGATTCTGAATATGGGGAAAGGTGAGCTATGGAGAGGGCCGATCATGAAAGAGTCTTTGACTTCCTGAGCCAGGAGTTTGTCGACTATGTCGGGCTCGGAAATGGCGGATTTCAAATTATGGCATGTATAGGACTGCTCTGGTTTAACCTGCAAACCTGGGTGGAAGCCGTGTGTGAAACCTTGTATTAGGAAGCTGGTGAACTGGCGGTCTGGGTGGTTCTGTAAGGCGGAAGCTAGAGCTTGGACCTTGATTGGTGTATTGAGGTACTTACAGAGGCTGTGCTTGGTGGGGTTGTGGGGACAGGTTGGTCTGGAGTGGGCACCTCCGCAGAAGGAGCAGGTGTGGAGGAAGCGGCAGCTAGAGGTGCTGCATCCTAAATCGTTGAAGTTGTTGCAGACCATTCTCCCGCCCTGGAAGAGGACTGGTCTGCCTCTCCTGTCTACCCCTTTGGGGAGAGGGCCGGTGGTTGTTGGCTGGTTGGTGGCTGGTTTTGGGATGATGGATGGTGGGGGAAATGATGGAGGCAGGCTGCGGTAACCGGTGGGGCTCCGTCTTCTAGGAGCGGCTGTGGAAGGCAGGGGGCTGTGAGGGTGCATGTGGTGGCTGGATGTGAAGGTGCGCCACAGGACTCACAGTTAAGGGAGGAGCGAGCTGCAAAGACTCTGCAATATATGAGTGTATACTAGTGTACCCCAGTAAGTTCCCTGGTTGAACTGCTGCACTCGAGCAGCGGCTTCGGATGTGAAAAAGGACAGTAAAAACCGTTGCCGCCGAACCTCAAGGCCAGGTCTAGGATTAACGACAAGTAGTCGTCCAGTGGCTCCAGGGAGGGGGAAGAGCAGAAAACAGGAGGAAAGAATAGGTTTTGGCCGGTTGCTCCGCTATGGGCCCCTGCTGTTGGAATTGTCTGAGCAGCTGAGGTAGCTGGATTCATGTAGGGCGGAGCAAAGTTGGCCAAGGTAGATGATGCAGGAAAGGCAGGAGGGAGAGAAGAGGAAAGGATGTTGGGATGAAAGGATGCATGTGCATGGGTTGATAGTGTAGATTGGGGGAAAACAAGTGCAGAATGTGATGTCTCTGGGGCAGAGAGGGTTTGCTGTGATACGACCTGGCCCTCTGGGGGGGCTGCTGTGGCTGACGGGGATTCCCCGGCCGCCGGATGCGTCGTGACGTCATCGGCGTAGCGGCTGACGCGGCGGCGGGAATCCGGAAGTGCTCTGGAGGTTTGCTGAGTATTGTTGTGTTGGGAGTCCGTGAAAAGTTTGAAAAGTTTTGCTTTCCTGTCGGACTTATTGAACGGGATGTTGCGCTGGGTGAGTACGTTCTTTAGACGGGAGATTGTCCACTTGGAGATGTGGGACATGTTGAGGCTGTTGGAGAGTCGGCGTGGTGAAGGAGGGTCGGGGTGGTTCGAGCGCCTGGATCTCGAGCGGATGGGAGAGCGGCTTCGGGGAGGGACGATGTCCCTCGCGCGCCGAAGTCGAGTTCTCCCCCTGGGGCTGATGGAAGGCGAGGGGCCGACGGCCTCGGAGTTGTCCGGGGATGAATGCCGGGAGCCACGAGGAACGTGGATGGTGGAACGTAGCCGAGGTTGCTGGCGACGAAGGATGGTGGGAGAAGGTTGGAGCCTCGGGACTTCGGGGGTGAGCTTGTGTTCTTCGAACAGCTCGTTGTCGGAAGGGTTGAGGAAGAGTTCCTGGTCCATGGTGCTGGGTAAGCGGTTTTGGGTTCTTGTTGTGTTGTCTCGCGATTCTGACGTCATGAGGAAACAGAGTCAAGGAGGAAGTGGATGGATTCGTCATGCTTAAATACTTTGTGCAGAGCCAATTAGGTGTTCAGGGCGTGGTCATTGTTCCCGAACTACGTTATTTAAAACTTCATTTAATTTTTCTTCTTTGAAGCAGCCCTTTTTCCTTCTTCCTAAAATACTGTTACAAGTAAAGGTCTTGCTGTGCACAGAGTTGCTATTGCCAGTGTTATATTATTCTTCAATATATTATATATATTGATTAATACTGATCCATTAACTTTTTTATGTCATCGAGGTCATATTGATGAGGAGCCAAAACTATTTTACAAAGTTTTGGCTGGTTTCATTTACTGAGGAAAAATGTATTGTAGTTTAGAAGCTCATATCAAAATGTAAACACTAATTTAAAGTACAAGGACCTTCCAATTGTACACAAGTACAGTACTTGAGTTTATGTACTTCATCAATTAATCCATTTGACAGAAAATGAATCAGCATCTATATTAATAATCTCTTATATTCATACATTTTTAACCATTTGATGGTTTTAGTTTTTCAAACATAAATATTTGCTTATTTCCTTGTTAATATTGTACCAAATTTCATATATTTTCGACAGGCAAGACATTTAAAAATGTCCCCGTGGACTTGTAGGACATGTGTCAATATTTTTGGATGTTTTAAAGGACAAACAGTTAGTTGAGAAATTATCAGTTTATTAATTGATAATGAAAGGAATCCTCAATTGCAGTCCTAAATGCATGTGCAATTATTGTGTAATTTTTATATTTCTATTTTATACAAATCTGAACTGATCTCTGAGCAGTAAAATGATTGGTTCTCCGTCTTGTTAAATAATCACATTGGTCGTATCTTGGTCATTGATTATTCTTCTGAAAGCCGTACAGAGAGGCAGCAAGATTGCCACACCACCATCACCCACTACTATTACATCTAACTGTGTTACTCCATCTAACAGCATTAGCCCCGTGCTCTGCAGCACACAAGCTGCTTCCAATAGCCCCAGTCCAGCAGTGCCATGTGACAATGGGAGAAAACAACAACTAATATCCAGCCAGCACAGTTGGTAATTAATCCTGGCTTGGCTTCCCTCGGCCAAGGAGTACAGCAAAAAGGGCTGGGAGGCAGGATCCCTTTGTTAAGCTTTGACCACACAAGTCACCTCACCGGCCCTCCCGAAGCGGGGAAACGCCAACTTTGGAGTATTAAGAAAACCAATAGCCTTGTTGACATGAACACGGAGGCCTAACCCCCGCAGCCTCCTCATATGAAGCATTGATTTTTCTGTCCGGCCACAGCACTAAACCCATTCATTCTCTACGGCCGAGACCGAGATTTGCGCGGAATGCGAGCGCCCTACACACGACACACACACACACACACACACACACACACACACACACACACACACACACACACACACACACACACACACACACACACACAGAGACAACACACACAGGGGCCCTGGCTAAATTCTCCTTTCATCCTCTCAGTCATACCTTGGGGGGGGAAAGTTGAGGATTAAAGTCACCCCTCCTCCTCCGGGTTTCACCATCACTCCAGCACTGAAGAAACACACACACACACACACACACACACACACATGGATACATGAGTAAACATGCAGAGACACACACAGTACCGCCTGCCCTGTGTTGAGAGGCCAAAGGGGAGGTGAGGTTAAATGTATTGGGGTGAAGCTGAGGCTGATCTTTGGGGATTCAGGTCACCGGGTTCACACCGTGGGACTCTCTGGCAGGGAGACAAACACAATGGTGCAGCCCACCGCAGGCAAGACACGTCCATATCGTTGCACAGACTGGTGCAGGTTCCACCGTTAGCCATCGGTCACCTCTGCGGTTTAGTGGGCAGTTGTTTTTTCTCGTTCCCTTGTTCTCTCCCTCTATTGTCTTATTTCTTGTAGTGAGGATTAAGTAGGTCTCTCCGCCTCTCCATCCCATCTCCAACTGCAGTAAAAACAGGCCAAGAACAGAAAGAGTTTGTGATCTTCTTCTAAGCCTGATTAACTAGCAGCACACAGACAACACAAACAAAAGGTTGGGACAGACAGTTGTAACTGACTTTATCTGAATGTGTGATGCAATAAGAGAAATACATCAAATCAAAGTAAAAGGCTGGGATAGAGCAATAGAGGGTAGAAGAACTAGCATTTGCTCAATTAGCACGGGCACATTTGTGAAAGCACAATGTCACAACTGCTCGGGTTGTGATATTGTGGCTCGATTCCCTCCAGGACACGCTGTGAGACATTCGGAGACATTAGCATAGGGTGAGCTAACGAAGAGGGAAGACGAAAGGAAAGGAAAAATTAAAGGAGCAGCATATTTTCAAAGGGTCGGTTGTACCCGATGTCATTAAACATTTATAGAAGTCTCCCCTCAGCGTGAAGAGCAGTTTGGTTTTAGGGAAGATGTGTTGCAGAACAAGTTGGGGGTGAGTGGGGGGGGGAGTCACACTTTTAATTTGTTTGCTTTCTCTCTGCCTTAATATCTTACAGATAACAGACACATAATTCTTCTCTGTAGTGTTTGGTCTAATTTGCTCTAGTAGTAAGAAAAAAAAAGGAATAAAGTAAGTTCACTAATTGAGCTGCTACAAGAACTGGAAACAGCCATCACCTGTAAATGACACAGTGGTCCATTTTGCAGAAAGAAATTCCAAGCATCCCGAAATCCCATTAAGATGTAGTGAATGTGCACGCCTCTGCCCAGAAGAGTGAAGCTATTTCTAGAGCTATTCCAAAAGAAAAAACATCTGAAATACTTCTGCTAGTACACAAAGACCAAATAAGTTCTTTCTAGAATATTATTTACCCTTTTCTTTCATTTTATTATACTGTTATAAAGATAATACGTATTAATCAACATTTATTTTAAAGTGCCAGTGGGCTAATTTCCAACTGCAGTCCTTGAGTGACATTTTGAGAAATACAAACATAAGACAGTAAGACGCTGACATTGGAACCAAAGCAACAAAGCTGCATGCACAAGACAAATCATGCAATGCAACAGGGAGGAGCAAAACATTGATGCCACAGTACTGCACAATCATCACATACACAGTTTACAAAGTGCATTGTACTCAACTTAGTTCTGTTGTCATTCAATCTGCCTTTGACAATGTCAGGATTCATAGCACGCACAAGAATGCAGCCGGCTTATAGGCTACCTTTAACTAAAGGTCTACGTTCCCATGAGCACACATACGCATTCTACTAAACAAGCCTGTGAGTGAGCACGAGAGACGATCCATTCATTTTTTTTGCACTAGCATTACCGATACAAAAACACCATAAATATCGGAATAGCCTACCACACGCAAGCCACAACAGCCAGCTAAATAATACAATATGACCAGAAGTGTCTAAATATAGCTTTAGCCCCTGGGGATACAGACTTTTTGGAGGCCCTACCCTCCCTCTGCAATATACCACAGGAACAATTATTTCAGCACCCCACCTCAATGGACAGCGACAAATGGTGAACTAAGTACCCTCCTAATCAGTAAACAGAATACGAAATAGGACTGTGTCGAATAACTCGAACTTCATTCATATCGTTGATATCCAGGATTCTTAATCAACATTTGAATGTTGCGTAGCTTTTATTTGTAGAATTTGATTCTACTGATTGTTTCCAACTCCTGTGATCCAAACATTTCCAATAACACCAATGCCCTGTGAAGCCCGAAAGTCAAAAAGGCTTTATGTAATCATTTCCAAATGTACATGTTTTTATCTAACAAAATATACTGCTTCAATTTATTGGTGTTATGTCTTTCAGAAACATTCTCTGCTAATGTGGTCCACGTTGCTTTAAGAAAAAACTGATTAGGAAATAGTTCATCTCTGTAACAAATAAGTGTCAGAATCAGCCATAACTCTCTTTCAGCTGCACTGTGAACGGAGCCTTCAAAGCGATCTCCATTTCTCCTTAAACTGTATTTCCACCATTGATTACTTTGCTCTGGTTGTTGATCCAATTAATCCTCAGTTCTGTCCTCTCTGTTGTCTTTTCAGAGTGGCAGGTTGCCACAAAGCATAAGTCATTGTGTCCACGTCTTTGGCTTTTCCTTTAATGCTGAGCCAAAATCTCCCAGCACCAAATGAGTCCTGGATCCACATCGAACTTCAACTGATTCATGAAGATTCATGTTTCTTTGTGTTGGCCAATGCACAAAATGTGCATATACACTTACACACAAGTAATCATAACAGTGTTTCCAGATCTCATCAACTAACTTGTTGTGATGTTATTATTACTGTCAGCAATATAATATGAAAACAGACCCAAGTTGTAAATTGGATTTATCCCTTCAATGGACATTTTTTGGCAGAAATGGAATATAACATAAATAAGTATGATTAACTATGTTATTACCTGACAATTTTAATTGTTATATTTTACTTACATTGAAATGAGCTATTTATATCTTCATAGGGGGCGTGTCCTCTTAATGGTGTCCGCAGTGTTGCACTGCCATGTTTCTACAGTGGCCGAGAACGGACAAACCAAATACTGGCCATTCAAGTTTTTGTGTCAGCCACCAAGGTTCTCCTTTCGGCTTAGTTTCAGTGGGTTGCGGTCTGCAACCTCTCTGCAAGACGCTGCCAAACCCTTCAAACTTGCCCTTAGAAGTCCAAAACATGTCAAATTCCCAACTTTTTCGAGTCATGATATTAACCCATTACTGAGTGCAATCAGTCACTGTTTCTTGTCAGATGTCATTCAGTTGAAGAGAGGCCATTCACTCCCTTATCCCGTACTTTCAGCTAAAGGTGTACATTCATGAAGGAGAGGATCACATAAAAAAAGGTGTGAAGTTGAAGGCAACGTGGACCACAAAGGGTCCACGTTGCCTTCAACTTCACACCTTTTTATCACAACGAGGCCTGGGACCCGTGCGCCATGTTAGATTCCAGTGGTGTAAACAGCGAGAACGTGACACGGATCTTGATCACGGAATGGCTTTGGGGAACGCATGGCTTGCGGAAGCAGACGCCATTTATTCATTTTATTTTTCTTCCTTCTCTTTTCAACGTGCTGCGTTGGCCGGTGCAAATTGCAGATAGTGGGGGAGTTCGGGGAAAGGCAAAGGGTTGTTGCTGCCCTGGGATATTTATCCTGGGAAAATTTCCACAGGAGATATTGTGTGATCTCTCCTTAACTCTGACAGAGAAAAAGAGAGAAGGCTGAGGGAGAAATAGAAATTGTAATCACAGTATGCTTGAGGGAAATGCATGTAGCTCACAGAAAAAAAAGAACCATTACGTCCAGAGACTTTTCTTTGTGAAAAACTGAATAGAAACTAGCATTGCACTTTAAGTAATCAGACCATGTACCACTGAGACCATGGGAACAACGTGTTAATGCAGCTTAATCTCTAACGCCCAGGGGATACACACTAGATGTTTCTTTCCCGGCTCTGTACAGCTGGTATTACATTATGGAAACAGGGATTTGGAATTAGGCTCATTCCATGAACATGAAATACACCATGATTTACAACAAAGCGATACACAGTTGTGCCATCAATTTAAAAAGTGCATGCATAAAGGGAAAGACATCTCCTGAAAAGCAACTTTCTGTCAGAATCCACGGACCGAAAAACTGCAGACACTTTCAGAGCAGAGAAATAAGCTTGATTGTTTTTCTTTAGTTATCAAAATAGTATTTAAAGTCCAATGTAAACATTGTCTTTCTCAATCCATATATATATATATTGACATTGGATCAAATGACTATGTGTAAAAAGAAAGGGGATACTTGATGAACTCACAGAAAATGATCACACTTTGCAATTCCCATCCGCTCCATGGCCTAGGTGCTTCTTCTCAGCTCATTATTTAGTTTTTCCAACCCACAAATACTACACACTACCTATTTTGCAGTAAATGTCAGGCAGACAAATTTTGCAATTAAATAAAGCTCACGAGTAAAAAGAGACCAAAACAGATCTAAAATGAGAGGATTCAAAACTACATGTGACAAACCCACAGAGAGAAAATAAAACGGACTCAGCGGTGCCCCTCAGCTCTACGCAGCATTTCACCCTCACGTCTCTCATCTTTTTTTTCCAGCAGCAGCAGGCATCTTCAAATTCATTGTTTACTACCTGCTTAACACCAAACTGTTCACCAGGTAGTTGTTTACTTTGTCTCTGCACTCAGCATCCCACTAAGGAACCACTTAGTTCCACAAATTTTGGAGGTTAAGACCAAAACAGAGCTAAAAGGAGAGTGAACATTGGGTTTACGGGCATAGAGAGGGCGGAGACAAAAATGAATGCTAATGTTTCCTGTTACTGCTGTGTGTGTAATTACTTTGCTAACCTTTTTGGCAAAATATTTATATAAGGTGATAATACTCAAATGTTGTTTCCAGCATGTTTTAATGCCACCTAAGCAACTTAAAACGTCAACTAATACCCCATGGAGTAAGAGGAAAAAATAGATTAACAGTAGTATAATAACTGGAAAGGAAACAAATTATTTAAATGGAGTTCCAGGATAATGTGTTGGTGGCAGACACTGGTGTCAATGGGCAGATTTGTGTGTCGCTGTGGGTTTTCATGTGTGACGGGGCAGACAGTGAGCCGCCAGTCCATAGACTCGTAGACAGGGTGTAGGAGGTGACTGATGACCACCATCACTTCACTATCAGCTCTTCATAAGATTCAATAAACACACACACACATAGTAAACATGGATGATGGAGCTCTCAAGAATATCCCACTGTGGCTGGAAAAGCACGTCTGACCTGTTAAATCTACCTGATGCAAAACCTTAAAACCAAATGAGATGCAAACAGTGTTACAAAATAAGTAATTACATTAGGTTTTCCTGAAACAGTAATTCACATTTCAAGAACACATGAAGTTCACCTGCTTTCACATTGTTCTCAAGATGTTGTCTTTGCATGATTCAGGCTCCATTATCATATTAGATCTTAAAGGTTATAAAAAAGAAAGAAAAAACAATCAAGGAAACAAATCATTGTGTGCTCGGAGGTCATTTTCATCTCCACCCCCCACCCCCCCACCCCCTCCCTCCGTGGCATTAAAGCTGCTCACTCTCTGGTGTCAGCAAACTGCTCTTTCAAACAGCCCTCTGAGTGAATTACAATTTTCTTTCCTTTCCCTGTCTTTTCTCTCATTTCTTTTTTTCTTTCTTTTCTGATGGGCCACTGAACCCCTTTCCCTTGCTGTGTATGCACCAGCAAACATGCTGATACGATCTTAAAGGTCATGTTCTTTTCACGTTGACAGAGGCCTTCCAAAACTTCGACGAGGGGGTCCCTCTAAAGGAGAGCGCTGTTACACTGCAGCAGCAGCGGTAGTACTAGCAGTAGTAGTAGAAGTAGTAGTAGCAGCAACTCAAGCTGAAACGCACTGATTAATGCTCTATATCAAAAGCCGTTTTTTTTTATATTCAACCTGCATTTCCTGGAGGTAGTCATGCTGAACCAGGGTGGCCCATCAGCCCCGGTGCTCTGCGCCTCCCGTTCTTATTCATCGAGATGTAAAAGGATAAACCGATTATCGCTGATGAGCAGCACTTGGGTTCGCTCCTTGAGCTGCTGCGCCATCCAATCATGTAAAATGAGCTAAAAAGCTAAGTAGGTGCCCTTCTGATACAGGCACTATATCACGTACGGCCGCGGAAACAGTTCTGCTGAGCGCCGCAAACACAAACAACTCAACGTGGTTTCAGGGTATTGCTGTGAGTAAACACAACAGATAAATAACTCAAAGTTATTGTGTGCGGTGTGTTTCAGTGTGCGAGATCCGAGGACATTGGTGCTCAGGTAGTACATGCAGGTTATATGTGTGTGTGTGCATCTTGGTGTATGTCTTTCCGTGCGTGTGTATGTATGTTTGTGTCAATGTTGGACTACTCTCGCTCGACAGCTCCTCTCTCCCTGGCCTTGTTTTTAAAAGGCAACCATAATGGCCGGTAAGGACAGCCTTAAGAGCTGCTGGCAGCTTGAAGCTTGACGCAACCAAAGGTCATTGATTCCCCCCCTCCCCCCTCTCCTCTCCCCTCTCTTTTTTTAAACAGTTCATCGGGATTTTGGCATTTTGTGAACACACACAGGACAGCTCGCCGACAAGCCGACCTTGACAGCGAATTGGATAAATAAACCTTCAATTTAGCCCGCTCTCCTCCACTCCCCTTTCCCCGAACGCAGCTCGCCCGGCTCAGGCAGCTAAGTCCCACCGGGAGCCTTCACCTATCCATATCGTTCAGCCCACGCTCGGCTCGGCTCTCCCCCTCCCTCCCTCTCTCCCGGGCCTGTCTAGCGGAGCTGCCCTCAACCGCTGTGACAAACACGGCCTTAAAGATAAGCTAATAGCCCCCTTGCGCTCCAGTCAAAGTCAATCCTCGCGCCACGTCGGAAATGTAATGCCAATTCCATCTCTCAGCACCCCCTCCACCCCCACCCCGTCCATCCCCGTTTCCACACAGCCGACACCATACCTCCCGCCTCAGTCTCTGCCCGCCTCAGTCAAACCCAGCAAACACATAGGGCGACGCAAAGACACGCACTGGCATGCATGCAAACACACACTTCTCCATACCTATCAGATGGGCTTCACCCGTCCCATGGGGAGTGGCGGGGAGTGAGAGCACCACTCCATAACGGGTAATGACATGGCATTTAATGATACTGTCCAAAATGATCCGGGGCCTCTTGCAGACAGCTACGGCTGCTCCGCATGGAGGCCGCGCAGCCGTGGAGAGAGACAGATAAGCTTGGCTGGGCCTGCTGTGTGTGTGTGTGTGTGTGTGTGTGTGTGTGTGTGTGTGTGTGTGTGTGTGTGTGTGTGTGTGTGTGTGTGTGTGTGTGTGTGTGTGTGTGTGCGTGTGCGCGTGCGCGTGTGCGTGTGCGTGTTCGTCGTTTCCTAACACGGCAGAGGCAATACTGTATCTATCACTCGTCCTGTCGCCTGATAGGGTGTGACATGTGCCTTCGCCGTGCACCGCCGTCATTCCTTCCCCATCGCCTCACCTCTCCACCCTCTATCTCCTCTTTTCTCCTTTCATTTGTTCTCCTCCCCTCTGTTTTTTCTCATTTCCTTACACATTGTAAAAAACTAAAAAAAGAGGTTTTCCTCAAAATAAGTGTGTTTTTCTGTGCAGTGCTACAGTGGCAATAGATGAACATCACGCTGCAAGGCTAATAACAACCAGTCTGAACAAAAGAATGCATTTCAAATATGTGTTGTGTTTGGGTGACAGAGGGAAGGAAAGAAGAAATGTTCGAAGGTTGATAAAGAGACAGATCAAGCCTAAGTCAAATGGACATTCCTTCGCCCTGTTGAAATGGACGCTGGCCGTCGCTTCAGATCACATTTCCAGCCTTCAGCCCGAACAGGAAGATGCAGCACACACCATCCTATCCGATCCACCACTTGAAAGAGCTACGACAGATGAGGTGCATATGGTTCCACTTAGGAGTGAGTTAACACCGAGGGGCAATGTCACACAGTTTAAAAGCGCACTGCTCTGACTGTCTGTGAGGGCGATGATGGGTGGTGAGAGCCGGAGCATACGACAATGGAAATGTCATTAGGATGTGCAGTGTTAACCCACAAGAACTGGTGCCGACAGGTCTTATGAATCACATGTCAGCCACACAGCGCCAGTGTGTCAGCTGGTCTTGGTCTTAAAGAGGTTGCAAAACCAATGGACGTTATGGATATTATGGACTTTTGAATGATTTTAAACAATTAGATATTATACATATCAGGCGGTTCTCTTACACTGTTGCATTACTTTTAGTACGATCCATCGTAATTTATATAAATCCCACCGAATCAAATCATACTCATTTCAAGTAAATGCGAATAGGGATGTATAAAGAGCACAAACGCAGCGTAGGGAGGAGTTCGGGTTGGATGGGTGGAGAAAACACCGGACTTCATCCAGGAGGTGTCCAGTGTGAAACCAGAAGTCCCAGTGTTGAGTTATTAGTAACCACACCTCCGTACTTATGTGACGGGATCTCTGCTGTCATTTTAACCCAAACCACAACCTTTTCCTGAATCTAAGTATTTGTGTTGCCTTAACTGACAAGTAGTTTCCTGTAGTTTCCTGTGAAGATGGAAACTTTATGCATGCACAGTAATGAGAGGATATTTTACGGAATAAATGTGGTTGTGAAACAAAGGATCGTTCTGGATGAATCTCTGATTTTACATATAATTGCTTGATTTCTCCAAATAAATAGTTAAATGCCCTATTTTAGCATAAATATGATCCTTGTAATATCAAAATAATTTCCTCATGTGCAACATAAGGATACTGTTCTGAAATCAAAGAATATAATTTATTGTTATCAGCCAATAGCATTAGAACATAGCACTAGCAGAGCACTATATATAATATGATATAATATGAAATTATAAATGACTCTCTCTTTCGCTCTCTCTCTTTCTCTCTTTCGCTCCCTCTCTCTCAAGCAGGAAGTCTGTTTATCAATCTCCACCTGCTCCGTTTCAGACCACGGACAGCGCCACACCTACAAAAACCCAAAAGCGTCTCCCCTGTATAAAACACATTCTAATGCCAAGTCAACAAGATGTATTATTTATTTGAGTATTTGGGCTTTTTTGTATGGTGTGATAAAAAATGGAAGCCAATGTCACAAAAATATTATGGAATATGGATGAATGAAAAAAGAAAATCAGGAATGGAGGATTAGTGGAAGATCTTGAGCGATCAGTCTTAGTCGGGGTTACCCCCACTGTGGTGCATGCACAGATCTTATAAAACATGAAAACCAATGTCTTAAAATTGTGTTAAATGACATGGAAACTGATCTTCCACACACTGAGCAGCTTCCAAACAATTCCAGGATCATACTGTGTTTATTTAGAGTGGAGTGGCTTGCTTTTTACGCTCAAAGCAAATATCAAAACAACCTCTGGAGTTGTAAGACAATTGCTTAACTCTCTGACTTTTAGAATTGGTTAATGTTTGCTGATAAAGAGGACTACACTTCCAATGTGATTTTAATTCATTCTGCTATGGTCCTTTCTCCTCTTTGTTCTCCATCATAAGGAATTTGAACGCACATACTAAAGCACGGCTTTCACACAGAAATCACAGACATGTCGTCCCGTACTGTTTCAGTTACAGATCTGCGTCTGCATCGGCTTGACTTTGCACACCTGCACACATAGGCCTGGTGCTATTTCAGAGTGTGTGTGTGTGTGTGTGTGTGTGTGTGTGTGTGTGTGTGTGTGTGTGTGTGTGTGTGTGTGTGTGTGTGTGTGTGTGTGTGTGTGCATATGTCCATATGCATGTGTGTCACCCACTCCACTGTTTTTCTGACAGCCATAATGACACCTCGGAGTGCTGAAAGTAAAACACGACCTCCAGCTAAAGCCGAGCTGGCTGCGATAATGAGTGGCTTGCACCGATCGCTCTGACAGACGCGGAATAAATCCACGTAGGCGACTCAATCAGGTAATTAGACTCAACCTACAATGCTGGGTAATAAGTGTTTAGGTAGAGCTAACAGCTACCTTCACACACCTCGGCTGCATTCACCCCTAGAGCAGGTTAAGTGAAGCTTTCTTAAGAAAGGGGGAAAAAGAGTAGAGAAAGCAGCGTGTGTGTCTGTTTGCACAATGGGCGCATGTGTGTGTGTGTGTGTGTGTGTGTGTGTGTGTGTGTGTGTGTGTGTGTGTGTGTGTGTGTGTGTGTGTGTGTGTGTGTGTGTGTGTGTGTGTGTGTGTGTGTGTCCGTCTCAAAGAATCGGCATTACCCCGTATGACATTGATCAGAAGGTCCTATGTAAATACAGGCGTTAACAAGATTTGTGTTTGCTTGCCTGTGTGTATATATGTGTGTGTGTGTGTGTGTGTGTGTGTGTGTGTGTGTGTGTGTGTGTGTGTGTGTGTGTGTGTGTGTGTGTGTGTGTGTGTGTGTGTGTGTGTGTGTGTGTGTGTGTGTGTGTGTGTGTGCACGTCAGGTGTGTGTATCTCCAGAGTATATGAAGCCCTGAGGGCAGCCCAGGGGCTCGCCTCCGGCATCTGTTCCTACACCGACAAGAGCAAGACACACTAAGACTGTACCCTGCAGCCAAGCTATCTAAACACACACACACACACACACACATACACACACACAGAGTGGGAGCCCACTAACCTTTTCAAAAAATCATGCATGACGTTACAAACAATTACAGAGAGACAACCTGGCATGGAGTGCCAAGATACTGCAACAGCCGTCTCTGTCTTACAAGGCCGCTGCTTCTCAGAGGCTGTAGGGCAAATTCATGAGGATAAATTATGTAATAGGAACCGGTGGGGTCTGGGAGCTTCTTCCTGAATGCAACAAATGTATGCAAATTCAACCTACGAGCCACACTATCACTTAGATGTACACTTTTTTCTATTTCTTTACAACCTTTCCACAAAAACATTAGAAAAAATTAAAAGACCGTCTGGTCTCCAACACGCCTGGCCAACCTTGGCATCATGTTATTACTTTGACTACAGCGGACAGTCAGACCTCTAATCTCATACACACCAGGCCACAACATCATCCAATCTGATTTATGTTTCATTTGATGCTATATCCTGTCACGTTTAATTAGCTTTTGTCTTTTAGTTTTGAGACCTTTGTGCGAAGATGTTGCAATTTTTCTTTATATTCTTCTTTTGTTTTGTCATTGGGGGTTCCATACTGTGCCTAAGATGATAATACAGTTGTGTTTACAGCTTGTTTCACTCCCTCATAGGTGCCCAAAATATATATATATATTTCATGAAGGTTCAAACAGTCATCATGTTGAACAACTATCTCACTTTTTCTTTTTTAAATATTCCCAAATTATTGCAAAAATACAGAACAAAATGTTTTACTTATTTTATCACCTTTTTGACAAAGCCACAGCTTAGTCATCTCTGGGCCCAGTGATTCTGGGAGTTTAATTCTCTCCTTCCTCAGACCCCCACCCCCACCCCACCACTCTGTTGTTTATATCAGATGGACAAATAAGTGTAGCGGGATCGTATTAGAAATGCAAGCAGCCTGCCCGAGCATCACAAATCAGTCCTCTCTCTCTCTCACTCCCAGTGTCCCTCTCTCTCTCTCTCTCTCTTTCTCGTTGCCATCACTCACCGGGCCGAGCACATATATTGCAGACAGAATTACTGGGTGGCTGACACAAATGAGCGGGGCCTGGGAACCTGCAGTAAACTAATTACAGCCTCGGCCCCTGTCTCAAAGCCGGAGAGATACACTGTACTATCCCAGTGCTGTTGTTACAGTACCAGCCCTCTCTGCATGTCTGTGCATGTGTGTGTGAGTGTGCATGCATAAAGGAGCAAGTGACTTTTAACCTTGCACTTATAGCTCAGAAATCAATAGCACACTTGTATCATTATAGTCATAAATCAATTGTATTTTGGTGTCTATTTCTTTTTCCAGTGTTACTATGCAAAGTCTGATAATCGCACCTCTTGTTGGTTCTAGCATCAGTTCTATCAGAAACCGGAAAGTACTTATTTATTGAAAGAAGAGCAAAGAACGCCACTGAAGGCTTTTCCCTTATGTGAAAAATGTCTCTGCTCTTCTCCCGACTGGCTTCAACAAGAGTTTGATTGACAGATTGTTACCCAATCACATGCCAATATTTATGAAATCACCTGTTGTTTTCTAAACAGTTTCCGATGACGGCTTCACAGATGGTTCTGTGTAACAAATTATCAGGCGAATAGGTGAGTGCACTGTAACATCTGTTTCACTTAAATCAAACCACATAATATACACAAACTGTGACTCTGATAATTAAGTAGAAATGTGAAAAAGCCAAGAAAATGGCTTCAAGCTTCTTTATTAAAGCCGGTTTAAGAATTACATTGCAATCAATAAAATTGGGTCAAATGAAAAATAAATAGTTGTGTATATTAAGTTGCATAATCTGTACTACTAGTAACACTTGTTGTGCGCACTGCATTAAAACTATACTAAATACTACTACTACTTTGAATAATAAGAATAACATTAATATAAATACAGTTCTTACTGTACTTAACTGTAATTGTTTTTTAAACTCTTTAATTTTCACTCAATTTCCCAAGAATAACCCTTCACCCAATACTCACATATCTGTCCAAACACACAAACATTAAAAGAAAACGTGTTTCAATCAAAACCAAAAAGACTCAGTCCTGTCTGATAGCTGATGACTAAACCCTCCTGTCATCTGCAAATTTACTACCATATTTAAAGTGAAACCTCCAGAAGATGATTGTAATTGCAATTGTTACTCAGGTTTATGATCAGGTGCTTTATGCCTCTTTTGTTGGCTAACCACCCTTTTATATGAAGCATTCATATCTTTTGAATTATCAGATTTATTTTTGCCATGCCTGTGGAGGTCCTGACCCTTGATTGGGAACAACTGATCTAAACTACTTTATTTTGACATGAAACCCAAAATGAACACACCGAATTGGGTCTGGTTTAAACCCTATGAGGTCGTCTGGCATAGAACTGTAGAAGAAAAACATGATCAAGTCAGATTTTATACAGAACATTTCTCAGTGGCTTCCACAGGATTGAACCTGATTAAGTTAAGACTCTGAGACCCTCAAATGAACAACAGATCAACACAATTCTTTCATGCTCCTCCTTAAAGCAGAATAACAACCAAACTTATTCAACATTAGTAAAAAAAAAACTCTCTCTCTTTGAAATAAAACCCTAACTTACCAAAACCACAGAGCACCTAAACAAGTTAATAAAGATATTTTCAAGATAAAATGACATTGGACTAAAACAGTTCCTACCGCACTGGACTGAAAGGACTTCTCTGCTATTATGTATATCTAATAATGATAATAATGTAACCCAGATTCTATATACAGATTTGTCTCTCCTTCCTCTCTCGCTGCTGCCTCAGTTCCTCCCTGTCAGCGCTTGCTAGTTCAGCTGGGGTTGGTTTCTCTGCCCCTTTTCTTAATTGGCGTTAAAGATGCCCAGGGCCCCGGCAACACACACACACACACACACACACAGTGACTCTGTGCTGCTTTACAGTGGCAGAGGAGAGAGGCTGACGTGTGGGGAAATTAGCCTTGGGTGTAGAGAAAGGGGGAAAAAAGCCTCTGAAGCAGTCCTTTACGGGATGAAAACTGCAATGATGGCGAATATTCCACTCTTAATTACTGCCTGTTTACTCTGCCCTCCCCCAGCCTTTTCGCCGCCCCCACGAGCCACCAACCGACACCCCCGTTTTTCTACTTTCTCACCCCTCACCTCCCTCTCTTCCTGCTACACCCCCGCGGGGCATCTATAACGGAACCTGTGACTCTAACATAAGGGATAAAAAATGAAGGTAAAGAAAAAAAGCTTCCTCAAATAAAGGATGGGAGGGGGAGTAGGTAGCGGGCATGATGCTACCTGGTTTTCACTTTGATGTGAGTCCATTAACAATGCAATGGCTCATACAAATAATTCTGATGTAAATGTTGAATAATTAAATCTGTGATATTGGCAAAAAAAATATACATTAGTACCTATACATGAAAATATCTAGTTTGAAGTTAATCTTCGTTTGTTCAAAAGACAAGAAACTGTGCTTTTGTTCCTAAATAACGTGTATTAACTTAATCCCAGCCAATTTTTGGGGTAATCCCCCATAAATTGTCCCAATTTAAAAAATATCTTCATAGAAACTGGAGATGTGGTGTGTGGTTTTGAAATGATTATCTTCTCAAACAACTCTTTCAGAAATATGTCAGAAATGTATTATAAAATACTTGATCTACATCAGAAATTAAACTGGCTTTACTTGGAAATTTATTTTTTTACATACAAAATAATTAAGTAGTTTATGCAAAGACTAGTCTTGCTTCATCTAAATTTACCTTTATTTTCTTCAGTAGATCAAGCAGGATATTTTTATACAGCTCAATTATTTACTGAGGGAAGGAACTAAATATCTAAAACTCAATTCTTTAAATGGAAAATGTGCAAGCTACCGTCACCTCACTCCCTCTGTCCTCCTTCTAGAAACACACACACACAGACACACACACACACACACACACACACACACACACACACACACACACACACACACACACACACACACACACACACACACACACACTCTTACAAATCAATCTTGTGGCTCCCTATTGCTGGTCTCTAGAGAGAGGCTCATCTTGGAAGCCACAGCAGGGTTCACTATTGACCCAGTCCATGGACTGAGACTGAGAGTATGACTCCTTCCTCTTTCTCTTACCCACCCGCACACACACACACACACACACACACACACACACACACACACACACAGACCCACTCCTTGTTCCAGAAACAGGCCACTCCTCTGTGACACACTAACTTACACACAGAGTAGTGGCTAAGATCACCGGTTGGGGACTGGCAGATCTGTGCTCTTATCCCCCACACTCATTGTGTGGGCAGTGCATGGTGGACCACTTATGGAGCAGTCAGACTGGAATCTGAAATTCACTCCTGCTGTGTGGCTAAAAGCAGGAGAGGACAGGAAATAGTGTGTGTAGTGTTGAAAACATAACCTGGGGGACAACCTGCAGTCTACAAAGTTCTTATTTTTTCACATACTTTGCTGTCATTTAACCTCTCTCATTCTCCTTGCACTCACTACGGCAACAGTTTCTTCTCTGCTGCTTGTATTATTATACTGTGCAGGAATACAACGGGAATATAGACAACCAGTATTTCCTGACTAAAAGGTCTCCCACTTGACGTTTGAGAGCTATGCAATTTTGGATGTTAAAGATCAGTTGCAGGTGCACTACATTGGTTAAAGCGTCGACACATTGTAGACCACACCCCCTTGAGACACCAACAGACCATGCCAAACAGGCCACGCCTGCCCCTTTGTCGTCAGCTGACCCTGTCTCCCTTCCATAGTCTGAATGTGAGCACAAGCTTTCCATTAGTCCCAAGTTTTCAGCGGTTTCCTCCTCCATTTCCGCTATCTTTACTTATGTAATTAAAGCCTAACCAAGCAGTTTTGTTGCATTAACCTAACGGAGCAGTTTTTTAATGTAAGCAATCCTTACATTTAAACCTACATTGGAAGTTTATTTTGAAAAGACATGATGCACGTAGTGAGTAGAAACTGACACGCTGTCGCAAAGTCCGAACCTGACGCCAGAAGGTTACCTAGAGCGTCATACTAGGCTGTCCAAGCATTGGTATTTAATGAGTAAGGGATGAGAAGCTGTAGAGGAAGGATCCGGCTTCGGCAGTCGATGTGTCCTTGGGCAAGACACTTAACCCCAAGTTGCTCCCGAAGGCTTGCCATCGGTGTGGACTGGATGATGAATGTTAGTTAGAGTCTGATGGTGGCACCTTGCATGGTAGCCTGTCATCAGTGTGTGAATGGGTGAATGATATGTAATATACTACGTAAGTCACTTTGGATAAAAGCGTCTGCTAAATGACTGACTGTAATGTAATGTAACTCTGCCAGCAGACTGCTCTCCTTAAGGACAGAAGCAGGCCACGCCCCTGTTACGGTTGTAGACCACGCCCTTCTTAAAGTCAACAGACCATGTGCTTGGATCCTGCCAGCTGACCAATGTGGCCATGGATTGCCCGGAGGAGTCCGATGTATTTGCTCGTATTGATTCACAAACACGACTCCATTATTAGAGGTGAGAAACAAGGGGAGACCTTATCACAATAAAATACCAATGATACTCAGGTTAAGTCAGATTTGATGCAAAACTGCTCAAATTTTTATATAAATTATATATTTTTCAAAACTATTTCTACTTGTTCTAACACACTTTTCGTTATCCTATAACCCTGTTATTCTAATGCCATTCATAAGGTATTTGTTTCAGTTTACAGGGAGAGTAAACCAACATGTGTGGTCATTTCGTGTTCTTTTTTTCTCTAAGAGCTCAGTTTCTCCTGAGTTTGGGAGTTGGATGGGTGGGGGGGTTAGAAATATTTCCCTGTCCCCCAGTGAGCGCGATGCTGTATTAAAGCCATATTTCGCATCACACGTGGCAGATATATGGGGTGTCTTAAACAATATGAACTATGTGTTAAGAAATAAATTGCTTACACCACTAGAATTCTTACAGGAACACTTCAATCCAGACCCCCAAGACCATCCAAGATCATTATTTCTTGCACATTTTCCCCAGTGCAAGCAGACACGGGTACTGATTGTAATAAAACACACTGTGTGGAGGTGGAGGGGGGGTTGTGGGAAGGCTACCATGACAGTGACAGCGCTGTATGCCATTCATCTTCTTCATTTACACTCCAGGATTTCAGCGCTCTCGGCAGCGGCTGCAGTCAATGTGCTTGCTTCAAGTCAACGTTGTTTTATTTTGAAAGGGGTTGATTTTAAGAGTCGTAGCCATATTTTTCCTTTCCATCAGTCTTGCTGTGTGTGTGTGTGTGTGTGTGTGTGTGTGTGTGTGTGTGTGTGTGTGTGTGTGTGTGTGTGTGTGTGTGTGTGTGTGTGTGTGTGTGTGTGTGTGTGTTTGCGTGCGTGTGTGTGAGAGAGAGAGAAGGACTAAGTGAGTAGAGTTCAGTTGCTGAGATGGGAAGCACAGAGGCCCATTTTGGTTTTTTGAGTTTTGGTGTGTGTGTTTGTCTAAGGGGGGCTTGCTGGAGGAGAGCAGCATGCTTTCTCACTGTTAACATGTCTGATGCATAAATCTACTCAACGAGCTAAGGATAGCTGAACTTGGAAGACACACAGTTAAGTTTAACACATCCTCTCTCTGCCCGACTTGCTTGGGTTCTTCTACGGCTTTAAAGTGGACAAGTCAGCTGTAGCATCAATTTTAACATTAAGATTAAGTTGTCTATAAAAACGTACCTGTTTGCTGTAAGAAAAATGTGAATTACAAGTCTATCACACCCTGTGCTACATAGTGCAACACATTTTTTTTCATTTGATTCCAGCTCTTGAGCTCTTGCCACATACATTTGAAAGGATCTAATTTTACCACGGCGGTCAGTGGGGAAATTAGACAACAGAAAAACTCACTGAAAGTGCTACATCTGCATTTTTACATTTAACAACCCAGGGATGGTGATTTATATGGTGTGTGAAAGCTCAGGTACAACACTCAAACGTCATCCTAAAGTGAGCCACATGCTACCTGTACACCCTGCAGGGGTGTTCTAATTTTACCCTGAGATGTGTTGAAACGGAAATCAGCTCCTCGGGAAAGGAAAGCAAGACAGAGGACGATGTCTGACCCGAGAACGACTTCTCAGCAGGGTGTGAAATAAAATGTTCAGCCTGCTTGCATTTTATCCCAACGCTATTTAAGTTCTTTATTAAGTCTTGTCTTTTCTTCTCTTGAGAACTCCACTCTGCAGGACAACCATTTTCAACTGTTCAGTAACTGATGAGCAAAACCCAACTTTTAGGTTATCATTTGATGTCACTGTCTTTAAAAACAGCCTACTCATTATCAAAGCAAACTATATAGTGTAAGGGTGCAGCTGTAAGCATGAACTAATTTGGACTAGTATCTCGATTGGACAGTTATTGCGATTGTTTTCCTGTATAATCAGAGCTTTATAGACTCACAAGAGAGAAAATTATTTTGGATGACTAGATTGTTGTTTATTTATCTTCTCAGCCATCACAAAGAGCCCACACAGAAATAAATGATTATGAGTATTAATTATTTTGAGAGCAACTGTGCAGGTGTGTTGACAAGCAGGTAGAAAAAAAAAAGAGAAAATTAAAAATAATGTGCATTTTGTATTTGTTATATAACAGGGTGCAGTTACTGGGTGGATGCTACATTCCACTAATTTCACAAAAAGACACAAGCTCAGTACACATCCATTTTAACCTCTTTGAAAATCATGCAATAACATATGTACTATCACTAAAAGCTGTGGTTGGTGCGCTCTGCTTTCACACCAACCAACTGCACCTGAGTTTACCAGACCCAGCTTTTCAAGTGTTCTCAGTGTGGTTGTTTAATACTCACCAGTCTGATTGACAGCTTTCACACCAGGCTAAACAAATCAATCACACCATTCAGTTCATTTGAACTTTCTCCAAATGGGTCATGTGTGAAAGTTCCTGTAGAAAATAGTTGTTTAGAGTAAAAAACAAAAAATGCAAAAGAAACATTCTGCATACATGCGTTTCTGGCAATGATTATTTGATCATAAAAAATAAAAGCATAAATGAAAAACCTAGAAAATACACTAGGTAAAACAACTGAGAACAATTGTTGTAGAGGATGCAGCAGGCAGGACATGACGCAAGAAAACCGCAGTCACGTAACCAGTTTTTAAATTGTCTATTGCTGTTCCTTGACGATTGGGGTCTTCTTTTCTTCACCCTTGGATGTTTGTATTCTACCGGTTCCGTTCCAGTCGCATGTACGTTGCATGGACTTTGTTCTCAGGAACTGGCAGGTTTAAGTCTTTCTAATTTCCGGTCGAACTGATTTGGATAGTCGTGTTCACACTTCAGGTAATGTCTAGATAAGTTCAGGGTTGCAGTGCACGTGTTAAAGGGGCTTGTATGATCTTTGAATGTCCCTATAAAAGAAGTAAGACTAAATCAGAGGAAAAAATGAAGAAGGGCAGTAGTTATATATCTGCACCAACTACACTGAAATGATGGCAGATTCTTAACAAATCAGTGGGTTGATTGAGTTTAGTTTCAGACACAATTCTTGCCTTAACCACAAAATCCCTGACGAAACATATTTCTCTTTGGCTGTCTTCCTAAATCTCTAAATGTGTCAAACCTCAATCTAAATGATGTATTTATCTCATATGCCAGGATTCCACTTTTTGTGCAAAAGACGACGAGGCTCATAAAAGATGATAAAGGGACACTGGTGGAAGGCGGATCCTCCGGACTATAGCTTCCCATTCTTCACTGCCAAATTTAAACAAGCTTTAGATCACCAGCTGTATTCATCTGCGTTGAAAAAGAGTGGTAACAACCCCGCTCCACTCGTCAAATCTCAATCCCCCCCAGAGATAGAACGCTCGCCTGTCTAATATCTATGACTCCAGCCGCCCACTCTTACTCCCCAAACAGCATTGACTGATGTCGAACACCATCCAACACCCCCAGCGCTTGTCCCAAAGATTTTTCCACCCTGCCACTGAGCCCAAATCCCCAAGCAGCGCTGTTATGCTCGCTGTCAAACACCAACAACGGCTGTTGTTTTCGGCTGTTTGTTTCAATCTTTGCCGTCAAAGCCGGAGTGATGCTTTGTAGTGACTAACCAGGGTTTGTCATCATTTGGATGATGGATGAGGAAGAAGTTGCCTGGGGATACAGGTGGTCTTGACCAAAAACCATAAAGGAAAATACAGAAAAAATCCTCATGTGTTTTATGTTTTATGTTGTATGGTCAAAAGGAATCTCACGGATATAACTGAAAAGAAAAAGCCTGGTTGTCAGCCCGTTGCAGGTTTTTTGAGGTTGAACATCTCTGCCAAAAATGAATAAATCTGATGAATTAAATACCGTCTAAGAAAGGAAAAATGATTCAGGCATAATATCTTCTCATTTTTAAGCTTTTGGGATATTACGATGAAATAAGGAATACATTGCGAAATTGAATTAATGGCGCAGTTATAGTTGCTTAGCTATTTTCATACCTATTAAATCTGTTATGCCCATTGCAATTTGAGTATTATAATCACATTCATTTGGAAAAAATAAGATTTCAATGAATTAACATGAATTATAGATGAAAATCTTTTGTTTCTTTTTTTTATACCCTATGTTTCTTCAGGGTTAGTGTTGGGGATCAGGGTCAGGCAACATCAACACTTTAAAAAAAATACAAAAACATTATGGATGAGCTTTTGATTTAATGCTACAGTAGATTTGATTTTTGCAGGCTTTAACAAAAGCCATTTCCCACACGCAAAGACCATTTTGCAATAAAGGGTCACCTTACCTATTGTACACATACAGACAGTCCCTAGCCCTAGTCATGGCTGTAATGTAATGTCTTCTGTGGCTCTGGAGGAGCTTTGTCAAGTCTGAGACAATATTGCTAACAACATGATCAGGGTCATCTCTGCTTGGCTTGGCAACTACCAGCTTGTAACAGACATGTGTCACAAACTGGAGGCATGGAGCTTAAAAAAGACATGTGCATTTATCATGCAGGGAGGGTCTAGTAAAGAGGTGCTACTGAGTGTACGGGGAGATAGCTTTACAAGAGAGCAGGGGTGGATATACCGTATTTTCCGCACTATAAGGCGCACTTAAAAGCCTTTAATTTTCTCAAAAAACGACAGTGCGCCTTATAATCCGGAGCGCCTTATATATGGATTAATTCTGGTTGTGCTTACTGACCTCGAAGCGGTTTTGTGTGGTACACGGCGCTCTGTCAACATGTTTTAGTAGACTTAGTAAACTACAAAGCCGCACCGCAGCAGCATCACGGCCACCGTAGTCAGGAGCGTCGCGGAGTAATACATACTGTGCTTCACCATAATATTACAGTGTGTGTAATAAAAGGACCCCAAAATGGCTCCTGTCAAGAGACACGCTTACGACGCGGACTTCAAACTCAAGGCTATCAGTCACGCAGTAGAACATGGGAATAGAGCAGCTGCGAGAGAATTCAACGTTAATGAATCAATGGTACGGAAGTGGAGGAAGTTTGACTGACTGACTGTTTTGTTTCGCGCCTTAAGTCCGGTGCGCGAAAAAAGATCGAAAATAGACCATTCATTGACAGTGCGCCTTATAATCCAGTGCGCCCTATAGTGCGGAAAATACGGTAAATAAGGAAAAAAAATGTATGAAGATGTATAATGTTTGCAAGCAGTGTTTGAGAGAGCTGTTGTTTTTTATGCAAATGGCTGACGTGGTGGTACAACAAGTTGTACTCTGCTCCCTATATAGATACAAAGGGGCTCATTCTGAGGCCATGTCCACATTAACCCGTTTTAGCCCGTTTTCAAATGAAAATGTTCCGTTCTGTAGACGCTAATTGCTCCAATAACGACTGATTCCTCTGCATGTCGGCAGTAGTAGAATTATAAAATACAGAATTGAACTGCGCAACAGCTGCTAGCAAAGACAAGAACCCCGAATCCCATCCGGGTTGCCATGCATCACCTATGTTCCCCTGGGTCCTAAGTCCCTACAAGCAAGGCTTCTTGTTGTCAATCAAGCATACCTTGAACATCTATGTACAAACATTTGTAACAAATACCACATTATCCATGTTGAGTTAACCTGGTAGTCGATCGGTAATCATGGCTGTTGTTGTTGTTCTCTTCCGGAAAAGGGTCAAGTGGTAAGGGGTGACGAATCAGGAAAGACCCATTCAAATAACGAACGCGGGTGCCTACGTCATCGTTGACCGACTGCTTTGTTTTCCATCATCCACACTATCAGGAAAACGTTTTTAAACTTATCCGTCCTCGGGAGCGTTTTCGAACTCGTCCGTTTTCGGTGCCCTAAAACTCCGTATAGCTCGGTGCAAACGCAGCAAAAGGTATTCTGATTTTCAACAGATATTATTTCACCTTTAGAATTGGAATAACCCCAAAAATGCTTTTCACACTCTCAGAATGACTTGTTGAATGACTTCTGCTGTCTTCAGGACTGATGTTTGTGGAAAACTTGACATTCTGGATGTCTGGACATGTTTCATCTAACACCCACAGTAATGTGTAGCTCTGAGGTGTAGGTGACAGGCAAGACAGATTTTTGGGCCACATTACAACAGCAACTGTTCAAATAACCCCCACCTTTTCCCAACCATAAAATCCCCTTACATTTTCATAATTTTCTCCCTCTCGAAAAAAAAAAAAAAGGGAGGAAGAGGAGAGGGAAACAGTAGGGAGAGACGACAGAGGCCTCGGTGACATGCTCTCTCCAGACCCGGATCTGTTTCTTTCAACCCCTGCCAAACTTTTGAAGAGGCATTCTCTGAGCTTATAAATCGCCTCCCCGTTCGCTTTGTCAAGAAAGAGCACACACACACACACACACACACACACACACACACACACACACACACACACACACTGTACCAAGACATACACACAGTGTGCGCACACATCTCTCCAGGCTGTAGAAATCTTGGCAGATCCCCTCTGACAGACAGGCAGGAAGATCAGAGCGAGGTGAATGATGGAGAGGGAGGCTGGAAGGGGAGGGGAGGGGGGGTGGGGAAGGAGGGGTGAGGGATAACAATCAAACGAATGACAGCATACAGGTGTTTGGGTTTTGCTTGACAACCTCTCGGATGCCTCTGCTCCCTCCAGCGGCCGATGGTATCGGACTACTCCACCGTTATTGGCCCCGCCAGTCTCAGGAAGCCAGACAGCGAGCGTCGGCGGTGGTGGGGGAATGATAAACTAAAGAGTGGGAGGAGGAGGAGTGGTAGGAGGAGGAGGAGGAGGCCGGGGGGAGTAAGAGGTGTTTGACAAAGAGTGAGGGAGTGACTGCTCTTCTTCAGTAACATCCCTCCCTCTGTTGCTAACATTTGGCTGAACCTTCAGATGGGATCCTCCCACATGACTTCTCTGTAAAGTCAGACAGAAAGAGAGAGAGAGAGGACTGGAACAAGGAAGTACATTAAAGGAGGTGGCCAGGACAGGAGAGAAAGGACAGTGGCGAGGCCGGTCTGGTATTACTATCTGAAAGGCTTGTTGGCTGTGATGGTAGGAAGGGGTGTTTGGGTCAGGAGAAGAATTTACAGGTTTTGTGATTCTTTTCTGTCTGGATGAACTCTTGCCAAAAAATGTTTGTTGGAATAGAAAAGCAATATTGCAAATGTCTTAGGAATGCATATTGACTTACATTATCTGGCAACAAGAGCAAGTATCCCTCAGTCTGTCTGAGGGAAAGTACAGCGCTGCCATGAGTCACTCAGTGTCTGTATAGCTGGAATCTGGATCAATTTAGATTTCATATCCAAGACAAAAGAAAGAGGTGTAATGCTGATGTCAACTGTTCTGGTTTGCAGGTTTGAGCAGGCTTTGGCCCTAATCCAATTATAAGCATATAATAATAACTTAACGGTGGATTGCACCCTCTGGGTTGGGAGTGAGTCACTGCCCCAAGCGAGGGAGCTCTCGATTTACCAGTCCATCTACGTTCCAACCCTCACCTATGGTCATGAGCTTTGGGTAGTGACCGAAAGAATGAGATCGCGAATACAAGCGGCCGAAATGAGCTTCCTTCGTAGGGTGGCTGGGCTCAGCCTTAGAGATAGGGTGAGGAGCTCAGACATCCGGAGGGAGCTCGGAGTAGAGCCGCTGCTCCTTCGCGTCGAAAGGGGCCAGCTGAGGTGGCTCGGGCATCTGATCAGGATGCCTCCTGGACGCCTCCCTTTAGAGGTTTTCCAGGCACGTCCAACTGGTAAGAGGCCCCGGGGTAGACCCAGAACACGCTGGAGAGATTATATATCTCGTCTGGCCTGGAAACGCCTCGGGGTTCCCCAGGAGGAGCTGGAAAGTGTTGCTGGGGAGAAGGACGTCTGGAGGACCCTCCTTAGCTTGCTGCCCCCGCGACCCGGCCCCGGATAAGCGGAAGGAGATGGATGGATGGATGGAATAATAACTTATTTGTAAGGTCACAGAACTTTTCGATATGCTTATTTACTCTTCCTTGTGTCCTCTCTCCTCACATGAACCGGGAATAGCTTACTCTTACTCTCAGCCATCATGGAGGATGTTTCATTCCCTTAAATACACCATTTGTGCAGCGCCTCCAAAGGCTCGGTTCTAACAGCATTCCTTAGTGACATTTCACCTGATATCACTTGTGTTTTTATCTTGATTCTAGGCCACGCCCATTTCAAATGCTACCATTATGACCTGATGTTTACAAGTGCAAACAGCTGCTTATTTATTATACCATATAGTTAGACACTAATGTGTGTAAATATAACGTTATCACTCAATCGTATATAATATTATAATATAGGTCATTCTTTATTTGTAGAGTACTTTCCATACAAATATTTGCAGTGCTTTGCACAATAAAATAAATAAAGTTTTTTTAATCTATATCTTCTAGAGATGCATGGATAGCAGTTATATTCACAGGAACTGGTTAATCCAGGGGTTGGGTCATAAAAATTATAATTCTTATTAGTAGCGTAATTGGTGATTAAATAATACATCATCAGTGAGTCAAATATGTAGTTTGTAAACGTAGCAGAAATGAGATTGGGCAGAGAGACGCAGTGCACATTTAGGCACAAGGATCACCAGTTTAACTTCATTTATTACCTTAAAAGATTAAGATTTAGTTGTGTTTCTACAGTACATAAATACACGTTACATATGTAAAATGAACACCGGTCTCTTGGGTGAAAGTTTTTTGGACCCAATTGGAACCTCTTTATACCATGACCCTGACTTCCTTCTTCACTCCCGCCATAAAGCCATACAGAACGCCATAGTTTGAAGCGTAGGCTCACCAACCAAACTGCCGTATTTGCGGAGTTTGGAGTGAGATGGGGCTGGATAGAGAGCCAGGAGCGGAGTGGCAATTCGGTATTGGTATAATGTGTTCACCTACCTAGTTTGTGTGAAGCATACAGAGGCCTTTAGACACGTTTTTCCTCATTTGATTGAAGTAAAGTGACTAAATGATGGTTCCATGAGTGAGTTTACAGTGTATTTGAATCATAGACAAAGGAGAAAAGTCAGGAAAGTCTTTGTTGATTATTTCCTGTTGTTACAGCAGATGAAGTCATCACCTTGTACCCCATGCCAGTGTGTAGATAAGGAGGAAACGGTTTAACTGCACACAGATAGGCAGACAAACCATCCTGCATAGCAAGAACATGAGCATTTAGCTTGGAGAAATCAATTTGGATGAAACATTGACCCGAGTTAAGATTAGAGACATAAACAGGAGGGAAGCAGGATACACATAATCCCCTTTTCCATTCCATTTTTCTTTTGCCTCTGTATATTCCTTTCTCTCTACAGAATGCTAATTCTTTTCTGCAGCATGCCAAAGCTCACAATGGATAATCTGTATGGTAATAGAACTGCTTGAGCCCAACTTAACACATAAATGTGTCAGAAACTCAGTCAGAATACAAAAAGAAGGAGAGACGAAAACGTAAAAATGAATCCCCTGGTCTTAAAAACCCTGCCATGATATTCAGATATTAATTTCTAATTCCACATTTTCCATGTTCAGATGTTCAGGAAAGAGGACTAATAGCTGAAATTATATTTGGTAATAATTCATGCGGAGTGGACTCCCTTTGAGCACCGGAGGGACCGGGCTCTAATTCATCAGAAGGAATCAGATAACAGCTCTGTGATATCCGTCTTTTAAAACATCTGCCGCTTGCTCAACGTTTCATCAGGGAACATGCTTTAAAAAATATATGGGCAGAAAATCAATCAGGCCGCTGCAAACGGATAGGTGTCAAGCCGTTCCACGGTACTGACGATAGTATTACTATGTCCATTTCTCCCACGCATGTTTCTAGATCATGGGATATATCTGTCATAAAATGTGTCATAGATCATTACTATGTCACATTTACCAAGACTAATAGATGCATTTGTCATTTATTACTCACATCCATGATGCTGATGCAGCAAGGGAAGTAGAAAACTCACTGACACAATGTCAAGATATGCAACACAGTCTCACGGCAGTTTGAGTAGTATTCACAAATGCAATTTATTGGTTTCTAATAGAGGGACACCATTGTATATTTTTTGTGTTTCGTTACAAAACTAAAGTAAGGTTAAGGCAACAAAACCACTAAGTTTAGTTTAGGCCATCATAGCCGGCCTTTAGATAACTATGTACACTTAAGTTTAGGCATCAAATAAAACATTAGGTTGAGGCAACAAAAACAACATAGTTAGTTTTAGGTAAACCATCGCACACTTTAGGTTTAAGCAACAAAACCCCAAAACAACAATTTGGGACAGTGAAACACCGTTGTGTTCGCTAGACCCATTCACCTCTCCTCCTGCCCATCATAAGTGGTCTTTGTCTGTTAGTCATTACTCACGTGGATGTGTTTCATTTTTGTGTCCACAAAAAAAAAAGGATCCTAGCTGACCTTCCATTGGCAATGTTTTTTTTCTGAGTGAGCCCACAAAAAAAAAAAGGTTAGATTCATTTCTATGTTCACAAAACCATTTGATTGCATTTCATGACAATTTGCTGCCATGATTCTGGGCCTTGATATTATATATAGGGACATTTTCAGTAATGACAAACAAAGCAATTGCAAGACTGTTACTAAGTATATTTGCATGTGGAATTTTTCCTTGCATCCCAAAACTTCTTTACTACTAACCACACTTTGACACACATCTACAGGCTTTTGCTACAGTAGCTAACACGACTCATGGCAATTGCGGCTAGTAGCTAGTGATAAAGCTAAGAGGATTACATCAAGTAAATTCATCCAAACACAAGTACAGTAATGTTAACATGACATAGGTCATATTAATCAATGAAATTATTTCTCTTTGCCTGCCGCAGCCCATTTAAGACAGTTTTCCAATGTGAGACCAAAAGTCATCATTGACTTATTTTAAGTTACGTAACTTTACGTAACATTCCAATGTTGCTTTAGTAATGTAGCCTGCCTAACTTTCTAATTTTAGTCCAAACCACAATCTTTTCCTAAACCGAACCAAGTGGTTTAGTTGCTTCAACATAACCAAGTTCTTTCCAGCGAATGCGTGAAAGCTGATTTGAAAAGTCAGTGTTTGCATGTAACAAGCGGAAATGGACACGTGCATTACTGACGGTAGAGGTGACGTAGAGCGCCCCAGCTAAAGGCTTAGCGCCCCTATCCAGCTGAGTTACTTAACGAGTTGGGAGTTACAATGTGTCGCCTGCAGCACATGTTGGAAGTGTTATCTTATAAACAGATCATTGCATTCGAAAAAGCTGAGAGAGGTGTCCTGTTATCAATTTCTAACTTTTTAACTTCACTTTTTGAATCATGCTGTTTATGGCAAAAAAAACCTTTGTTGATCTCTACGTCAATCAATGTGGTTTGTTTCCTACCCCCATAGTGCATCTTACATTGGAAACTAATGGCAAGTGTATTACATTATGTTACAGTCATTTAGCAGACGCTTTTATCCAAAGCAATTAGTAGTATATTACATATCATTCACCCATTCACACACTGATGACAGGCTACCGCAAGGTGCCACCATCAGACTCTAACTAACATTCATCATCCAGTCCACACCGATGGCAAGCCTTCAGGAGCAACTTGGGGTTAAGTGTCTTGCCCACACATCGACTGCTGAAGCCGGGTATCGAACCACCGACCCTCTGATTGGAGAACTACCTTGCTCTCCACTACGCCACAGCCGCCCACGCGTATGAATTTATAAAGCAGGATGGCGGCCTAATGTAATGAGTATGGTGGGGCTGGACAGTTCCAGTGAAAAGAGTAATGAAAGCCAGGTGAAGTGTACGAGAGCGAGCCCTCCCTGGGACTGCAGCACAGAGAAACATGACAATATGTAATAGTTATTGTTACGGCAAAGTCCTCTGGGGCAGTAATAAAGTCAGGACAATTATATAGCTACAGGGCAACACGATTCCATGCCCCATCTACAGCTCGGGCGCTTTATGGGGACATATCGTCAACGGTAGAGTCATCAAAGAGGGGGGAGATTTAAATAACGGGGAAGTTCAGGAAAATGTGTTGAGGTGAGCAGATTTCAGAGTTTCACCGTTACCACTGGGTCACGAATACAAGGGATGACTGGCCTCCAGTTGTATGGATAAAAAAATTTAAAATAGCAGTGGAGTGTACTACACAGAGCTTTATTCTACCAAAAAGAGAAATAGAACCACATTATATCCTGAATTGGCAGAAATTAATTATGTACTTTGATCATGGCGGGCAACAGGAATTAAAGGAAACTAATGAGGGGGGTATTTAATATAGGGATCTTGTTTTAATTGTAGTCTACATTTAGAAGTGCTGCGTGTGGAAAGATCCTCTCCATGCTTTGAGGTTTGTTTAGCCTCTGATATTAAGAGAGAGAGAGAGAGAGAGAAAGAAAAAAAAAGGTAGGGGGGCAGAAAGAAAAGGGAACAAAGAGGGAGGGGGATATGGGGGGGGGGCTTTGTTAATTAGCCCATGCCACATCAGCGTTTTCAAATAAAACCTTTTGGATACGCCTCATCGCAGGGAGATCTGGTCTGTCTGTAAAGGAGGACAACAGAACAAGTGGAAAGTGCCGAAACTTGTGTCCTCGCTTGTCCTGATAGTCGGCATCTCAAACTATTTACTCGGGAGTTCAGGACCACAGATTCATGTGTAACTGGCATCCTATTAAGCATGTGTGTGTGTGTGTATGCGTGTGGGTGTGTGTCCCACGCCCCTCTGCTTGTGTGTACAGGCGGTGGATGTGTCTCACTTCTTAAGCGGCCCGCTAATCACACAAATTATTGCTTCCAATTAGCGCGGTGCTGGTAATTAATTCCCCCACTATCACATCGTTTAGCGCGCCTTCACTCCATGGCACCTGTTTCCCCCCCTCAGCCTCCGATCCTGCCACCCCTGTTTGTTTACACCCCAGACATTACTTGCATAAAAAGGGTTTTTATGGACAGTGCGAGTCCAGCTGTATGCTGCTGGTGTAGGGATGTTGTGAAGGCGCCAAGGGGTCACAGACGACGGGACTACAAAGCCGGGGAGGACTCCCACAGTGAGCGTTCCTTTACACTAACGCTGACTGCACCCTCCCTCTCCTCCTCCTCCTCCTCCTCCACCTCTCCTAATATGGATTAATAAAGTGATAACGCTCTTTGTTAATTAATACGAGCGTGCAGTACTAATTACTTCGCTGTACGACAAGCAAGCTGTTGAACCCCGTAAAAGGAACGGTGTCAGATCGGGCTAGCGATGCTACGACGACCGGCGCTGTGTTCTGACTAGTAATGGAGTACAGAGGGCAGACGGAGGGAGAGCGAGGGGAGAGCGAGCGAGCGAGGTTTTGGTGGATAATCACAATGTAATCAAGTGGCTTTGATATTCATAAGAGCTGTTGAATATGCAGAGGAAGATAGGCCATGCCAGTCAGCAGTCAGCGGCAGGGCCCACACACACACACACACACACACACACACACACACACACACACACACACACTAACACACACACACTGGAGCAGAGCAGAGCAGAGGCGAGCACATAATGCATTGCTGGAGCTTCACAGCTGGCCAGGAAGCAAGCAGCCGTTCTCAGCGGCTTCACTCGCTAAATGTGACATTTCCTGCCAGAGGCCGAAGCTCACTCCAAAACTTCAGCTCAACTCTTTGCTTAAATGCACATTAGCTAACTGGTTTCTGTGTGTGCTAATGGAGGTTAGGACTGGTATTTGATCGCTCTGAGTTGGAGAATTGAGACTGGCATAGAGAGGAAATGTAAATATGGCAGGCTTGTTAGCAGAAACACTGACCAGTTACACTTTTAAACAAATGTTTGAGACAAGGCCATGGCTATTGAAAACACTGTCATCTGAATCTTTTAGGCATCATTATTTATATTTTATTACTTTTTTTAATAAGGGTCTTTTCATTACTTTCAGGGTGATTGGATTATTTAAATTTCATTACTTTTCAGCCAACAAATAGATGTAATTAATTACAAAAATAAAATAGAGGTTTCAGCTTATTAGCATACTAGAATTTAGAACGTGTATAAACAGTAATAATACCTTAATAAAATGTAAAAGTCATTATTTAAATGAAATATATTAATTAAAAGTATAACTGAATAGCTAACCTAATTATTAAACTGTCAAAAACAAATATGGTTAGAAAAAATGTTAATCTTACTTTTCTATTTTTGGTCAAATTTCAAAGACAGTTGTGAACTCATGACCTAAGTAGATCTGAGATCCTGGTTACAGCCCTGGTTGGAGGGAAAGGTTGTGTTCTGTGAAATAAATCAGCTTATTTATGTGTAAAAGAGATATTAAATAGGATCCAAGAAGCACATCTGAGGAATGTGACCATGTACTAAAGCCATCTTCCATTTGCCCACTATATTTAAAAAAAAAAAATCAGTATCCGCCTCTGTGTTTTCACAACACACACAAAAAAAAGATTGCCTACTTAATTGAAGAGAAAGAGATTCCTTCCGGTGAACAAGTTTGATACCGTTCTTCTGGAAGTCTTAATGTAGCCTTTGGTGGTAAATGTCAGTGCATATATGCAGGAACATGTAACTTTTGTCTTGTAGTACACGAACAGAGAGGCTTCCATCCCTCGGCTGGATTGTTGCTTTCATAACACCAAGATCTGTTTCCTTGCACACTCCTCCCCCTACTGGTCTAAATCCATAATCATAGGAGCTAACCATATGTTGTGTACTCATTAACATATTGATATCTGTTATCTATAATTCATGGAAACATGTTTTGAAATTGATAGTCGAGATGAGATGCTGTATTTTGATTAGGGTGCGCAGGAAGCAGATATTTCAGCTATTTAGTTGCATGTACAGTGAGAGCAACATTAGCATTTTTTATATATATTTGTTCGTCTGAATGCCTGTTCTCTCTCCACAAGGGTTTCTGCTGCTGCCTGGTACTGTGTTTAAAGAAGCAACTCAATTCTGTGAGCCTTTTTAGGTCCTTAATCATCAAAGATTATTTTACAAGGAGCAGGGGATAGAAGGATAAAAGGATAGCAAGTATCATCGCTTTTACAGAGTTATCTGACAATTCTAGACAGGAAATGATTGCAAGGAAATAAAAAAGGAACTAAGAAAGATACTCCTTCAGAAATGCACATCACAGCTTTGCCTCTTTCACATCATCACTGTGTTCCTGTGCTATTAGAATGAGTCCTCCTGGAAGCAAGGGACAAGTGTCCTTATGATAGGTTGATAGGGTTTACAAGAGTGTGTCCTGCTTTATGCCTCTCCAAATCTGTTAGCACTCTCTATGATGCCCATATCTGTAATGCATTATAAACATACGTATAATGCGTTATAATCTGCTTATAGCACTGTATAACCATAGATATAAGCACTCATCAATTAACATAACAATAACATTAACAAAATTGCTGGCCAAACACTGACATTTATTTTAATGATTTATCTGATTATCCTGCATATATTGTATGATTATAATGCTTATAAACATACTTATAACGTGTTCTATGATTATACTGCATATTTTATATGATCATAATCCATTATAAACATACGTATAATATGTTTTATGATTATAATGCATTACAATCATACTTATAATGTGTTTTATGATTATACTGCATATATTATATGGTTATAATGCATTGTAAACAAAGTTTATAATGTGTTACAGAGAATTATAACACACTATGATCCTTGAAAAGAAAATGTCAGTGGGTGACCAGGAATTATGAAGTATTACTATACTGGACCTCATAAGTGATTCTAAAATTATTCATAACGTGTTATGATTATGTTTAAAAGCATTATGATTATTTGCAAGGGTTTATAACTATAATAATTTAGCTATTAGCAGATTCTAATCCATAAAGTATGTTTATGATGCATTATAGACATGAGCATCATAGAAAGTGTTAAACGGTGTTATGATTAAAGACAGAAAACATAAAACATTTTTGTAAAAGCTTATATAGCCTTCATATCTTTTATGTAAAAATAATAATAGAAAAATAGTGGGGGGGTTTTATTTTGCGGGGGGACATTTGACACAGTAAAATAAATGACAAATACTGCAAAAACTGCATCAGTTCAGAGAAGCCGTACAGCAAACGTCTGCAGAGGGGAGGAGGGAGTACAGCGGCGTGTGTCGGGAGCACAGTCGGTTTGAAGAGAATTAACGGCACTAGAAGACGGTGATTTTTTGACAATGGCTATTAAGAATTAATCAGGCCGGCGCTCAATAATTCATCGTGCTTCCCAAAGTCCCCTTATTAATTTTTGATCCGCTCCGTCCCCGTCCATTATTTGCATGAAATCAAAGAAAATTTCAAAATAATGTGTTGCTTGAGTGGCAGCAAAGTCTTTAACATCTTGATGTAGAGGCGGCCTGTTGTCATGTGCTCGTGAACTGTTGCGCTCCAGGAAGATGGAATTCATATCAGGACGCTTGGCAGGACTGTTTAACCTCCTGAAATATCATGTTCCGGAGTCAATCATTGAAATATTATATGAGTCTTTACTGGCGGTCGTACATTTCTTAAAATAAGAGAATAATCCGTGTGCATTCATTTCACGTGTTTGTTGGTGACGAGTCCGTGCATGTTCACGAACACAAAGAGACACAGATGTGTGTGGTAATATGGAGCTTCACCGTGCCGTAATATATTGACAAATGCATCTCAAGTTGTTGCTTTTAATAAGCTCCGAAAGCTGCGGCTGGAAAAATGCTGCACGCTCATTGTAATTATTCCATAACCACCAATGGATTCCTTTGATTTATGTCGTAAATGCGTTTTTAATAAAAGTGCGAGAGAGGAGTGAGAGAGAGGGGGGAGAAAAGGAGAGCAACGTTAAAGACACAAAGAGGAGGGAAGAATTGGAGAGAGAGCGGGCGAGATGGGAGGAGAGAAGACGGGATGTTGACTCTCAGTAGCAGTCGGAGATAAATCACATGTTTCTTTATTTTCCACAAAACACTGTAATGAAAAAAAAAAAAAAAAAAAGGAACACCCTCTCTTGTCCAACAGTGGAAGTAGGCTAAGCCATCACGGCTGTCTTTCATCAGAGACAAAACTAATACCCTTGATTCAAAGTAACAGCAGAGTGGTCATTAGGGTGTTATACGTAGCCTAAAGCGAGTGGTGTCAGCCTCCCTATGCTAATGGAACCCGTGCCCTGGAAAAATTAGCATGGAGCTCTCCGGGGCACCGAGGAGATCACCTTGCTCTCTCGCCTCGCTGCTGTTGTTCTCGTTAAATACAAAGAGCGGCGCTCACTGCTGTTTTTAAAAACCTGTGACACCTGCTCTGCAAGGGTTGACATGAAACGGCAACTTATATGAACCAATTCACTTAGAAATAAATAAATAAATCAGTCGTAACTTAGTACATTTACTCAAGTACTGGAACATTTGATAAGACTTAAAAATCAATAAATTACAGTGATAACAGTAATAAAGTCAAGTAGAAGTTAATAAATTGTAACTATTTCTATTGCGATTTATTGTATTTTGAGTGATTGATTTGTGTGTAGTACACCTTTATAATGTGTATTGTCACTTATTTAAACATCTACCTTATAGTTTATCTGTGAAGGTGGTTGGACAAGCTCGTGTACAACATGAACGTGTTTTTCACATGTGAATGAGTCGGTAATAATAATCCAAGTTTTTTTACCTTAAATACGACACAAGGATGTGAGCCAGTCTTCACGGTGAGTATTTTATTTTTGAAACATCTAGCACATTTGATTGATTAAACCTTTGTACTTTTCCTTCAATAAATCTCTGAATGCTCGACCTTTCCTTGAAATATTTACTAAATAGTTTTTCTTCAGTAAATATCAATACTTCTCTGTAACGCTGTCTGTATTGCACATCATTTTAAGAGTCTTTGAAAGCTGCAAAAAACCAAAAAGTAAGATAAAGAAAATCATCAGCCTCCATGCTGTACTATACAATGCATGCTAACGGTTGGATTTGAGGATTGCTTTACGGCACAAACGAGCAAAACGGTCAGGAAGCATGCAATCACCAGTTTAATGATGTATTCAATTTGACAATGACAGTTGTGCCAAGAGGATTCACTACTACTGCAGCTCCTTTAAGATGACACAGAAGTTGGAGACCTCACCAGCCTAACCCTTCATCTATTTTTAATGCAATACAGCTTACATAACGTTACTCATAAAGGGTGGACAAGGGCTGCAGTGCAGCAGCCGCGCAGCAAACATTGAGAAAGTACAACTTCTTTAATAGCTCGATATACACTCTAACTTTTGATTTTATGGTTAGGAAAAATAGCAAATCAAAGGGAAGGTGCCTGTCCAAGTGCACAAGACATTTCTATTCACACTCTGCATTTGTTGTCTTATTTCGAGCATATGTGTCCATTTCTCTGTACTTATCAACAAAAAAAGCAGGCTCATGTTTGACACAACATGCACTATAAAGGAAAATTAATGTTTTTTGCCAATGAAGCTCAAATTATTGGCCTTAAATTGACCAAGGTTAGGCAAAATTCAGAAGCATTAAAAGCTGCCTCTTCGTGCAGTTTGATGGTGCAGCATTGGAGGACCTCAGTGTTGCTCTGCTTCTGTCTGAGATATTGCCTGTCCTTGGGTCTGGAGACTCTGTGTGGAAGAATGCAGTTTAGTGCCTCTGTGTGTATGGATAAAGTCTGTGTTTGTGAATGTGTGTGTGTGTGTGTGTGTGCAGAAGCCATGTGAATATGAGTTGCAGAGTGAATATAGATCAGTCTCCCAGAGGCTAAGTGAGATGGCTGCTGTAATATCCCCCCAATTACACACAGATCAGTCCCTGACCAACCACCCACTCCTGTCACTGGTCATCACTACCGCGTGTGTGTGTGTGTGTGTGTGTGTGTGTGTGTGTGTGTGTGTGTGTGTGTGTGTGTGTGTGTGTGTGTGTGTGTGTGTGTGTGTGTGTGTGTGTGTGTGTGTGTGAGAGCGGAGTTTGGAGATATAAGGTGTAAATGTATGCACTCTCAGTTAGCGTGCTTAAACCACAACCATGGAAAGCTAAATGTGAGATGGCAGCAGTGATGAAGCTCTCCATATTAATCAATCCGGTACAAGAAAAAAAGGGTGTGCATGTTTGTGTTGACGCGTGGATCAGAGGCAGCATCTGAAGCTGAGTGTGAGTGTTAGCGTGCTTGTATTTATGTTTCTGTGTCTGCATGTGCATTTCAGTGCGTCCTTGAGTGCATGCATATTGTTTTGTGTCAATAAACAGAATGTATGCAGAATATATATATATATATATATATACACACATACATATACATCACTTTATACATCACTTAAAAATGTAGTATTTTTTTTGCACATGGAACATGAACAACGGTCTCCTGTGTGAAAGTCGTGACTTACTCCTGCCATTTAGACAGCCATAGTTTGAAGCGTAGGGCCACTGACTAAGTTACGCTCTCATATATTTATAAAAATTTCTTCCGTCAACCTACCAAATACGTTATTGTTATTACGATGTGTGCTCTCCTCCTGACCTGACCTACAGGCACATTACCTCATTTCTGCTGAACTCACAAAGAGCACTTTGAGATGCTGTGGTGATTGTAGCTGAAACTGGACATTCTCTCTCTCTCTCTCTCTCACACACACACACACACACACACACACACACACACACACACACACACACACACACACACACACATACAGAGCAGAAGCTGCAGATCAGTCTGGGGACTAGTCACTGCCGGCAGTGTCTAATTGCTCTCAGAGGAGAAAGGGATGCTCGGAAGAAAACTGGTGCAGATCCTCTCTTTTTTGATCTTGTGTATTCAGCGCCCCTTTGTTTTTCCTCCCCCCATGTTTTTCAGGTCCTCCCATTCGGCCCATCAGTTCCTGAGCAGCGACTCCATCATTCACTCTGATTGCAGAGTTAAAGCGTAAAAGAGTTGGAGACGGAGAGAGTTGCAGAAGGAGAGCTCGAGAGAGAGAAGAGGGCCTTTATTAAACCTGCTGCTAATTGAGATAGCACGGAAATAATGGGGAGTGACACTTTAATGAAGACGTGCTACGTGTTACCACTTCTTCCTTCCTTCCTTCCTTCCTTTCCCTCCACCACAGAGGAGGAGGAGGAGGTACAATGAAGAGAATAAAGAAGTGGGTAGGGATGAGGAGAGCATGAAGAAAGATTGAAGGAGGGGAAGAGCTCCAACTGTTTTATTGCAAAAAGAAAGAAAAAAAAAAAGCAGAAGACAGAATTGGTACCGTCTCGCATCTCACGCTGTAATATGTTTTCAGTGGCACGTCAAAAGTAAAGAGTTAAAGGGAGTTATGGGCAGGGATATTGCTCTATCACGTTAAAACGCAATTACGTTTCATCAGGGTGATTGCATTGCTCACTTGCAATAGGCCGCTCTTTGTACTTTGCTTCGGTTGCAACGTTTCTGTGTGTTTGCTCCAAAATAAAAAAAAAAGGAACAACAAAGAACAAAAAGAAATACTTGTCGAAGCAAAGAGAAGCCAAAAACGGAGAGTGCGATTAGAGGAGATATTCCCGGGTGACGCTCCCTCTATTCGGTTACCGCTCGCAAAAATCTGACGCGAGATGACAATCATTGGATTTGGTCAGGAGGGTGATTTGAAGAAAACGACGCTTCAGTATTGCGACAACAGAACAATAAAAGCAGCTTTTTGGGGGGTTGGGGCGACTTTACAGCTAATAACAAATCACAGACATTCGAGATGTTTGTTACGTTGCATTATGGGGAGATTTCTCATGAGATTAAATAGTGCATTCACACTTATGTGTTTTTTAATCGGGTTAGGTAGGAAGCTGCAGTTTAAGGAACATCATTCAGATCTGCCTGCTCGGGTATTACACATAGCGTTTGACAAAAAGTGATGGACATTTTTACACGTGCATTTCAGCCACAGAAACCATCTATAAAAACACATTCTGAGTTAGATTATGTGCATCTGTGTGAATCCGAGCGCCATGTTACTCCAAAGTTTCAAGCAGCTCAGATGGGAGGGAGCAGTGTCCTGCTGAGATTGAAAAGCATGACACGACGCTCGCCTCAATCTGAAAACCACCACACACACACACACACACACACACACACACACACACACACACACACACACACACACACATACACAGCCTCCCTCCTGTACTGTAGATGAATATGAAATCAGAAAAACAGGTATAAATATTTATGAAAGCATTATTCTTTGGCTTTTTTTTTTGCCAAAGCAGAGGTGAGCATGATTCGGCCCTGTCTCTGTCTGTTGTGTTGCAAAATCCAGGCAATATAGAGTCAGAAGCAAACCACAGCCTTTTACCACAGACACGCACACACGCACACACAGACCTCCAGTGAAGGAATACATAACTGACGGTTTAACTGCAACACCTTATGGGTGTAAAGGTGCATCCGTTATGGAGCTTCCTGGGAGACCTGCCAATTTAAAATGTTTCTAACCACTCAGCCACACACGCACACACACAGAGTACGTATAGCAACCAAGAGTGTACACATACACATACTGATGATGTTAAAATGATTTTTATGGCAGAAAGAGCTGCTGTCATTGGTCAGCAGCCAACGCTGCAAACTATGAAGCTCTATGTTAACGTATAGGTGTTTATGCGGGACGTCAGTTATGTAATATAAAGTAGTAATGTAGTCCACATAGGGAGGGGGTCAGGGTGGATGGATGGGCCAACAAAAACAGGACTTCATGTAGGAAACCACTCTTCGCTAACCATGTGAAACCAAAAGTCAATGTTGTATTTTTGTACCTATAGCGTACTCTACTATGTAACAAAGATACTTTTTCAACCCAAACTACAATCTAACCAGGAACTAACCAAGTTGTTTTACAGTGAACACAGAAGTTTTATTTTGAAAAGACATTGTATGCATGTAACGTGCAGGAAACTAACCTAACGCGTGCAAAACTGATGCCAGACGGATACCTTGAGTGTCATAGTTTAAAGCAAAGATCCTCTGACCAAGCTGCTTTAATTGAGGAGTTAGCCTTGGGAAGCTGCTGCTGGGATATGTAGTATTTCAAGCTTTGTAAAAATTTAACAACTTATGAACAAAAAGTATTTCAATAAACTAGTGCAGTGTCCGTTCCCTGCGTACCAGTTTGGAACAGGCCTATTGCTACTCACAGCGTTGTCAGGAGGCCCACTGGTTACATGAGTTTTGTTTTTAAAGTGTGTCAAGCATCCAGCAACAAACACTGAACTGCAGCCAATGAGCCGCAGCATGTAAAGCGCTGTTAACTTTTATTCAAAGTTTATTGATATTGAACGAATGGTGTGTCCAAAATGATCCAAATTCAACAACGCACTTCATCAGGTCCCCAGCAAATCCACACCCAAGTATGAAGTTGGTCAGATGACTGGTTCTGGAGAAATGTGAAGAACACACAGACAAACAGACAGAGATTCCTTGCTTTATCCTTGCCAGATTACCAAAAAACACATTTCTAACCTATAAGTGGAACCAGTAAAACATTGTATTGTTTGTAATATCTTTTGTCAGAAAATGTATAGCTGGGTCGCGCTCAACAAATAAACTGAATTTCATTTTTTTTTTACATTTTAAAAATATGATTTTAAAGATAAGTTAAAGAGATAAGTAACTACTCTTGAATTTTAAAATCCTCCCCATTAAAATCATTAAACGGCTGAAACGTGGGCGATCTTTTACGCACTGGGCTTTCAACTAACTCCAGTGTAAACCCACTAACCCCAACTACAGACTAAACTGATAACTAACAAGTAAAGCAAAGCACAAAGATAGAGCCACTGCCTATACTAATGTGTTATCCAATCATTTATCTTGCCTTTCGCTCTGATTGAGCCTCAATCTCAATGTTTCTGATCCCTCAACGGGCGTCTTCATATGCCTGCTCAAAGTGCCGCCACGTGCCACCAGGTAATGTTGAGCATCCAGCAGTTTCAGGGTTGATGAAGACCGTCAGGGAGTTTTTACAACACCACAAATGTCGGCGCGATCCTCAAACGCACACTGATATGTACCGTCCCTCAGCTGTGCTGGTGAAACAGCCTCTGTAAACCGCAGAGAGAATAAAGTTATTATGTCCCTCTCCCTCCCAGCCTCGACATCTCTCTCTATCCTCTAATTCCTGTGTCCTCCGGTGTGATGGTAAAAAATGAGGCTCCTCTCGCAGCGAGCTGCAGCATTCTTCTTTTTTTTTTTGATTGAAGTGAGTGATTTTCCACGGCCACACACCTGCGTAAAACAGATGATAATGCTGTTGGAGTCATTTACTGTGACTTTACCAAGATGAATATGAGTGGTGCTTTCTCATCATGCAAATGTGGCTGCGACGAAAAAGCTTTCTCTCTCTCTCTCTCCTCTCTTGGGAGAACTATTTTTTGCGGCATTACAAGGAAAGATTACCCGTAACCGAATGATTCAACTCTTCGTCGGTGAATGTGAACTCGCCCTTTACTATTGGCGTGACTATTATTATTTGTTTTGGGTATAACACTATGTTTAATATGATATTAAGCGTCACAAGGCCTAACGGTGGACTGCCGTTGCCGCCATGCAGCCATGGTTAGATGGATAGGAACACATAATCATTATTGGACAGTCTCCACTGTCACATAGCCTCTAGCTTAAATGTCTCTCTCTCTCTGTCTCTACCTTCTGCCAGTCTTTTCTATCTCTCTCCCTCTCTCCACCCTAATAGCCCTTCATTTCCTCTGCCCATTGCCCCTGCAGGCCACATGTAATACTCTGAGTGACCCGACTGGCTGGGAATACACCGTATCTGGCACACACGCACACAGACACACACACACACACACACACTCACAAACACACACTGATACGGAGAATAAGATGGTCAGCCACATAGGTCTTCTCCTACCACTAAATGTCACCTGTCAGCCATGACTGGTGGAGACAGAGGAAGGAGGAGAGAGGGGTCAGTAAACAATACATTAGCCAACGCAGCCGCCATGCAGCAACACACACACACTGCTGCTGAAACAGAATAAGAAAAATACAGTGGACAATGGCTGTGCTTTGACTGTTCCACGGAGGCATAAACAGTAGTACATATTTAACAATCAGGGACAATTTGAAACCATTAAAATATTAAAAAAATAAAAAAAGAAGTCATCATGACACCATGACACAAACAACAACTGATGGTAATTAAAAACAACTTGCAACAGCAACAATCTCTCGAACCTCCACCTTGGATTAAAGCAACATTATTTGTTGCTAGGCAGGTAGGTCAAGACCCCTTGATTGGCGCTTCAGACCCCCTGAAAAAGCCTCAACAGCTACATTATAAGGGGTCTCCAATATAAAAATCATATATTTGTCACTAAAATGTATTTTAAAAGCTAACGAACGGCCAGCAGTTTTCAATATTCAAACTGCAAAACATTTATTCACAAAGATTGCCCGTCTTCACGTCCTTTTGTGAACCTAATTGGAGATGCTTTGGACTAATTTGATCCAGTGCCTTTTGTGAGTACCCTACATGAAAGCAGGACATCGTCTCTCCTCTTCTTGGACATCAGGATGGCATCTAGAAGAAGCCGAGCCATAAGGTCTGCCTGCCGGGTTTCAAGGTGTGCATGCGTGTCCGGTTAGCCAGAGAGAGTGGAGGATGGTGTGTGGATTCTGTTGCAGAGCGTAGTTGTTGCATTGCTTAGTTTGTATGAGTAGCCTTATTGTAAACGATATTAGCCTCAATGATGTGTGTGTAAAGTGTGTACAGCCTAGCTGCATATTGCGTATTGAGGTGGGGCGGACCCCATTTCAAATTGACACTGCTATTTTCGTACAATGCATAGACTGCATAGAAGAAGTGGACATAGTTGCTATGATGTACCAATTTGTTTGTTAACTGCGGTTCCAAGCTTCAAGTTCGGCCTTTTTGTCATAACCAAGGGATGGAGGATGGAGCAGAGTACAACTGAATGCTGAATAAGGCATTTTTAGGCGACCAATATGTGACAATTGACAATCAAAAAGTTCTAATAATAAAAAATCACAGTGTAGCCACGCCATAAAGCATATCCTGCTTTATGGTCTGTTTTACTCTTAATGGGACCATAAGTTACTGAATATAATACATTTATGATTTCCTCTCTGTGTCTGTTAACTTCGGAGGGAGTACTGATCCAGTATCATCAAACAAGTTCTGCTATCAGCGCACAATTTAGGCAAGGTGCGATTACAATGCAACAAGACAAACCACACCAGGGATAAGGCTATTCCATCACCACTGCTATCTTGTTTCATCATTGTCATAAGCACATTTCTCATCCGCCACTGCTGAAAACATATTACCACTCGTACGCTATCGTGGACTTGATAGCAAGAATCTCCACTTCCCCGTTTTGATATTTATAAATAGTTGCATCGGGGGATTGGACATTGTTCTGTCTCGTGCGAGAATCTGTGTGTGTGAGTGTGTGTGCATGGTGAGGGATGGAACAGTGCGTGACATAAGTAACTGACCTGGGACTCCCCCCCAATGTTTAATCTGAGAGCAAAACAGAACTCATCTGCAGGCTGAATATTGAGTATGTGAGCGTTCCCTCTCTCTCTCGCATACACACTTCTATGCCGACGCCAGTGTCAGGAGAATGAAAGTAATGTTTGCCTCTGGAAAAGCCTTTACAAAATGAACAAGTGCTGGGTCCTCTAATAAATTACTCCGTGGGATATGAGCTTTGTGTTTCCCAGCCAGTCCTCCTCCACCTCGAAAACTACTTAATGCTCTCAGCTTTGACTCATACATTGTTCCCACAGTTTAAGCCCAGGCTGTTGCCTTAAGATGTGCTGTAGGTGTACATCCACTCACTGCATTAACCCCATTGCTGGTTCTTAAGACTACAGTGAATGTGAAACATATTTGGACACTGACTCTTTTTCATGAAGTACAGTCGAGGGGCTGATTAGAGGTAAAGAGTATTAACCTTCAAAGATATGCCTCGATCTAGAACGAGTGTAATGGAGTGTAATGGAGGAAGGGCTCAAGTTTCTCTCTGTTTAGTTGTGGAAACTGAACCGAATAGGACAAAAAGAGAGGGAAAATGTACAGTACTGCCATTTGCAAAGATTATTGAAAGGGGTATTGACTGCTTTTTTCAGAAAAATGGAAAATAAACCAGGGTGAAAATTCTGGTCGAGCTCTGTAAAGATGGGGTCCAGTTCGTGGTTGTAGTACATCAAACACCAATAGCAGCCAAATTCGAATCAACTTGTACAACATACTTGATTGACGTCATATGCAAAACATACTTTACTTACGTTGGTTACCCAATAAACGTACATAATTTAAGCTCTCACAGCAGGCAGCAACATCTTCGCTTATCCCCTATTTGGCTGGGGGGGTGATGGTGGTGTAGGCTTTTGCCAGATGTTGTTGAATTCAGGGTTCTAAGTTTACTGCATACCAACTAGAGAGCAAAACAAGCAAGAGTGAAAGAGAAGAAGCATCCTTGTTCATAGTCTTCTGTAAAGAGGGGTGCAGTGTCTATTGTCACTTGCACAAAGCTTTACAGGTGCCTACGCTGAATCTCCCCCAGTCTCATTCTTTTCTCTGTTGAACATTCTTTCTAAAGAATTAATCAATTATTTCATGCGTATCTATAATCTTCAATATTTGAAAGCTGGGTTCCCACAGTTGTTGAAGCTTACCAAATACAAGTTTCCTCATATCATCAACTGAGTAAAACCTGAGACTATTGAGTATCATAGAGGTGACCCTCTTAGTCTCTTGGGAGATCTCCAACACAGTTGCACTCAACAGTAGGCTTGTGAGTACGACCACACCCACCCAGCGCATCTAAACTTTAGCAACTCCAGGAAAAGGAGAGAGTCCAGCCCATCTCAAGGAGTTTGGTTCTAGAACCCATGCCATGCATCGAGGTGAGCCCAACTAGTTGGTACCACACTCCACTTCCAGCACTCACTACGGTTCCTTCCCTGCAAGAAGTGACATTCCACATCACCAGAACTAGTCTACTAGGCCAGGGGTCAGCACACCTAGGCCATTGCCCTACTGACAATGCACCCAACCCCAAAGCCCATTCCTCTTGGTGGTGTTTTAAAATTCAGGGGTTCCATGTAGTTCTTTCCAGCTGTGCCAAAACCCCCATTGATCAAGGCGTGGCCACCAGATGCTTGCCAGCAAGCTTCCCTCCTGGATCCGGCTTAAGAAGAGGGTCCCAGTTTCCCTGTGGAAGGTGATCTACTGCAGCTCTGTCATGGCTAATTCAGTTGGGATCCAAAAATCGGCCTTTTTTGATAACAAGAAAATAAGCATGTTTAATATCATATGGGGTTTGTAGTTCAAATCACTGGACAACTGAAGCATTTTGAGGTGTTGTGGTGGCGGCATGGAGTTCTTGTATATACATTCACGTTTTTGTCTTACTCAAACCACCTCCGTATACAGTTTAAGGCCAAAGCGTTCAGCCACTTTTGCACTTCATATGGATGTTTATCTGCATACAATCAAAGCCCAGGCCTTGCGTGATTGGTCAATACCACTCGAACTTCAAACCAGAAAGCTTCCGATACCAAAATGTTGTCCTGCTGCCTACAGATATTGGAATTCACATACAGGTGATCGCGTATATATATTAGTTTTATGATAACATGACTGTGATTTTTTCAACACTGTGATATTATGAGTCCCTTTGCCTAAAGGAAAACAACAGTTTATGACGACTTGGGTTTTAAGTTTGTGGCCTAGGCCATTGATTCTACCCGTTGTGATGAATGGCTGGGATCTCAGAATGCGTAGACACCACCAAAATGGGTCCAATTGGGCAAAAAGTTTTAAATTGTACACCTGAGAACACATCAGAAGGAAAATGGCAATCTCAACTAGCCTCATGTACTCCAGCTGAAGTTCTCCTACTCAGGTGTGATTGAACCATAAGAACGTCTTGTGTATGAATAATTTGACCGTGGCGGTTGAAAAAAGATATTTAAAAAAAGCGAGAAATTGAAAATGATGCTCAACGCAGGGACTTTAATCGCTTTGATACCCCTTTTGAAAGGCAGACAGATATCTGCTTATACGCAGTGCAAAATCTTCTCAGATGGGGGTCCAGCCTAATGTGAGTCTGCTTCAGGCTCTGTGACATGCTTGAAAACGTTGTTTCATATGCTTCCACTTAAATGACTGGCAAATGTCAGCTGATGGGGAGAGATAGGGTCTTGGTCTGAGGAAAGACAGTAAAAAAAGATAGCAAAAAACGACTTTTCATCTCTCCCCTGCCCTTTATCTCTCCGTCTCCCTCTCCCCCACCCACCTCCAGTCCGTCGTTCTCCCTCTGATCATTAGGAAGTTTTAATTAAAGACAAGAGGATTATTCTCGTGGCCTGCAGTCTTTCACCTTCTCTCATCATCATTCCCACTCCTTCACTCCCGTTTCTCCCCTCGCTCTTCAGGTTGTGAGTGTATGTGCGTCTGTAAGTTTGTGTGTGTGTCAGGGAGTTACGTTTGCTGAAGAGTGGTGATCAAAGCCTTCCACCTACAGTGCCATTGATCTCTCTTTCTCTCTCTGTCTCTCTTTCGGCAGCAGATGTCTTAAGTCTGCTACATGCTGGGGAGTTGTGTGAATTAGTATCAATATTAAAACGCAGAGAGAAGCAGTGTAGCGCTTGTTAAAATGTTCATTTCTAAACTCACACTCACTAAACAGACTTTGTTCAAGCATACTCACAGTGCCCACATATGTTCTATTTTTGTAAACCTTGCACGCCTGTTTTGATTATCATGTTTTCACACTTTTATGTTAAAGTGGCCCTATTATGCTTTTCCACTTTTCCCCCTCTTCTTTAGTGTGTTATATATATTTATTTATATTTGTCCGTAGAGTGTAAAACCTGAAGTCCACGCCTAAAAGGAGTTAACCTCCCCCTCAGAATCACTGCTCCTGAGCTGCCTGAAACGGCTCCATTGAATTCTCTCCTTCACTTCCATAACTTTATGAGGTCACAATGTTACGGAAGTCACGTAAAACTCCTTCCAGCTAGTTTGACCCTCAAACAACAAAAGAGAGAGAGGGATCTGAAGCTCCGGAGGAATAGTTTTTTGAAATGTGAAACGTTAACCAATCACAACAAAGCGGGCGAGAAGAGGTGCTGCAGGACAGCTGGGATGAGAAAAACAAGGAGGACTATGAGCATTAACGCATGTAAACATGTTGTAACTGTAACTTGAGATAAAAAATATGCACCCGGAAAATAGCATAATAGGGCCTGTTTAAATATTGTGCCATAGATTGCCCTGTGGGGCCATTCTTTCAGCACTGTTTATGGGTTCCATTTACAGGCACAGACAAAGGCTGATGATGGACTCCACAGATTTCGGTGGCGCTAGGAACAAAGAGGATGACCTTTTAATTTGGTGATGAGCAGACCAGACAAAAAAACATTCTACACACACCCAGTGGAACCACAGTGAACATGTAGTCCTTTCAATCTGAGAGAAGATAGATAAAGTTGCTTCCTACCCAATGATCCACAGGTGGCTCTGAGGTGTCCTTTTCCCAAAAAGATATGGAACAGTTCTGCCAGGTTGTCTATTATAAGATATTCCAAGCCAAGTGGGGAATCGCTAACTTTTCTCATCTTGGTTAGAATAGCCTCTTCTGGGTCTGTGAATGGTGGAATTAGGTCAATATGGGCTACCGTTTTTGTTATATTGTTAACCAGGCAAAACAATTTCACCCTTAAAATCTAGGATTTTTAAACTTTTTTTTCTATCTTTTACAAAATGTAGTGTTCTTAACATTTCGGTATTCATTTGATTGCTTGGTTTTATCATGCAGTATAAGAACTTGTCTTTATTTTCCTTTTCACTCTATGGAAGCATTTTGGACTACACCCACTTTGTGAAAGGTTCTTTTTAAATAAGGTTTATTATTATTATTGAATGGACCAAACATATTGCTTTTTATTTTCCCTCCTTTTTCGCTGCTGTTCTCTGATGTTATTTGTTCCCCATCTCCAACTTTAAAGTTCTCCTCCCATACTTTTTACAGCTTGCCTTTCCTGATGAGTCCTATTTTCTGTATATTTCCTTGGAGTTCCTTGTACGCATTTTATTTGTTTGTCAGTTCCCTCAACAACGCCTCGCCCCTCATTATCAAATATTTCCTGTTGTGACGTGAAGACCAAAAGAGCCAACTGGTGTTAAATTCCAAACTATGTATCCAAGTGATTAGGATCACAGCCCCTCGACTCAAAACCAACAGGGCCTCTTACCCAGTACACCTTTGGCACATCAGAGGGGTATCTTGCCTTCCTGCCAATCATTAAATATAAGGACTGTGCTGGGGTGTTTTTTTGTCTTAATCCAAGCATGGAATGTGGGCAGGAGGTATTTATCTTGTGTTTGTGGTGTAAGCAGTCTGAGATGCACCATTAATATTCAAAACCAAGTATACAATTGGTCACCTTCACTGCAGACTTATTCTTCAGAGGGTAGGCCTCTGCCCACTCTGTGATATAATCAATATTACACAAATGTATTGATTACCATCCTCAGCTTCATAAGGTCCATACCAACCAGTTCACAATGGTTCTGTTACCTACATTTTTTTGAATCATAATAAAGTCAATATCTGTATCTAAACATAAGGTATGTTAGCACATTTTGCTGCATGCAACGTTCAATTGCACACAAAAAAAACTCACCTGTATTGGGTTGCGATTGTGCCTTTAGACTGGCCGGCTTTGCTTGGCAATCAGGACACCAAGCAACCTAAAGGCAAATTATATTTAAATGAATGTAAATTGGTCGTTGTGGGCGATGACAGTGCAAGATTGTGCATTGCATGAAGAGGACCCGCTCCCTGGAGGGCTCATTCTAAGGCAGTCTTTTCCATAGGCTGGGTTTGGACCAGCTGTATATTTTATTGGGGTCGTCAAATAAATTTGAGTCATTTACTTAACAATTATATGTGCAGTACACCTTGAGCCACATGAGGGAGCCTAAATGTTCATATCGTTCTTATAATTGCTTCCTACATGGATTTAATATGAAAGACCAGCGTACATTCTGTTTGTTTAACTGATGGGAGGAAATGTGGTGACCTGAAAGCAGGTCACCACGTTATGGGTCTGCACACCAAAGTGAGAGCCAAGACTACAGTAGTGCATGTCCTTTAAGGTCTGGTTTGCCTTGGTGGCTGATAGAACCACCTTAGTCCCGTATGCTTGGGTTTGTCTTTCCTTCTTCGACAAATATAGTGAAGAACATCTGGTCAAAGAAGCTCAATTTAACCTTAATATAACAGAATATATATATTTTTTTCCTATTTCTTTTTCCCGTTCTTTTTCTTTCTGTCTTTGGTCTCTTAGCAACTTGCTCGCTACCTCCAACACTGTTCTGTACTACCTCATATAGGTTTCCTCATGTTGGTGCTAATGGGTTGGTTAGCCAAAGGCTGCCAAATTACTGGATGTGGGTGTGGCGGGGGGTAATCAGCCAAATGGCAACACCTGGGCTCATCAGCAACACTGGCCACACCTGGGTGCTGCTTAAAAAACCCTCTTGGGGCTCAGTCCATGACGTCCGCCTTTCTGACACACCCATTTTGCTTGATGGTTTGGCCTGCATTGCACTGTTCAAAGCAGGATCACACCACACTAAAGTATTTGTTTTTTAAGTTTGATAAAAGTAATTTGAAGAAATGCATGTGTGTGAGTCCATAGGTAAATGTGCCTCTTGTTGCACTGCTCAACACTAAAGCTGTGTTAGCTAGTCAGCGTTCTCTTGAGGCTGACTAATCAATTGAATTGTTGATCATGCTCTAAATGAGATGTCCAAGGAGTAGCAGTAGTTTCCAAAGGCTGAACGTCTCGAACATGATCCTACTATAAAAATGTCCGTTTTTTTACCTTAAACAGGCCCTATTATGCTATTTTCCGGGTGCATATTTTTATCTCAAGTTACAGTTACAACATGTTTACATGCGTTAATGCTCATAGTCCTCCTTGTTTTTCTCATCCCAGCTGTCCTGCAGCACCTCTTCTCGCCCGCTTTGTTGTGATTGGTTAATGTTTCACATTTCAAAAAACTATTCCTCCGGAGCTTCAGACCCCTCTCTCTCTTTTGTTGTTTGAGGGTCAAACTAGCCGGAAGGAGTTTTACGTGACTTCCGTAACATTGTGACCTCATAAAGTTATGGAAGTGAAGGAGAGAATTCAATGGAGCCGTTTCAGGCAGCTCAGGAGCAGTGATTCTGAGGGGGAGGTTAACTCCTTTTAGGCGTGGACTTCAGGTTTTACACTCTACAGACCTTTTACATGTACAAAAATATATATAACACACTAAAGAAGAGGGAACAAGTGGAAAAGCATAATAGGGCCACTTTAAAGAGAGTAACATTATGGGAGTATTTATACACCTGGAGTCATGCATCATGTCCCTGTACACTAGTGTCAGGAGCACAAACACAGCATGCAGCGTTGGGTGCAGGTTTAGCAGCTGTACAGCAGGGTTTGTGTAATTGTGTTGAAGGTGTATAAAAGCCACATACAGGGACTGTCAGTGTGACCGATCCCAGCAGCACACACCCTGCAGGGAGTGGACACTAAAGGCACCTGAGATTATCACTTCATATGTTGTAGTGTGGAGACTTTGCAACACACTACCTCAGACTTCATTGCACTTGTGAGAACTTTGCATCGCACCGCTGAATTTGTTACTGAAAAAGCAATCTTAACCATCAATCAGGGCTGTCACCATATCAGTTTTAACTGCATGATTATCATGACCTAAAAAAATCAGAACGATATTATATTATCAATATTAAAAATGTATTAATTGTATATCAATTGTATTTCGTATTAAACTCGAAATACAATTGTATAAAGGTGGGGAGAGAGTCTATAACCATAACTGTAGATATTAAATTATTTTAGAGGCGCCGGATTATTTTACACAATATTATTATGTGTATTATTAACATGATTTCAATCTTTCATTTGTTAAATATCCCGATTATTCTCAATACTGGTAGGTAGATAGGTGGCAATGATCAGCCCAGTCGCCGGGAATAAGGAACTAGTCGATTTCTGTTAAACCACGGATATATTTATTGTTGAATGACATTTTTGCATTTGGTGAAGTAGTTCAAAGAGGGATGTGCAAACGAAACAATGTTGTATATCGAGCAAGATATTTTGAAAGCTACGTGGTGTGAAAGTTGCATGGTATGATAAGGAGTGTGATCAAACAACGCAGGACTGTCAGCCAGCAGACCGCTGTTCATGTCCCATGTGAAACCAAAGTAAACCATGACCTCTGCTAAGGGTTACGTTTATCAAAATGCATTTTTGGTTCTGAAACGTCCATATTCAACACATCCCATGGTTACCAGAAACGTGCCATGCCAACAATGTTTTTCTGCCAACTGCTTCGCAACGATCACGATGTCCTCGGTTTGGAGGACAAGAACATGAACACACACTTTAATCCCTCATCGTGTCAAATCAACCGTCCTAAAAAAGTAGTTTATTTTTGTCAAAATCCCAAAGCCCTCAAGCACTCCATCCATCTTGAACTTCCAACCTCCATCAATCACATCGTCCACGGCATCACAGAGGACAGCAGACACCTAATCACACACCTTTAAAGTATTGCCCTGTCTGCTTGCCTTGTCCCCTTAAAAGGAGGACTGAAAAAAAATGAAGAACAATAGGACAAAGAGAAATGAGGAACTGTACGTTGGGTGGTGGTGGTGGGTGGAGGGCTAGGGTGCTGTCAGATGCTCCCTTTGGTGTTTGCTTTGTACAGCAGTCATCATTCCATCAGCTCCTAACGTCATCTTTAACTTCTTATTATGTGTAGGGAATGAAAAGAGGCCAACTTTGAGTTCAGTCATTATTGTTCTACATCAATCCAAGCTGATACATAATTACATAAAAATGTCAGTAATTACTTAAGTATCCATGCATCCATAATTTCCTGTTTCTACGTGCCGAGACAGGAAGGGACAAGTGTGTGTCTGTGTGTTTCTTTTTGCATGCATTGGTTTTCCTTTCTCCACACAACATTGCAACGGGCACTCGAACACTTCCATGGCCAGGAGGTGTTTGTTTTCTCTTTTAAATGGGCAACGCGCCATATGTGCGGTCATTAGTCTAAAGACCGTCCTTCAGCCGCACCAGAGGACAACGTGTCAATGAGTAGATTAACTAGCCAACGGTGCTCTCCGGCTTTCCAAAAGGACCTTGAATTATAGCAACTTTCACTTTGTTTCCCTCCCATCAATTTTCTGAAAAATATCAACACAAATCATAAAATGCCATGACGGGGGGGGGAGACATCCAAGCATTTGTTTTAAACATGCAACCGAGGGAAAAAAAAGAGAGGGAATAATTGGAAACGCCGTTGGAAGAAACACAGGATCAATTTGTATGTTTGCCCTTACTTGTGTTGTGGTTCAGCACAAAGCGACGCGCTGCTTTTTGCTCCACTTTAGGTTTTTAACCCCTATTAGTCTGAGGCCCAGCTGACACTGTGTCCTACTGTAGCTACAGTAAATTGCCAATTTGGAGCCTTATATCTGCACCGGTCCTATCTGTGTCCATTACAGGGGAGTCATTGTTTGCGGTGCATGGCCTCTGTCACACACACACACACACACACACACACACACACACATACATGCAGGAACACACATACACTTTTGCAAATACATACTCGCTTCATAAACAAAGTCAGGACTGCTCGCACTTTCAGATGTGAAAACATCGACTGTGTTGGTGATTCAGAGAGACGATAAAAATGTGAAATGATTTGACTCATTTAATTTAAATCATTCATGAATACATTGATGTGTTAGTAACACACCTCTCCATAAGCTTATGAGCTTTATTCATATTTTTTTATCCTTAACATGTGGTGTAATGGAAACATAAAAGCAAGCTTTTATCCATGTTTAAGCATGTTTAAACGTCAGAAAGTATATTGTCAAAGACAAAATGAAGGACGTGTTATGCGTGTTAAGAACAAATATGGCCCTGAATCAGGCCACAACTCTTTAGCTGCGCAACAAAGAACTGGAATTATTCCTCTAGCTACTGAAGTTGGCAGATTCAAAACATTTTAAGAAGAAAATGGTCGGATTTTGAGGAAGTGGACATTTTTCAACGGCCCTTTTTAGACATAGAATATCACCAAATAAAAAGCTTTGCTCCCGTTTTCACCTTTTTATACGACATAATTCAGCCAATCAAATCCAAACAAAGCAACGTCCTGTGTGGCAACAACTGCTATGCATGTTAAAGTATTGAAACAAAGATGGCGGATCACCTTAACGTCTCAAAGCAGCTGACGCCAAGTACATAAAAGCCAAACTCAGATACTGGCCCTTCAGACCAGGTTAGCGGTTTAACAAGAGCACATGTTTTTATAAGCAGCTGTTCAAGTCCACAAAGGTGTACCGGGGCTGGCATCGGTGTACGTACGAGTATTTCAGTGATTAAACTGGAACAGCTGTTGGTTTGCCACAGCCTATTGTAGTTCCCGGGATTTTTGAGTGTCAGTCTGTTGAGCACTGCCTTTCTGTTCTTCAAGTCTACCCTGTTGAAGACTGAAATCAGATGGGTTTTTGTACAGATATTCCTGTTCACCTGGGGTTGAATCCTACTAACTTTGGTGTTACCCTGACTTTTCTTCTAGCGCCGCCATGAGGTTGATGTTTTTGGTGTATTTCTACAACTATTGGATGGATTATGATGAAATTTAGATTCAGGCATTCATGCTCCTCCGAGGATGAATCCTATAGAGTGAGATGGATAGAATGTTGTATGGACACCAACTTACCATCACCAGGTTGATCCTTTGGATTTTCATCCAGCCCCGTCCTCAGATCAGCTTATCAGAACATGTTGGCATGATACAATTTTACTTTTCACATTACACCTGCTTAACGTTAGCATGTTCGCATTGTCATTGTGAGCATTATAGTATGCTGACACAATATTAACTGATATCTCAAATCTCAAATGTGGGGCTCACATTTCTAGGAAGTATTCAAACTGTCTCGCTGTTCTGTTTTCCCTCCAAAAGTGTAATTGCCACCCCTCTGAAATGGATCAGCAAAAATGTTGAATTTCTGGTTTACAGATGATCAAAAATGTTAATTTAAAGATTGTGTACTTTATTATCCTTTGATTTTCATTGTAGGTAAGTATAACAAATATGAAAGTATGTAATTATGCAACTTGTGTTTGGTATCCTTTTATTTTTTGATATTTTTGGTATCATTTGAAAGTGTACGAGTTGTATTCTGGGTCAGGTTTATTGCATATTAATTTGTGGTGTCTTGTGAACCCATTGCAGTTTGGGCATATATTTGCATGCACAGTACCATAATAGAAACCTAAATAAACAACAGCAGCAGCTGCATCATCATCTATATCAATTCACATACCCTCTCACAGAGACAACACATACTCACATGTTCAAATATCATTCAGTGGTCGCCCTCACAAGTATAAAAAAACAGCGCTTTTGTGTGAGCGCCCACTACACACACATGCTTCCACATAAACACCCAATGATTGAAAGTACACGCTTGTATTCAGACACACACATGCACTCTGTCACACACACGGAGGATGTGGTATCCAGTAGACGCAGGGCCTTACCTGGGTCCTTCTAGCCCTGGGCCTGTCACTGTGTATGGACCGACCCATTTATCATGTAATCTGGTGGGGAGAATGGACGGGGCACTATCAGCAATCTGCTATTGATCCACGCCTGGGGCCCCAGCTATTGTTCATCTGTAGCCCTCGACTGGCACCCAGCATTAATGAAAGAAACTAAACAATGCATAGCAATCAGACAACCCCACCCCCACCCCAAATCACCCCGTCTTCCCTCTCTCTCTGTCTTAAGAGAAAGAGGACAGGAGCTGGTGGGGGGGTTAAAGAACGGGAGAAAAAAGTTTTTTTTTCCCTGTTTGGAGGAAAACTTTTGTTATTATGTTTCTCTTTGAGAAGGTGTGAGCAGGGGGAGAAAAACACATTCATCATGTCAGAGATGGCGCACATCATCCCTGACCCTGAGCACCAGACGACTCAGTTGATATCGAAGCCGCCTATTGAATAATGCTCAACGCCATCCTCTGCCTAGGAAATAGAGACGTATGGTAAATCGGTACGATCGAGGGCTAGGAACATAGCGGCTGGATTGTCCGCATGTTCTTTTTTTTTCTCTGAATATTGCCAAAATAGTGATGAAGTTTAGGGTGTGGATTTGGCAAGCGGTCAAAGAATGCATTACATTGAGCATGCATGGGGGTTTTCTCACCCAGACAGCTGGCCAGAGGGTGTTCATCTATATAGAAATATGTTACCATGTAATTGAGCAAATTCCACAATCAATCCAAACAGAAAGGAACTTCTGGTGGTGTTTCAATTCGTGATTCAGATGTCAGCTTGATGGATGGGATTAAAACAACAAAGACACTCTGTTCCAAACGACAAAATAGGACACTTGTCAGTGATTATTTCAAAAATGACTCGTGACTTTGAGTTATTACCCCTCGAGGTTAATGTCTAGTTAAGTTTAGGCAACTAACACTACTGGGCTAATGAAATAGAAATAAGTTTGTCATTGTTAAAATAATCCATTGTTGTCTGTTGCAACATTGTCTTTTAACAACACTACCATGTCCGTGGCTCTGTGAGGCACAGTTTAGCATTTTAGTAATAATAATTTGCATTAACCAAAATAAGTAAATTTTTGACTTGATGATGGTGCTAGAGGTAAACATTAAGGGATCATTCAAAACTTTACATATCATCCTGAGGGCAGCATTAATGTCCACCAAATTGCATGTCAAATCAACCAATAATATCATCCAGTAGAGATGTTTCACTAAAAAACAGATCACCAATCAGATAGTGCCGCGATAGGAATAGTTAAGCAATCAACCTGCAATATCAAAAAAACAAATAGTGGTGGACTGACAGACCAAGAGACTGACATTGCAATCCAACGTGATGCTGGACAGGTTGTATTTTATTATTTTATCGTCCAAATAAACCACAATCTTTCCATAACCTTAAGTCTGACAGACTATGTGGGTTTTAATAACCTCCCACAGCTCCATAGTTATCTAAAACTTAGATTTCCTCCTCTACACATGTCTGTGTCTGTCAGTATTCAGATGTGAATGATTAGGTACTTTCGTTGCATGTATCACAGGTAAAAAAAAGAAAAGAAATCACATTTTATTTGTCACATACAATACATATGAGATTTGATTTGGATTTTAAGCATAGCATATACAATCAATTAAGCATAGCAACACATTTCTACCCGCTTCAACAGAATTTGTTTGGTGTTTCTTTAGGCTTAGTTGTAAGTGGAAAAGAAAGCTGTCATTTCTGTGATGAAGTGTGTGTGTATGCTGGATGCATAGGAAGTAGTTGTTACAGTATTTAAATTGAGTTATTAATGAGCTGCAACGTAGTTAGTAATTCAGCTTCTGATTTGTCGACAGACTCAACCAAGGGAACCAGGACGTGATAGTGGACCGCTAACAGCAAAAATAACTGTTTTCAACTCAGGAAAATGGATAGTTTGATTTATTGTTAAGGGTTTACTTTGCTTTTTTTTCAAGGCTGGACTACAATTCTTCTGAAAGGGACACGATCGAACTGGATACCTGACTGGAACCGCACAGCGGTTAGCTTGTAGGCTAAAAGTAAACGTCACTCATTTAGCGTCTCAGAGATATTTAGTATGTCGTATCCAACAATTTCAGCCTGAAGCCTATAGTTAATAAATCAATGTACATTATGAATAATATGACCATCATAAGTCAATTCTGCTCTTTGATCCTTGATATTTTGTTTATTTCCCATTATGTCTAGTAAATTCATCAAAATAAATACTTTTTTGATGTGTTTGTGACCAAGAACAAGGAAATTACATGTGACGTTCTCGCAGATCGTTGGTGGCACTACAGCGGTGGCAGTCCTAGTGTTAACCAGATCGTTTTTGCAGCATTAGGTTAGAGAACATTGCACCCCTAGAGAGAAACATTGCCAGTGAACCAGGCAGATTTTCTCCCAAACTTAGTAGTATTTAAATGTCATTTTTCAGAGACTGGGTTTTGTATGGGAGGGGGTGATAAACCGTGGTCTCGCATCAGTCACACATTTTGCAGCTCAAACCATCCATCCCCACAAACTCCGTGTGGCGGCATTAAAACATCACGCTAAATATACTGGTAGGGGTACAGATACAGATACCGGTATTTGAGGGCTTGATTTATCTCCTCTGATTTAACCTAGCTTTGCGTTTTGACTCTTAGCAAAGATTGTGAAAGGCATGGGTACTACTGTAGGTGAGTTTGCACCTTGAACTAGCAGAAACTCACTTTACAATCACATTTATTTTTAAACAGAAATACATGTGTGTGAACTTTGAGTTTAGGAGAATTATATTCTAACCTTTATTTCAGTCAGGTCAGTTGAAATAACTTTGTGCAAAGAATTACAAGGACATTTTACATGTAATTCTAAAAAAAATGAGACCAGGAAGTATCTGCTGTTTAAGTTGTATTGTAAATCCAATTGGCAGAAGGGTGTGAACAGTTTTGGGGAGATAAATACACAGAAAGAGTGATGATGTCCTCTCACAATATTTGGATTTTAAACATATTCCCTATTTCAGATTTTATTCTATTGTCCTCTGCGCACATAGGACTAAACACAAACCAAAATACCAGCAAAAAAATGTCTGCATCCTCATGTTTAAGATGCCCCATCAAAGTACATCTTTGTGTCTATCTTAGTTCCTGTAAACTGACAAACACACACACACATGTGCGTAGACACAGCATGTCACACAGGTTTGTCCTCTCAAATGAATAAAAAAGATGTTGCACTTGCGAGAAAGGAAAAAGTGGACCTGTTCTGGACCAATCAGGGTCCATGTGTGTAGGAATCTGGGCCACTTTCCAGCGCTCTTGTTTCCGGGCAGACGAGATGCTGATTTATCCGCGGAGGCTCCATTGTCATGTTGCGGTACGAAGTATGCCAGCCACTAAAGCACAGGACCCACAGGACTTGGGAACTCATCTGTCGCCCCTGTCATGAAATAGCAACATACACCATGCCCTGAAAATATACTCAAATACACACACCAATAGACTTCTATACACTTGCAGAGAGACCAGCAGATGTCCACGCACACACTAACACACACACAATCCATTTATAAAAACACTCCTGCAGCCAGTGAAGAATCTCAGTTCACACATACACACTGTGATGGGGAGATTGTGGATGTGTGTGCACACAAAACTAGAAAGAGAAAGTGAATCTATTGGAGTAGGAAAAAAAAGAAGAAAGAAAACTTATTTCTCAACCAGCATCTTGCCATTAGTTCTATGATTCTACCTCTTTTTCTGCTGAGTATGAAAAAAAAGTTTCTTTTTTTCTCTGTGTGTTCTTGTCACTAGTTTGAGCTGAAGATATGGGGATGTCATGTGCTTCTGTGCATTAATCAGAATTTAGCAACAGTTAAAACAAAATGATGATAGCTGGTGGGTCGCTTTAGACGCCCATGCAGTCCTGATGAAGCACATAAGCTGAGTTTTTCCTAAACTTTTATAAATAATAACAAAATTTGTTGTTGGTTTTGTTTATACTTTCATTGATTGTATGTAAGGGTTTTTTGTCTCATGCCGTCGCTTGATTTGCTTTGAGCTGAAACCAGCCAGAGACATGAAACTGTCCCATATAACTGACTATGATGTGCAAATGCATCACAAGAAATATGACCCCAATTGGCTTAAAGGTGGTGCAATAATTAAGAGAAACCTATGAAAGGCCATACATACATAACCAACTCAAAAAAACAAAACAAAAAAACAGCAGTATTGTCTAGTACTTTTCGGTTTCCCACTTTATCAACACCAAAGTCCATTATACGGACTTGCCAGTTGGACCGACGCACTGGAATTGGGCCAAAAAAATCAAAAAGCACAAGTCAAAATCTCACAAAGTTCAGGATTGAGCAGGACATTGGCCATAACGCGATGACCATTTGTCCAATCATTATTACCCAAAAAGGGTAGACTTCACTCTTCACTCATAGTTTGGAAATAGGTGAGCCAAAGCATTTTGAGCCTGACCCATATGGAGAGCCACATATTCCAAAAGTTTATTTAAACCCAATGAACAGAATTTCACAAATTTTGGTTCACATTCTCTGCAGCCACGTATCAACTAAATCATTTTTCTCGTGCGTTTTTCAATCAGTGAATATATCAAACAAAAGATATTTGTTTTAGTTTTCCATTATATTTATAAAAAAATGAATTAACATTGTATCATGGCGAACATATCTTCAGAAATGAAAAAAATATACAATTACTGTTCTCCAAAGCATCTTTTTACAAATTGTTGATGAATAGTTTGCAAAGCACACAAATATAATTGCAATACACATTTAGAATACATGCAAGAGAAATACTGTAACATAACGTAGTTTTAAGTACTGAGCTTTGACAAAATGAAATGTTTCTGTTTACCGTCAAATTCATTTTTCATTGGGAGGGATTTGCCAGTCTTCACATTGTAATCCAAACTCAAGGTTGACTTACTTGCCTTGTCCAGAGCTTTCAGCTGGAGGAGGTTCACTTTCAATTACGAAAACTGTAAGTTTAAAGCCCTGGGGAAACAAAAGTTATTAAGGAAATCTTAAATTAAAGTTGCTCTAATCAATATGTCTATATAAAAAAAAGGATAAAGGACTGTGGAAAGCAAAATAAGTCTTTCACCTTTTTGGTTTAACGGCCTGCAACTTCAGTGTTTTTGTTGAGTCTCATCACTCTCATTAACCTCGTTTCAAGCCGCAGATTCAAAGTGAAAAAGATCAAACCCTGTATGCTACCAGCCTAGAACCAGGAGACACACTGCATACAAAGTTAGTGAATAGCTAGAAAACATAGTGGAGCATTAAGCAGCTAAAGAGCTGAATAGATCCCTCAAGAGCTGATCAGACAAAAACAGAGCCTAACAAAGAGTTTATATTGGACAGAAAACATACAACTTTAAAAGTATTCAAATGTTGCTCTGAGAGCGCTGGACGTTTTCATTTAGAGTTTGGTCATGAAAGCAACAAATGTTTTTGTTTTTAGGGGGGTTTTGACTATTACTTATCTTTTCCTAGCTCGCTACTAGAATGAATGCTTTGTCATTCTGTAGCTCAGTGTTTCTCTCTCTCTCTCTCTCTCTCTCTCTCTCTCTCTCTCTCTCTCTCTCATGAAGCAGTGTGATCGCCCATAGCATCACCATCTGCCAGCTAACACAAGGTGAAACACTAAGCACTCTAGTGGGATGAATGAGTGATAGGAGCATGAGTGCTGTGAGTGTGTGTGCATTGTCACGTCATCCACATCATCCACACACACACACACACACACACACACACACACACACACACACACACACACACACACACACACACACACACACACACACACCTATCCTCATTGTTAACCCTGGTGTAAACAGCTCAGTCTTACTGTATCACTGCTGATATAACAGTCTCCTGGCAGACAGACAGACAGAAAGAGACAGAGACAATAAGTTAGCCAGACAAGAAGTTAGTCAGTGGGGGACGCCTGAACCACAATACAAGATTTAAGACCGCAATTTAGCCATAATGACTTTCAAGAAGTGACGTGACTAGTGTTAAGCATTTTCCTCCACCCTGCATGAACATTAGACAAGTCAAATATTTAAAAATGTCTCTGGGTTGTAAGCGTTCATGGATTTTGGTTATAACATTTCGACAGATGTTTGTCGATAATACTATTTGATTGAATGCGTGATTCAGTCAGACATGTGTTCCCTGCTTAAAGCTGACAGCTGTAAGAGAGTCAGACAAAAAAAGAGAAACAATATTTCGACAGCAATATATTTAGTTTATAGTTTGCTTGGTGACTTGCCATCCTCCCCTGTTGGAGGAGAGGCGTGGTGGTTTAGGGTGTGGCGATGGCAATCTAGTGGCGCACTGCATTCACGCGAGGCGTCTCATGACGGATCCACTGGATAGATCTTGATCAGCTAGCAGCAGACTCTTGTGTAACGTCTACCGAAACCTCCGCACATCAGACCTGTTGGTTTGGATTAAACAATCTAATCAGTATCTCCTACGAATAAAGAGGCTTGTTGTAAACAGATCACACGGCACCATGCAGTATAGTTGATTTGAAGGAGGACGCCATCCCCATCTCCATCCACTAGTAGCAGAGAGAGTGCAGGGGCAGAGGGGTTGTTTCGTTGAACATGTCAGTCTCAATCCTTTATCTGACTAAGGTTTGCACGAGTTAGAATTTATGACCCCGACCATGGCTCAGATACCTAACTCTGCTTTGTATCAATAAATCCTTGGTCCTGTCTGTGGTGCTGAAGTATTAGACCGATTTGTAATTGCTAATTTTTCTCTGATTCCGGTCAGTTTCGTCTTGGATCTATTATGTTCTCTAAACTGTTACATTAGGGGCTGGGTGAATGAAATCATCTGGGTCCGTCCCCCATGATAAATATTTGACCAATTGTCTACTAGTCTGATGGAAAATCAAAGTTCAATAAAAACTTCTCAGTCTGCTAACAACTACCTCAGAACTGTCCATTCAAACCGGTTCCGTCTGGTGTCTCGATCAAATACATTAGGTAACCAAGGGCAACAACAGAGGGCATCATCTTCTTTTTAACAAGTCCGGTGCAGAGCTCCACATTTAATTGAATAGTTAACTACAATATGTTGTGTGTAACTCAGGCGCCAACCGAGTGAAGCCAATACGGTATGTCTGCAATTACAAATCGGTCTAAACTTGCATTCTCTCTGCTGACCAGCAGGGGCGACTCCTCCAGTTGCAAAAAGACGTCAGATTGTATAGAAGAAACAACATTGCGACGACCGTAATCCAAGATGGCAACGGTGAAAACATAGAACTCAAGGCTTCATAACGGCACTCCACAAACCAATGGGTGACGTCACGACTACGTACACTTCGCATATACAGTCTGTAACTGCCCATTAGTATGAAACATAAAAGTGCAGCGCCTCTATTGTCAGGACAAAGTGATTTGTCCGTGAATTTTATGTGACAGTGCCATGTTTAAAGTTTGGTTGTATTTAGGCACCAAAGGCACTTCATTAGGGTGAGAGATATTACACTTTGGGTATAATAATTGCTTCTTATTGGTAACAGAAGCAACCAAGGTTACAAAGCGGTCATGGCCAAATGTGATATTTGATTGTGGTTTCATGAATACTCTGTTGATCAGCAGTGGTCACCAAGCTGCTGAGCTGCGGATAAAACCATTATTTTACAATCACGACATCGTCAGACACTAGCCTCGCGGTCTCACACTCACCAGGTTTTTCTCAAGACTGTAAACTTATCTGAGACAGACAAAATTGTGAAGTATACAGAGGGCTTAAGTCAGTAAGTCAGAGACAGACAGTCTGTGGTTAAGGCAGACAGACAGTCAGGGGGTAAGTCAAAGAGACATAGAGTCAGTGGGTAAGTCAGACAGACAGTCACAGGGTAAGTCGGACAGATATGTATCCTCCCCCGAGGGCTCCAGGGGGAAGGTGCTGTGGGAGAGGCAGCAGCCAGGAGATAAGACTCTCACGTGGGGCTGCTGTCGTGTAATTCCCCCCTCTAATACAGCCGGGCCCCTGGTTTCTCAGCTCAGCCCTGATCTGCACAACCTCTCCTGAGACTCAACTGTCACAACCCAACTCTGCCACGACTCTGAGCAGCCACACACACACACACACACACACACACAGAGAGAAAGGTGCTTAAGCGTTTGCATGAGTGTGTGTGCGTGGCAGAGAGCCATGTGTGTCATTTTCCATGAGAAGCTCAGGCAGGCTGAGGGTAAAGCCAGACAAGTTCCTATGGGGAGAGAGGATCAAGCCACAGCAAGGGTTACTCAGATATGTGTGCTTACAGTATAAACAGCTGTGTGTCTCCCTGTCTGACTTTATGTGTGTGTGTGTGTGTGTGTGTGTGTGTGTGTGTGTGTGTGTGTGTGTGTGTGTGTGTGTGTGTGTGTGTGTGTGTGTGTGTGTGTGTGTGTGTGTGTGTTCTCATACATAGACATGAAGACACGGTGTCTGTGTCTGCCGCAAATAAAAGTTATTTTTATGTACAAAATTCTCCGCACATTCGTGAAGCTGCCAAGCAAAACACTCTTATACTGGTGTCACATTAGAGTGCATTGCTCAAGGGCACCTCAACGTTATCATCAGCACCACTACCCCCTGACATTTTATAGAAAGTCTGGGATATTCATTTTAAATTTACTTGAAGCCTAATTTATATATTATATATTTTTTTTTTTTTTTTACACAAAGGCTATTCAGATTCTGAAGAAAAAATAATCCAAACAATGTTGGCAAATTGCAGGAACAAAACAATGCTGTTGAACATGATGTGAATTGGTATAGGATTCTCACCTGCCAGCACATAAGTTATATGTTTCATTTGTGACTCATTGTGCGTGTTTGTTCGGGGGGAAGAGATGTGGGGCTGTAGCTTCATCTGTATTGCTTACATGTTCCTGGTTATTAATATGTCCTACATTAATAATCATATGTGGCCATATTTAATGTCACATAGCTCCCTCTGGTATGGAGATATTGCAAGTGGCCAAGTCATCTATCATCTTCTCTCGGCCCCCCCTCCACACACACACACATACACACACACATACACACACACATTCATACGCCACGATCCTACCGGTCAGCACTGCTGCTGCAGCACGTCGTTTAATTATAAACACATCATGGAACCATCTTTCTCTCACACTCACACACATGCTCACGCTGCTAGTCAAAGTGAGATCTTACAAATATTTCCACAACTTGAAGCATCTTCACGCCCACTCACCAAAAAATTGATAGCTATGACAGGTTAGTTTGCACGTCAATGTGAGAGAATCTAAAAACACTTTAATTAGTAAAAGGTTTAAATGCAAAGGCCCATAATCAAATAGCGTTATGCGTGTACTGCATTTAGATACTGATTGCCTGTTTATTCCAGTTGTATGTGTGGGTCAAAGACACACAAACCCAGTCCACATTTACAGTGTCTGCTGCTGTTTTTATGTAATCCGTCAGTATTCCATGAAACGGGCCAATGAGTTCCTGTACAATCAGCTCTGAATGCGGTTGAGACTACTTTTTTTCAGAGATGAAGTCGAAAAGCATGAAAACATCATCTTCTGTTGAACTACTATACATGATACCACCTCCGCTCTGCTGGCTAGCATCCATAACAGACTTAAAACTGCAGTGTACAGCAGGATGATGCATATGGCAGAAATTTGGAGAAAGCTTCTGGTTTATAGTGTAAGCGTCTGCGAGGGAGGGGGTAGATAGAGAGCAGTGGAACAGATGAAGGGAGAGGATTTTGCTAAGATTAGCTTTATTGAGAGCCCAGCTAACAGACGGACATAAAGACTAAAAGGTGTACATGCTGTTTACCCAGGGAAAGGTGATGGTTGCTGCTTGGTCCTTGTCATCATATTAACATTGTGTCAACGTCTCGCTCAAAAGCAACTTAACTAGTTGTTAAGGGAGGAGCATTACTCATTAAGTCTTTGGGTGAGGATCCAATCCTCAGCCTTCTGGTTAAACGTTTCTAATCTGTTGTCTCCCGACACACCACAAAGAGAAAAAGAGAACCCTAGAGGGACAAAAGTAGACACACAGACGGGGCTTCTCAACCAGCAGGATTACAGCGGATAGCATCACAGAGCCATTTCCTCTCCCATCAGCCCTCCAAGTGCTCCGAGGGAGAACAAAAAAAAGAAGAGTTGATTTAAATCCTACATCACCTTCCATTGTCTAGTCCATCACTAACACTTAGGATTGCATCCACATTCCCCCGTTCCTCCGTTTGCCCCACCTTCTGCCTGCTCCCCACCGCTGCCGCGTCCCTCTTACCCGGCAATGATGAGCCTGTTTCCAGCAGTCCACGCTGATCCAATGAGGCACAAAGACATGCACACACACTGTGGAGATGTGGAATACAAAAGACAGGGCAAATGAGACAGGAGGTACAGTTGATACGGACACAAACACATGCAGACAGAGGTACAATTGCAATCATAAAAGCCCATTTACAGACAGGAGCGGGCATGTGTATGAGCAAGAAGTAGACAAAATACCAGAAACACCATTTTTTTAAAGATATATATGTCCACTCTTCATCTCATTAGCCACTTCATGAATCATTTTGATGTTCAAATTATCAACTTCCATTCATCCATTTTCTTTCGCTTATCCAGGGCGGGGTCGCAGGGGAAGCAGACTAAGGAGGTTGTTCTAGATGTCCTTCTCCCCAGCAACGCTTTCCAGCTCCTCCTGGGGGACCCCAAGGCGTTCCCAGGCCAGACGAGATATGTAATCTCTCCAGCGTGTTCTGGGTCTACCCCGGGGCCTCTTACCAGTTGGATGTGCCTGGAACACCTCTAAAGGGAGGCGTCAAGGAGGCATCCTGATCAGAAGCCCGAACCACCGCAACTGTCCCCTTTTGATGTGAAGCAGCGGCTCTACTCCGAGCTCCCTCCGGATGTCTGAGCTCCTCACCCTATCTCTAAGGGTGAGCCCAGCCACCGTACGAAGGAAGCTCATTTCGGCCGCTTGTATCCGCGATCTCATTCTTTCGGTCACTACCCAAAGCTCATGACCATAGGTGAGGGTCAAAACGTAGATAGACTGGTAAATCGAGAGCTTCGCCTTCCGGCTCAGCTCCTTCACCAAAACGGTCCAGTACAATGCCTGCATCACTGCTGACGCTGCACCGAACCGCCTGTCCATCTCCCGCTCCATTTTACCCTCACTCGTGAACAAGACCCCGAGATACTTGAACTCCCTCGCTTGGGGCAGTGACTCACTCCCAACCCAGAGGGTGCAATCCACCGTTTTCTGGCAGAGAACCATGGCCTCAGACTTGGAGGTACTGACTCTCATCCTGACCGCTTCACACTCTGAAAACCGCCCCAGTGCGTGCTGAAGGTAGCGTTTTGAGGTAGCCAACAAAACCCGATAATTGGAGTACACTTTTTAAAAATGGGAACCACCACCCAGGTCTGCCATTCCACAGGCATTGTCCCCAACCTCCATGCGACACTGAAAAGATGTGTCAACCAAGAACAACCAAATCTCGAATCCTATCCACTCCTGGCGCCTTGCCGCTGAGGAGTGCCAGGCATATGGATGAGTCATCACCCGAGTCTATAAAACTCTGCCTCCTCCACGGAGGACGTGTTGGTCGGGTTCAGGAGTTCTTCAACTCGTTCTTTCAACCGCTCGACAATGTCCCCAGTCCAGGGTTGCCGTTCTCCCCCTATGCTGAACACAGCCTGAGATAAGCACTACTTACCCTTTCTGAGTCGTCTCACGGTTTGCCAGAACTTCCTTAAGGCCATTCGAAAGTCCTTGTCCATGGTCTCCCCGAACTCCTCCCACACCTGGGTTTTTGCAATGGCCTCCTTCTTCAGCTTGACAGCCTCCTTCACCGCTGGTGTCCACCACCGGGTTCTCAGGTTGCCGCCAGGACAGGCACCGATTACCTTCCAACCACAGCTCCTAGCAGCAGCTTCCACAGTGGAGGCTTTGAACACGTCCCACTCGGATTCCATCACGTGCCTCCCCGGGATGCAGGGTCCTCAGCCAGACTGTTCCCAGTTCACCCTCACCACATACTTGGGTTAACCAGGTCTGTCCGGCCGATTTTTCTCTTTTGAAAAATCAATTTCCATATTCCAAAAAACAGATTTATGTTTATTATTAGCAACATTATGTTAAACATTTACAAAAAATAGGCGTAACAGTGTAAATAGCTTTACAACATGATAATGACAACTTTGTAAATACTTTTTACGCTGCCACTTGAGGTAAAGAATAATGGAATGGAGAAACAGAGGAGTACCATCCTAGAAACAAAAAAAGAATGTACTGCTGTGGACGGGGTCAGCAGCACAACCTATTTTTGACAACTAAAATAAATGCACACCTAAAGAAAATCAAATGTCTATAAATAACTATAACACTATAAGTAGCATATAAAATGTACCTGCTGTCAGAAAGCCCTCTCCGATGGTGAACTGAAGCTGTTGTATCTCTCTCTTCGAAGCCACAAGACTCCTTTGACAAAAACAGAAATTAACTTTAACTTTAAGTTGCTGGTCCACCGCTGCATCAATCGGTTGATTTGTGTGTGTTATTGTGTGACATTGATGAGTCCGAGCTAACCCTTTTAAGACAGCAAAGCAAGCTAGTTAATTAAAGAAAGCAAATGGTTTGGCACACAGGACTCAGAGCCTGGAAATAGTGTCCTACATACTATCAGTATTGAATAAAAAATAAAAAGTCCATTCTGAATGGAATTGTGACGGAGATTCCCACAGCATACTATCTGAGCAGCAGTATCCATTTTAAAAGCGGTCATCACTCTAATGTCAGTTTCAAAGCCACATTAAGCAAAGCTGTTATTTATGGCCATTTGGACGCCAGCTGTGTCCAATGCAGAGATGCGTTCAACCTGCATGAGGAGCACAAAAGCCGGAGCCCAGAGCAGAATGAGCACCTGTGTGAGTCAAAGGTCCAGATGGGAAATAGAAAGACTGTTTCCTTCAGCCAGACCAAATGTGTCCACGTAGAGCTGTTAGACACACACATGCTCGTGGATTTGTAACAGGCAGCCATCATTCAGTAGTTTGGTCTGATCACTGTTCTGCATTGCCGGCTGTTTGATTTGATCCAGATGATCAAGAGTAAGTTGATAATACCTCACAGCCTCCATGATTAAGTATTTTAACTTCTAGTCACTGTCGGCATTCCTTTTAACATAGCATGAATAGCCATCATGATATATGGAATACCAAAGAGGAAAAATAGTATCTTTTATTGTAAACTTTACTTAATCTTTGGTCAAAGTTGTATTCATCTTCAGAGTTTGATTGACCCATGGATCCTCCACCTCCCAACCTCCAGTCATTGGCGCCTGAATAAGGGGGACAACAATACTTTTTATCCCCCCACTTTCAGGTGATATTTAATAAAGTGGTTACATCTATGGCGTCTAACATGTTGGACCTTTATCCAATCCTAATCGACCATTGTGCAGCCTGATTCAAATGAAATCTGAGTCTTTGGACATCCAGTCCGTTTCATAACAAAACCAAAATGTTTCTACAGTTTTCCTTGGGAGGAGTCTACGCAATCTGCCTGAGGGTTTCAACTCGGCGGTTGAGGGAGGGCCGCCCACCAGGACAACGACCTCTCCCTGGATGCTGGCTGGTCTTGCCGGGCCTACCCACCACAGTCTTACAAAATCCTGTGAGACACTCCCCCGCCCACTGCACTAACTATTCCGATGATAATGAGCTCATACAGAGTCCTACTGCAGGTCACATCCATTCCGATCTTTATAGCTGAAGGATCAGTGGAACCACTCTATGAACAGATTCATTCTTAGGGGGCAAGTCGGCATGATTTAAGAGAACTTGCTGCAATAACCACCTTAGAATTTCCTCTTAAGCAAGTACGAAATTCCCAGGCCTGTTGTATGAGTCATGTACAGATAGTTTGCTTCTCCACAGCTCATGGTGACTGGGCCTGGCCTGACAGATTTTATTGGCACACTTTGAGAACTTCAGCAATTACTCTCTGAGTTTTCAAAAAGTTTTCTCACTCAAACAGCTGTCTTTATGCAAATCCCTGAACGAAATTTGGATCTTATATACTCCAAGCAAGATACTCCTCACATCCAATCAATAATCACCCAAACTGTAGGGACAGTGTATCAAAAACTCAGTTCTATAGCAGGGTTTGAGCATGGTTCATCGGCACGCGCAAACCCAAAAGCCCGACACAAAGGCAGTAAGACTGAGATGAAAGTTCACGTTAAACTAGGAATGCATTCAGAACTGTTAAACTTATCCCATGGGGTTAGGCAGAGAATAATCAATCTGTTTTCAACAGGTTGTCAGTAGGTCGATCATTGAAGGCACCAAGATGACTTACATCTGGCTAGATCCAACATTGCTTTGTATTTTAACAGTCCTCAATACATTGAACTGCAACTAAAAGTTGATCCAGTGGGCTTTAAATCGGTCATAAAACCATTATGCCACTCAGTTTTGGTTTTATATGTTATCGGGTCTTTCTCTTACTTTGTCTAGCCCTTACATACTGTGTGTGTCCTCACACAAATAACCATGAAATGGACATTTGGACTTACCAGATACTCCCTTCCCAGCATTCTCCACTGCAGCCGAATGAGTTTTTTTCTTATTGCTCCCACCTCAATCTAAACAGCCCAAGAGCCATGGTCTTTCTCAATGCCGGGTCATTATGTTCACATCCTTTTATCATTTGCATATAGACAGTCTCCACAAATACCTGTAGTCACAACAGCACGCTTTCCTCAATTTGCTACTATATTGGAGCGCACACACAGGTGCAAACAAACACAGATGCAGTGACGCGCACACACACACACACACACACACACACACACACACACACACACACACACACACACACACACACACACACAGTACAAGGTAGAGACTGCGATTTGTTTGTGACCTCCAAAACTTTCTTTTTGTTTTCCATACTTCTGTCTCATAAAAATGAGTCAGATCACACGCAGATACAGCAAAATAGGTGTCCATACACACACACACACAATACACACACTTCTCTGTTCATACAGACCCCGGACAAGGTGAATGGGAATTACCCAGAGGACCTTGCCAGAAACCTTCAGGCTGACACCGATGCCCTATGCAGCTTCAATAAGTGTGTGTTTGTGTGGACCTATGCGTGTGTTTGTTAGTGTGTGAGGGAGAAGGTGAAAAAGTGTGTGTGTGATGAACATGTGCGTCCTTTGAAATGTGATAGCGCATTTAAAATTCTGCTACACAAAGCACATTCCAAAACTATGGCTTGTCCATTTAAGCAAACATTAGACTGGGTGCCTACAGGTCAGGAGAGCTTTTTAAAATACATCAACCTTCTCTCTCTCTCTCTCTCTCTCTCTCTCTCTCTCTCTCTCTCTCTCTCTCTCTGGACAACACCTGGAGCATCTGAAGGTTGACCTGTATCTTCCCTCCCTCCCCCCTACCTCCCCTTTGTCCACCGCTGCTTCATTGTGGTAGGGTCACCATCCTTTACCGTTTTGTCCGAAGATATTAGCTGTTTGAAAATGATAAATGTGACATTGGGTGGAGAGTCTGTTTAGGCTCTTATAATCATAATAATCATAGGGAATGGTCATCCCCCGACCCCCACCCCCCAAACCTCCCAGCGAACCTGTTCCAGTCTTGATGACCTTCCAGCAGGTAAAAAACAAATTAAACACAATGCTGTCTTTGAGTCAGATCTGCCATCTGAGGTTGTCTCAAGGACAAGCTGGCTTCAGGCTGCTGTACACAAACACACACATACACACACATACACACAATGTCACACACAGATACACTAACCCCCCCCCAAAACCATCCACAGACACACACACACACACACAGTTTCCATTCACTTTGTTCTGTTCATTTACCAACTGACTAGTGAAAGATTTTGATCGAAATTATAATAATAAATATGAATAATTAAGCAAAAGATCAAATGCATCAGTAAATAAATTAAGACTGTTTGAAGTTGACCAACAACTATGGAGACAGTTATGATGAAATCTATTATTAAACTGCACTGGAAATGAATAAGCTTTCAAACCTAAACTGTGGAAAAAGCCATTTGTCATGGCCATCCAAGAAACACACGTGAGCATTTCCTGGGTTATATTTAGCCAATTAAAACTACTTGACTATTGACCACTTCATGTTTAAAAGAAATCAATGTTGACTGTTGGCAGTGGTGGGTAGTAACTTGGACCCCATTCAGGCTGGTCGCATCTAGCATTCATAGCTATACCTAATAAAAATAATGTGCCATAAATCGTAGATATCCAACCAAATCTCAAATTAATCAAGAACGAAGAAGTACAAAGACAGCAAAGGCCCACACAGGGAGGGTCGGGTTGGTGGTGGATTGGTCAAACAAGAAATGGTCTATCACTCAGGACTTCTCAGGAGACCAGCGTTCATTCCCTAATGTGAAACAACACATTATTATTTTTGTTATTTTAACCCAAACAATGATCTTTTCCTAAACCCTACTAAGTAGTTTTGTTGCTGAGTTGTTTCCTGTGAAGATGGAAGTTTATTTTAAAGAGATTGTCTGCATGGAAGAGTTGTTGTTTTGCAGAATACTGTCTTCATTCCATTAGAAGGCAGACACCTGTAAGATCGCAAAAAATTACTTTGGGTGTAAAACCCACAGCTGGATAACTGGGAAGGAAATAATGTTTTGACTTTTGGTTTGCATAAGGTACACAAATTGACCAAATCACTGTGTAGCGTATGAAAGGAGCTCTAAATTCACATAGTTGGCACTACCTGCCTCTTTAAATCTGTATATTTGAAAGAAGCGTTGAAGGTTTTTCCATTGCTATAACAACATATCACTTCTGCCTTTGCTTCTCAGAGAAAAGTTATTCAGGTTCACACAAGAGGTTACTTGTCGAGAAAACATACAAATGTGTAATTTTTGGACTGAGCCTAATCTCAAAATGTATGTCAAAGAATAAAGTTAGTTTAGCAAAAGTTGTCTGAGAAAAGCCTCACTGTGCATAATATCTCACTCTAAACTAAACTATAACAGCTGCAGTGGCATTAGTTGGCACACTTGAATATAGCAAATGTAGCAAAGGGCTGTTTGAAGATAAAGAGCATTAAGAGCTGGAAATACACGCATTCTGTTTACCTGTTTGCCATGTTCATCCACCGTTGCCAACAAGCCTGTTGTTTGTTCTTTCATGTTCTCTGCTCTTATTTCATCGGGAGAACTACTCCTCAGATCAAAAAGACAAAAGAGCCAACAAGCAGCTTTGAGATGTTTACACATGTTGCCGTGTGCGGTGGGGTGTGTGTATCAGCAGTGATACTGTGAATCTGTGATGTATCAAGAGCGTGAACGTGTACACAAACAATGCATCTGTCTGAGGCAATAACTTACTTATAGCCACTAGGGGCAGTGCAAAACAAGCTGTGAAAACATGCACACCTTTTAAAGCCAACAAAGGTAATGTATGTTGTATGTTGATTATATCTAAACAACAACAATAGATTAAATGGCATTCATGTCACAGCTAGTCTCAACAAATGATCCTAGCTTGTGAGTACATAGCCATGTCCATTTTTTACGTTTATTATGATCATTTTGGGAGAGTGGCTTTGTAGCGAGTTGCCATTTTCGCGACTTTCTCGTTAGATCTAGCGACTTTTGGAGCTAATGTTGCTAGATACTTTCATTGGAAAAGTGTTGGGCTTGGTTTTTTTGGTTGGATACTTTCAAAGTACAGATTATTCTTGCTGATTTGTCCGATGTTGACGACCCCAGCTTTAAGTTGATATGATGAACAGTTACCTCCGCAATACAAAATTCATTTGGATTTGTGTTAGTGGCTACCTGACACATTTATGCTTCTCCTTGTTGCTCTGTTTTTGGTCTCCACCTACTCGGAAAAATATCTGACGCTTTTGCTGCAAAATGCTCCACTATGTTCAACCAGCTAATCGATAACTTTGACTGAGAAGGGGTCAAAGTTCTTCGACCAGGAGTCAGTGGACGTTTAAGTAAGAATTCACATCAAGAACCAGAGATCTATACCTTGAACATGGACAGGGGTTATAATTCCCTATGTTACAGAAGCTAAAACGTTTATTTTTTATTTATTTTTAAATAAAGTATTTTATTATTTTCCACCAGAATTATTGCCGTCTGGAGAAGGCTTTAAAACATAATTTATTTCATCATGTAGGGAGATAACACCTACAAAAAAGTAACTCAATTTGGTAAAGCAGGCTATAATATATTCGTATTTTAAAAATGGATCACAAACTTGTTTATGAAAGGAGTTGTTTTTGCCAAAATCAAACATATTCCTTGAATAAATCCATCATGTGTATTTTTTGTGTAAATGCAACAACTACTAAGGATGTTAAATATCTTAACACATGCATGAGAAGAATGTAAACTGCCTTTTGTCAAGCTTTACGCTGTGCCCCTATTGTTTCCTGTCATGTTTCTTCTATGAAACAGAATGGTGAAGGGGGGGGGATATTAAGCATCACAAGCAGGGCTGGTGAGATGATTCCTTATGAATAGCTGCAAAAGAAGAGGTGGGACCGTGTTTCTGTTTTTCCACCCCACCCGCCTCCACCCCGAGCAAAGACAAAGCGTGTAATAATTACAAGGCCGAGACACAATGCGGTGTCGGTCGTGGCGCGGCGAGAGCTGAGCTGTAGCTATCACACTGGCAGATAAATTCAACGCACAATTATTCATCCGGGGACTATGGCATGTAGATTAATGAGTTTGATAACCCGGAGCTTTGCACTGAGCTCCAGCCTGCCGTCGTTATCATCCTCGCCTGGCTTTCTCCGTCTCAAGCTCACTGCTGCTGATGTAGGAGGAACAGAATGGAGAAGTGGTGGTCAGTGGATGGAGGTATTCATGAAGACAGACGGACGCAATACATGGGGGAAGTCCTTCAAAGACAGGACTTTTGGTTGGTCCTCACTTGTGCAACAGGTTTGTAATGTTAAGGGTTATCACTTGAGTTATTATTACATTGACACATATCATCCATCTTCATTGTTCTGAGCTTTACAAAAGTCATTTCATGATCAAGTTTGATTAATTACTGTTCTGGTACTCAATTTACCTTGAACTTCCGTGATTATGATTTTTTTTTTTCTGTTGCCTTCATTTCCCAGAATTCCTTTTATCAACCACTGTAAAGCCAAAAATTCATGCAGTTTGAAACAGTTTTCTCCTAAAAAATCCCTAGCTACAAATCAGGTACAAATTCAGATATATGATCAGAAGTGAGGAATAAAGATTATGATTCCTGAGACAAGTAAGCAGTGGATTATTGCAAAGGGGGGTTGTAACTTAAATGTATTGTAAATGTTGAAAAATGGTTACTTTGGCATTGAGTGACAATTAGGACATAATAGTATAAGCTAAAAGTATTTTCAAAATAAACTTCCGTTTTCACAAGAAACAACGCATTTATGTTTAGACAACAAAACTACTTAGTAGGAAAAGACCGTGGTTTGGTTGGAAATATTTACAGAAGTGGCTTTACTTTTACAGAAGTCACAACATTGACAAATACATCAATGTTGACTTCTCCTTTCATATGTGGCACAGACAGAAGTCTCCTGGGTGAAAGACTGGTTTTGACTTGACCCACCCGCACTGTGTGGCTTTTTGCCGTCTTTATATTTCCTAGTTCATGATTACGTGGATTACATACAAATAGATCTTTGGGATATCTACTAATTAGGTGTAGGTAGAATGCGGTATAATAGCACCAACACCTGATCACAGTGTGTGATTAGTGATGCACTACCAGCTTTTTCTCTCCTAATACCCGTTCTGTTGGCTCAACTCAGATCACCAGCCGGAACTGAAAACTGATCTGAAACCAGTGCTCTCCTGACTGCTAAGGCACTAAAAACTGGGCTGGCAGCCCACCGTGACTTAATGAATAACTAATGATACGAACACTTTTATAATGACATCGACATAGAAACTGTATTTAATGTAGATTGGTCACATCTCTATCTGGCTGAAGGTCCTTATTGGCTTGATACTGATCTGGCAGACCTGACTGGTGCATCCCGACAGTATAGGATACACCTAATTTATCCCCTGAGAGGAATATACATATATGTGTGTGAGGTGCAGAGGCATTCCTCAAAACTTCAGGCAAGGAATTTAAATGTGACAGAAAGAAACAGTATTTACGAGTTTAGCCCTGATCTTTGTGAATTGGACTGGAAAATTCACCCTTTGCAGGTGTTTTCAGTTTATTTTTGTCTTATTTTTACAGGTTTACTTTTGTGAATTCACCCCCAAAGTGTGTTCATAGGAATTTTATTTGCATTGTTTAAAATGTAATACTCATTCCTCTCCCCTCACTAGTTCCCGTTTTTAAGGGCACAACTGCGCTGAAAGATTTGGATGCTACATAACACCATCAATGTTTTGTTATCCACAGGGATAAGAGAGAGTTTTGTAAGATGTAATGGAAACAACAGCGTTTTTCATTTGTGTGTGTTTTTTTGTGCCATAAACAGGTGATTTAAAGGATGCACACATGTGTGTTAGTCTATGTTTGTGTGTTTAAATGTGTTGCCTGGCTGTATTTTCATTATGTGCATTACTTACTGGTCCATGTGCATGTTTGAGTTCAGTGTGCTGCCAATAGTTTGTGTTTGCTGATACGTATGTATGTATGTATGTGTGTGTTTGCTACATATCCATGCGTGTGGGGATTGGGGGGCAGGCTGGTGTTGAAGGGTTTCTGTCCCAGGACGGCCATAATGGATGGAGAGAGAGAGACTTCCCAGATGGCAGACAGAGGAGGGGACGACCTACACCACAACCAACAACAAGAGAAAAACAAGATGGATGCACTTGGGGGAATGTGTGTGTTTGTGTGTGCGTGTGTGTAAGAGGCTCCCAGCTTAAGAAGCCACCGGTAAATCTTTGTCTGATAGATAAACTCTTTGTCCGTCCTCAAACAAAATGGCACAACAGTGGAAGTATTCCACAATTTAAAAAACTTCCCACAGCCACAAATTCAGTCCACACTGAATGCCTTTACACGCTGGGGCATGAAAACTATTCATACTGACAGTGATGCAAACATGTGACAGTTAAAACACTTTCTCAATAAAAGATAAAAAAAACAACTAATAGGATCCTACTGACCCATAGCAGCATCTGGCAGTCTGTCTGAGGTACATTGTTGTACAGCCTATGCTGGGATTTCTCAACTTTTCTAACATTTCTGATTATTTCAAACATTTCCTAGGACCACCTTCCCAAATTGAAGAGATAAAAAACTAAACCTGACAAAAAATAAACTGGGCTGTAAGTATTTGTAAACTGTCAGCTGTAATGACCAAAATAAATATTCTGCTTACTCTCACCCATCACCGCCTGCCATCATTAATCCAAATGTATGTATATTGTCATATTTCCTCACCACACGCTTTGATGTCACTTCATCCGAGGGAAAGGTAGCTAGCCAACAATTGCAAATGGGTAAATAGGCTCAAGTGTTAACAAAAAGTGTTGTAAATCTCTCGTGTGCCTCCTTCTGTGAACCTGTATTTAAAAAAAGAAAAAGTAGCTAACAGCGGTAAAACTGTTTTTTTCCACCTGATAATGTGTCCTGATGGGCGTGGTGATATTTCAACGTACATTGAAATTTTGTTTGAATTACAATGCATTTATTTATGTGCTTAACTCTCATGGACATTTAGATATAAAAATAACTACCATTGGAAATTTGTAAAACAAAAATATATATTTTTAATATAATCTAACCATTTAGCTTTAGCTTTAGATGACACTCTGAGGCCCAGTGGTGGACAATAGCTTGCCTTAGCTACTGTAAGCTATTTTGGGGGGTTTTCTTTTACCCTAATTACTCTGAGTGAATTTGACTTGAGCTCTTTACCCTTGGAGGTCTGTTGGAGGGTTCATGGGAGTTTGCCCATCCAGTCTACATGTGTTTTGTGGACTTGGAGAAGGCTTACGACCGTGTCCCCCAGGGAGTCCTGTTTGGAGTACTGAGGGAATACGGGGTACCGGGTCGTTGCTACGAGCCATACGGTCCTTGTATGACCAAAGTGAGAGATGTGTCCGGATACTCGGTACAAAGTCAAAAAACGGTGGATTGCACCCTCTGGGTTGGGAGTGAGTCACTGCCCCAAGCGAGGAAGTTCAAGTATCTCAGGGTCTTGTTCAAGAGTGAGGGTAAAATGGAGCGTGAGATGGACAGGCTGTTCGGTGCAGCGTCAGCAGTGATGCGGGCGTTGTACCGGACTGTTGTCCATTTACGTTTCGACCCTCACCTATGGTCATGAGCTTTGGGTAATGACCTAAAGAATGAGATCGCGGATACAAGAAGCCCCAATGAGCTTCCTTCGGAGGGTGGCTGGGCTCACCCTTAGAGATAGGGTGAGGAGCTCAGACATCCAGAAGGAGTTAGGAGTATAGCCGCTGCTCCTTCGCGCCAAAAGGGGTGAGCAGAGAGGTGTCCTGGGCACGTCTAACTGGTGAGAGGCCCCGGGATAGACCGGACATCTGGAACAACCTCCTTAGTCTGCTACCCCCGCGACCCCGCCCTGGATAAGCGGAAGAAAATGGATAGATGGATGGATGGATGGATAGTAAACAGTTATGCAGTGAACGGTATATTTCTAGGGCTTTTATTGTGAAAGGTAAGACTGGAGGGATTGGATCTGGTCTGCACAGCCTTTGCCAAAGTTGTAAGGAATAGTAAACTTTTTTCTGACTACGGTGCCTCCCTGTTGTTGTAAACTATAGAGTATGTTTTGAATATGTCTGTTTAAAACAACGTGATTGGTTGATGCCTTTATTTAAGTTGCTAAAGGTCAACAAGATCAAACTTGTCCTGAAAAAAAAGTCTCTCTTTCAAGGCCTAATATTTGCTTTCTGATTGAAAGTACTCGTGACAAAACCAACAACTCAAAAAGTATATTGCAGCCAATGAATTGCACCAAAAATAAAATAAAACGCCCCCATTGTGTAAAGGCCTTAGGCCAGCCAAATTCAAAAACGTACCACACTAAGCCGACCCTAAATCCCACTCCAGTGTGACTTTGACCCTTAAGTGGCTCATTGCTTCAAATCTGACTTAAATAATTCCCAACACACTTTGCATGTCTTTGCATGGGAACAATCCCTTTGTCACAAAAATCCCATTTTATCAGTTTTAGTGCAAAAACACACATCTGAGGAAAACATGCAGGGGAGAAATGAAGATAATTTTATTTAAAAATAGGGGGGGTCAAGTTTAAAAGTGCCCTAGTGCTAATGGACTAGAAGGATTCTTTCTCTCTGACAACTGCATTTATGCCTAGACAAACACACATGAATCAGTATGCATGCATACACACTCCAACACACACCTCCTGTCAAACACACACACCATTTAAAGCGGTAAAGTGCAGTCTCATCGGAGTGGCAGGCAGACATCCTGAATAAAATGGAGTGGCATTAATATTAATACCAGTAAAGTGCCTTTATAATCAGACAGCGGCCTGTCAGCTGGCCAAGTGGGGCTGCTAGCGTGTCACACACACACACACATTCACACACACACATACAATGAAGTGTCGCTGACTGAGAGACGCACTCTTTTAACCACACAAACTGTATAACATGCAAACAAACACACATTGTGTCCTTTCATACACAACATTGTAAACCCTGTATACACAACCACATGGATGTATGCACACGGGTAGATTTTCCTGTATATTAACACACTAATACACACACATACAAACACACGCACACACACACACACACACACAATGTCATAGCATCAGTGGCCAAACTTCCGCAAGTGTATTCTTAACAATTTTTCTAAGGGAATATTGTGTGATTTTACGGTTAGGTAAATATTCTATCACAAGGTGAAGGTTTAACTAGATTGTGTTGTCCTGTATGGCTTTCTCTCAAACATGCTCCGCTGTATTATCATCCAAGAGTATTCCAAATGATTTTGTTTCATCCAAGAATGTTATTTATCTACGTGCACAAGAGTAAATCATCTAATGGACGCCTGTAAGAGCGGTGTGAATGAGAATGAAATTTAATTTATTCCACATTTCGGTCACAGACCTCTCTACCGTCAACAATATAAACACAGGTCAAAAAAACACAGGCTTGCACCCAGGAGACTGCTGGTTGTGTCCCATGTGAACCAATACTTTTGTTGCTATCAAGTCAAAGTTTTGATGCCCTAAACCTAAATGAGTAGTTTTGTTGCGCTTTTGTATTGTTTAACATACGTAGTCATCTTAAGCTTCTTACTAAACCTAACAAAGTAGTTTTGTTGGATTTTTGTTTTGTTTCGTTTGATAACCATGTGTTTGAAACTATTTCAAGGACCAACATTTTTGATATATTTCCCACGAAACATAATTGAGAGTGCAGTTCAGTTGTTTGGGAACAAAAGTTTGTAGCAGACAGGGTTGTATAGTGTCTTTTTCTTGTCACCTGCATATATTCTCTTTGTAAAAAAAACAAAAACTTTCCAATTGAGGTTATCTTATTCAACAAAAGCACTTGGTTAAGTTTAGGAAAAGATTGTGCTTTCAAAATTTCGAATGAATGTGTTTGTTACGTAAAATAAGTATGTAAGTTACATAATAAAAGTAAGTCCAAATAAGTTAACGTGGGTTGACATTAAAGTTAATTGAAAGCATGTCGGTTTTTGGATGGTTAAATTATATTATGTTTCCCTTGAAACCTAATTGACCATGCAGTTTTGTTGTATGAGATTTTTTATTTTTTAGGAGGCCAGGTGGTAGGTTTTAAGAGTCACATAAGGGAGACCAATGTTTATTTATTGGGTACTAGCGGGTGACGGGCCTTTAAGTCAATTGTAGCTTGATCAGTTGCCAGGTAGCCTCATGCCTCCAACTTAATTAGTCTTTGGCTTGTTTAGATCAATTTGATTGCTATATTAATAAAATGTGCGGGATTGTTGAGTGACTTTGAAGCTATAGTGTAATTAGGATAAGCAGTTCATCCACACGGGATGACACGGCACCTGTTACTTGTAGATTGATAATTAATTACAACAATAAACATGCTCAAACATAACATTTGGCCTCTACTAGGCAAACCTGGTAGAGTCCAAATGTTTGGATCATGAAAAAGCTCTAGCGTGAAATGCAAGCTTAAAAAAACTACTGGGCCCTCTGAAACAGATCCACGGACACAGCAACCACACAATGCATTCCTACATATCTTGAAATCTGGGAGCCGATATGCCTGAATCATAGAATATTCCCAACGCACACACCTCCCACGGTGAGGAGCAGGCCTGGCTCAGAGGTTGTAAATAAAATACTGGCTGATGTTTCCAAAGAAGCTCCAATGGGAGACGGAGAGCTCCAGAGCCGGTCGTGTCCATAAACAGTGAAATACTGTGAGAGGTGATGGCAGCAGCTATGAGACGGGACGCTCTGAGCATTTCCAGATGGACCTCACCGCCGCCGCGCTGGAACACCCAGCACACCGTGTAGAGCAGGAGAACAGGAGGCCTTTCAGGTATTCAATCTGGAAGACATTTTGTTGAGAGGTCTTGAAATTGAGTACTATTACCACTGCAACATTTTGTGGCCAAAACATGACAGTAGAAATGGATTTGAAAGATGTTGTTTGTAAAAAAAAAAAAAAAAAAAAAAAAAGTGAACAGGAAACAGACTAGAACTAAAAGAAAACGATTGTGTGTGAAAGTGCCCTTATATGACTGAACTTTAAAACGCTAACCATAGAGGGGGAAAATCAGAAAACTCCCATATAAATCATGCTTAGCAGCATCACTGGGAGAATAGAACTAAGAGATGCATTGCTACATGTGTGGTCCCCAGAGGATCAATTCTATTGACTTTGGTGAACCCCTGACTTTTTTCCAGAACCATCATAAGGTTGACAACTGTGGTCAAGAGAGAAATATTAGATTAACTATATGGATTGCTATGGTATTCATAAGAGATGTTCATGGTCCCTAGAGGATACATCACAATGACTTTGTTGATCCTCCGACTTTACTGCCACCAAGAGGTTGATATTTTAGTTCTTTATTGAAATATCTTGACAACTATTGGATGGTTTGCTGTAACATTTGGTTCAGACATTCATGGTCCTCAGAGGATGAATCTTATAGACCAAATACTTGCCAACTAATATCATTGCTATCAGACACTTCTGTACTCTGTGTTATTGCTAATTAGCAAATGTTAGCATGCAAATACGCTAAAACAACAAGGTGAAGATATTTAACATTATACCTAAACAATCTAAAAAGAGTCATATAAGTTTGTGGTGACTGTCGGATTGTGAACCTGATGAGCATGCGCCAATACCTAGTTTATCACATGCAGTATGCCAAAAAAAACCATTTTGTCCTTCTGCATCCCCTCGCAATTTTCAGTGTGCGAGCCAGCATGATTTTCTGGCTATTCTGACCCACAATCCTTTGCACAGAGGATACATGAGCAAGAGGTTCAAAGTGCAAGATGCAATGTTATGACAAAGTAGTATGTCCCAAATGAACACATACTGCATGCAACATTATGTACTCTGTAAGGGCAGCTGCAGTATGCAGTAAATGTTTGTTTTTTTAAATAATGTTTTTTTACATTGCAATAATGTCAAATGTTCCTATTTCTTTTCATTTTAACAAGCCATAGCTGATGTGGTGAAGTTCGCCGGCGGACAGCAGTGCAGTAGGTGTCCTACTTTAAACAAAAGGCTAAGACAAAGGAAGAGAGGAGGGAGGGAGATGATGGGATTGAGCGAACGGAGGGAAAGAGAGAGAGTAGGAGGAAATAAGGGAGTAAGATAGAGAGAGAGCATTTATGTCTGTTACTGATAGAATGTCGGCTCCAATATGGCGCCATGTGAGCGAGCCACTCTTGTCACTCTGTCTTTCTGTTGCATGCAGACACACTTAGACACACACGCACGGGCAGGTTCTCACTCACACACACACACACACACACACGCACACGCACACAACACACACACACACACACACACACACACACACACACACACAAACCTGCAGGCACACTCATACATAAAGTTTTAAATAGCAGGTGCACATCAGCTGTGACATGCTCCGGCTAAATGTCTCCTCGGGAGGCTGTAAATATTCTATCAGCCTGTCCGTCTGTCATTGGCCGGAGTAAATCATAATGAGGCATGAAGATCATTCTCTATTCATGTGACAACATTAGCCCCTTCCATAAGCAAATTCAAATATTTATCAGAATTTGAATAACCATTCAATATTATCAGTGGCGATGTAAAAAGAAATGAAAGATTATTTTTTCAAAGTAAAAAGAAATTGCAGATGAAGAGAGGGTTTCTAATAATAGCAGCCAGATTGGGTACATTGGCAGCATTATGGTTGGCTGGTTTTTATTGCTTGTTATTAGATCCTGGCAAAACAATTATTAATCTTATAATTTTTCTCCCATGCTTTTGCTGGTAACACAAAAAGAATTAAAACAGTGCCCTTGGGCTGCACACTCCTACTGTAGTGATTAAAAACAGGAAATTGTGATGCATAAACTATTAGACAAAGCCATAATCAGATTCATTAATTTCCTTCATTTCTAAGAGCTAACGGGTTTTCTTAAAGCAACACAGCCTTTTAAAATAGAGATGTGGACAAGTATGCTTTGATTCTGTGATTTCTATCAATGCTGATTACTCAACATGGTAGTTGTGAAACTCACTGTCTGCCCTGATGAGGTGATTGTCATTAGGTTTTTTTCTATGATGATAGCAACTTTGGATTTGTTTGTTTGAAGACTTTGTTGCATTGTGGCATTGCTTTCAACCCATCCTTATGGAAAAAAGCATGTGGGAAATGTCATCTTAAACATATGAAATATATATTTTTACATGTGATCTGAAACATTTTCATGTAAATATAAATAAAGACCAATATATGCTGTATCCACAGAATTTCAGTAGTAGGGTCTCATGACATTCTGAAGGGACATGTGTTTATATTTAAATTCCCATGATGAGTAAACACTTCTCAGTTTTGCAGTTTCATTAAACTTGAGATGTGAAAAAGATCAATTCACCTGTAAACTGAGACATTTTCACATGTGATAAAAGACCCATTTTCAGTTTTACATGCATGCAAACTTTTAAAAATACAATACTACATTGTAATTGAAACATCTAACAGGACGAGTTGATTTTATATGGAAAAAAAACAGAGAAAGCCTGGAAACCGTTGCTATGGAGAGGAAAGGTCTAGCATACCTGGATACCACACTTAGCCTGCTGCCCCTGCAACCCGGCCCTCCGATGAGCGGGAAGGGAATGTATGGATGGATAAAAAAATAATAATAATTCAATAAAATTCTTAATTCTGTAATAAATGCAAGTACATTTTCATATACACGGTATCAAACACTCACACATAAGAGGGATACAGACGGGTGAGAATGACAGAGAGAAGGAAGCCCTCGAAACCCAGATGAAAAATTACAACTAGGAATGACCACAATCAATTCTGAAACACTGCACAAAATTAATTAGGTTTCTGCATAGAGGGTGTGTGTGAGTGTGTGTATGTACATGTGTGCATCATTTGTCTCTGCGCTTCTCCACCGCTGCTATGCTGTTGAGAAGACGGGCAGGGAGGAAGGGCCCTCTCCCTCTCTCTCACCCATCCTCATCCCCCTTCAGCCCAAATGATTAACTACAAATTACTGATCTCGCAACACAACAGTCCTGAATGTGTGTGTGTGTGTGTGTGTGTGTCAGTGAATGTATGAAAACCATACATCAACATCAATAACAGTGGCAACCGATGACAAGTTCCTCACATCCTTGTATTAGTCATGTGCACAGATGCAGACAGCTACAAACACACATACATGTGGAGCTAAAGGATGCTGCAGCACTTGTAACAGCAAGTTTCTGATTGAGATTGGTTCCTTTCTATGCAATGGGCACAATTAACATTAAACATTGCTGCATTAAAAGGAGGTTGTGGCTGCTAATGCTAGCATGTAACCAAGGAGTTAGCCACTAGCTTACCAGCGACATAACCTCACCAGCTAGCCGTGCAAGTTCATGAATTCCTTTCACCGGGCCACTCCTGCATAATCATGAATCCCACATCCCTTCTTGATTAAAACACACCTTGCGTTGCCGGTTGAGGCAGAGGCGAATGGCTGAGGTTCGGCATTGACTTTGAGTAGTTCGACGTGTCCTCAAACAACCATTTCGTAAGATAAGTTACGTCCCCATTTTTCGTTCGTCTTCAGCAACAAGTGTCAATTTCTGCTCGTTACATGCATGCAGTCTTTTCAAAATTAACATTCTGTCTTCACAGTAAACTACTTGGTTGGGTTTAGGCAACAGAAACTACCTAGTTGGGTTAAAGAAAAGATTGTCTTTTGAGTTGAAATATTCAACAAAGTCCCGTTAATGAAGTACACAAGTTACTTCACAAATGAATTAACACTGAATTCTTGTTTAACACGGGGAACAAACAGCTTTCTCCTGACTGAAAGATCGATGCTTGTTTAACACATGATTTCCTGACCAGTCCGCCTTTGTGTGGGCTTTTGCTGTAAACTTCCGCATTCATGATTACGTGAACAGCAAACAAAATAATTTTGACAATATCTGCAAATTACGGAGAATTCCATGGTATATCTATCAATGCTGGATGAGCCCATCCTGAGTAGTTGAGGTCAGGATAGGCCATTGGTCAGGTATAGGAACCTGAACGAATCAGCACGGACATCTGGATAATCATATTGCTTGAATGCTTATCTTTCCAAGATAAGCAGTGGGATTCATAATAACGTGCTACTTCCTGGTTTTAGTAAAACTAACACAAATTAAGTGACCATTTTTGTTTTGAAAAAAACTTGTATTGTCCCACTCATGTGCACACACACACACACACACACACACACACACACACACACACACACACACACACACACACACACACACAAAGGAGAAGGTTGTACTCTCAGTCTTTCATTCAACACTTTGCTCTGTCAGTAATGATATTCCACTGAAAACAGTGAACCTTCTGAAGTCCACGCTTTCATAAAGCTGAGACACAATTAAATACCCCCAAAAAAGATGCTTTTATCAACACAGCACTTCAATACACACACACACACACACACACACACACACACACACACACACACACACACTTGCACACTTGCACACTTGCACGTACACACCCTCCCTTCTCCCACCCTGTGAACTTCAATCCGTCGCTCTAACTTGCGGACAAAAGGGACCGGGATGTCTTTGGAGTGAGTGCGGACATGAAAAAACACGATGTCTCGACTTGTCGGGGGAAGCGAGGGCCCAGACGGTTTCAAGCGCTCAGGGGGCCTCTATGATCTGATATCTTTTTAATTAACCGTATCCCATTCAGCCACTTGAAGGAGCGAAATAAAAAGGGAAACAGAGGGAAAGAGCGAGAGACTTAAGTTTTGACAGCTCTAATTAATGTGCATGGAGGCAAAAAAGAGCAAAAAAAAAACGAGACTAGCTGATCTCATAGTGGATTGGTGAAGGATTCATTAGACAGGCTGGTCCGTCTGAAAGACATCAAACACTTGTCTCGCTCCCTCTGCTATACTTTTTTTTATTATTATTTCTTTTCTTAAGATGCTTATCACTTGATTTTTCTTTTTTCTTTTTATGAGACCGTGATGGAAGGAAGAAAAGAGAAAGGCAGAGGAAGAGTGGCTAAGGATAAAGGAAAAAATGAAAGTAGTGGAAAAGGAAAAAGAGATGGGAGGCCAGAGAAGACGGAGGTGGAGGAGGAGAAAGAGGAGGAGGTGGGGGACGGAGCCCAGAGCTGCCTCTTCACAACAGGGGAGATGAATGACTTCTTACCTCTGGACACTGGGCCTTAATGAAACCTCCAGAGGCCAAACAATGGCATCTCTGACACACAAACACACACACACACACACACACACACACACACACACACACACACACACACACACACACACACACACACACACACACACACCACGCACATTCTCAGAGGCAGACTGTATATGTAGGTATATGTACTCACATGCACACTAGTATACAAACAGCACTAGAGATGGACACTTACTACATTCATGAACACACACAGTAGAAATATGAACCCTGGTAAGTGAACACAAAAAAAACACAAACACACAAACAGCCAGACATATTCACATAATCACACAGACAAACACACACACACACACACACACACACACACACACACACACACACACACACACACACACACACACACACACACAAAGTTGTGTGCAAACAATAAATGGACAAAAACAGTACCAGAAAAAGCACACACAAAACATCACTCCAAATAGCAAAAGAAACGCACACACACACACACACACACACACACACACACACACACACACACACACACACACACACACACACACACACACACACACACACACACACACACACACATGGCCTCTGGTTGAAGCAGGGTGGAGCCACAGTCGGAGACATGGAGGCCACCTCTGATAAAGCAGGTCAAAGAGACTGAGTTCCCTTAACAACCCACACATCCCATAATAGCATCATGGCTGCGGCCCTCTGACCTTCTACCAGAGAGACAGAAATGGGACCTACTGTATGTCTGGACCTGAAAACATCTTCAACTGCTGGTTGTTGCCGTTTAAAGGGGACATATGATGCCCATTTCCAGGTTCATATTTGTATTTTGGGATTTGACTAGAACATGTTCACATGTTTTAACATTCAAAAAACATTTAATTTTTCTCACAATTTTCGTCTGAATATACCTGTATTCACATTTGGCCAGAACACTCTGTTTTTAGCAGTCTGCTCTTGTTGGCTTGCAAGAAAAATATGGCGCAACCTTTGCAAAGGTAGTTCTTGAGCTGTGGAGAAGTATCTTAAACATGCATTATCTCTACTGACCAGCAGGGGGAGACTCCTCTGGTTGCCAAAAGAAGTCTATTGTAGTCTACATTGTAAACATGAGTTTATGGTCTCACTCTCTAGTTTCAGGTCTTCTTCAATACAGCATGATGTTCATTTCGTAAATATGGTCCATTTAGAGTCAAATAGACCATAAAGCAGAGTATGCTATAGGACAGGCTTACTGTGATTGACAGGTCACTGCCTATACCAGAGCAGTATACGGCGTCTCTATGTCACTCCTCCATATTCAAAATATGGTAACTTCTGTTCATTGATTGCAAACAAATACAACCTGGTGATGGCCCTAATTCAAGATGGTGACAGAGAAAGTGCCAAACTCAAGGCTTCAAAACAGCAGTCCACAAACCAATGTGTGACATCACCATGACTACGTCCACTTGTTATATACAGTCTATGTTTGGTTGTCACTCCAGATACCCAAATGTATGAAAAATTGATTGGTTCATGATATGTCCTTTAAAAATATGCTTGCCCTGTTGTAAATGATGCAAAGTGACATAACTGTCAATACATATGTTTTGTATTTTTTATATTTTTCTGTATTAACAGTTTGTTATGAATTATGTTGCTTATTCATAATTCATTCTTTACACAATGACATGATTCCTTTGTCTCAGTAATATTTTATGTTTGCATGCATGTGAGCTATAGTACAAGGTCATTTTTCTATTTTTTTATAAAATAGAAAACCTGAACCGAATGATGGCCAAAACCATTAAAGTAAGACCTCAAGTTACAATTACATGTTCCAATAAGTTGTTAAAATTCCAGTTTTATGCCATATGCAACAGCCTACTTTTCTTTTTTCCCATCCTATGATCACTTGCTGTATCCTGTAACTATCAGTTGCTTAAATGTCACACTTTCCTCGTGAAGATTTTAGAAGTTTAATCCAAATACCGCTGAACAATAGCATTTGCCCTCTTGAAAACTGCATTCCCTCACAGTTCTGCTGATGGACACAGTGGACTCCCACGGGTCCCTCTGATGCTTCAGCCGTGGAAAATAAATTGTCCTTGAGAAGCTATATCAAGTCCAAGTGTCTCCAGGTCGCGGCCCGTCCCGCTCAGTTGTGATGATAACCTTTTATCCGCCGGACTGCGGCAGAACCGACAGGGTTGAAAAAGTTTTGGGAGTGCCTTGATTGATTCCCCTCCAACTTCCCCGGCCTTTTACCAGACTACATTTGCAGAGTCAATCACCGGCGGAGAGTGATTTATTGGCACTGCTGGCATTTCCGTGGTACGACGCCGCCACCCACCCACCGCCACCACCGCCACCTCCCAGTCCATCCATCCCTCCCTCTAATACCCTCAATTAATGCATCAAGGCAAGCGCCGGGTTATCGTTCCCCCTTCCTCCTCCACCCTCCTCTCCTGCACTCCGACGTCCCTCCGTCCCTCCATCCCTCTCCATCATTCTCAATTAAAGGGAGCGGCATGGGTAGCTCTTATCTGCTCTTATGAATATGCAAGCGCCTCTTATCCGCCCGCTAAAGCGGCCAGGTGAAATGGCTGCCGCGGCTCCACGCACTGCATAGAAATGACTAGGGGTTCGGATGCTGCCGTAGTTTAGACAGGAAATACCCTTGTTTGTGTGATCCCTCCATTTGTGCAGTAATTCTTCATACAGTAAAAGTTTGTTTGTCTGACATGAGACATGTGCTCGCATCTGTTGACCTGTTCCTCAGTTTTCTCTCTGATATATTGGGTTGCACCTCTAACTCGTGATTATAAAGTTATTATTTTTGCTAAATGTTCTCATGATTATGTGTCTTGATTGTTATGATTGTCACACTTTTCGCTACAGTAAAACACACCTCTTCTCAGTGCAGATTTTTTTGTATGTAAAAGTGCGTCGGTGTCTGGGGAAAAACGTGTACATATCAACTTTTCATGTAGTCTACTAATATAAAACAGCCATGTTTCCAGCTTTGCATGGCTTCATTATTAGGATGAACAGTGGGGTTTTAAGTAGTTTATTTAGCTTAAGAAGAATGAGAAATGTCTCACTAAAGAACACTTAATCCTTCAGGTAATCTGAAATAGAACAACTAAATTTGGAGATACATGGCAACCAATAATGACCAAACTTCATCCAAGTGAGGATCCACTCTATTTCTTTTGAATGCAGCTACAACAATAAGGAAAACCTGAAAGAGAATGTCAGTCCTCTGAGACCTAAGTACATCCAAATGACAGCAGATGACAGATGGTGATTCAGTAACTATTTTTCAGGATTCACCATCTGTTCCATTTTACTCATAGTTTTTTGATTTTTTAAGTAATGGAGCGCATGTTGTACAGCAACACAACATTTCAAGAAAAATGTAAGGTACAATATGTGGAAAATATTGATTATTTTACTGTACAGCCAGAGAAGACATTAATAAAAAGCTGTAACCATTGACATTAATACAGAAGAAAATGCAGAAGAAAGTTTAAAAAAATGCATTTGGACCTGTTGGTTTATAACTGCAGTTACTATTTAGAAAATAATTGCTTTGAAATCTGTGTTTCTGAATTAGAAAGCCTAACTTGAATCACTCAATCTCACCAAGAGAATAGCGTGTTACTTTTGGATCCTCAGTCCACATGTGGGTCATATTGAGCACATGCGAAGCAATGTTTTCAATAAATCTTTTGATAGTAAGGGTTGCATTTTATAGTTTTGTGGGTGAGAGAAGGACGCATCATCAGCACTGGATCATTTGTTTGATCTTTGTTTGAGGCACATCCAGCAATCGAAGGTACAGTAAAAGAAGAGAAGGAAAAAAGCGAGGTTTTCTCTGAAACAAAAAAAATAGAGGGCTGTGAAGATCACTGAGGACTTTCCTGTTGTGGGCAACAGCGCCATCTATAGGATGTTGGAGAAAGCAACAAAGAGAAGAAAGAAATGAATTAACATCACTCCTTTCCTGATCTTGAAAAAGATCTTATTGTGTAGCAGAGAAGGCGAGGAATAGAGCCAGAGTGGGATAATGAAGTTAACCGAACGACTGGGAGGGAAAGAATGAAGTGAGAAGAAAAGACAATGAGAAACATGCAGAATGGTGAGGCAGAGGTAAAAAAAATATATGTGCATGATTGTGAAAAACATATGAAGGAAACAAGTGATAAAGGAGAAAAGAAGGAAGGAATCAGAGAAGAAAAAACAGAGAAAATGAGTTTTCACTAATACCACTTAAAATCATTGCTCGTATAAAACAAACACACACATTTGTTGTATTATCACCTAGTGTGCTGTAGTTAAGGCCTCCAGTAGGTTTGACACCTGACTGAACCTCCTAACCTCCCCCCATCTCATCGCTTTGCCTCATTACCCAGCAGCCCAAATGGAGGACTGTTCCACGTCAGGGGGGAGTAATACGGTGGGAGGGAGGGAAGGGATGGAGAGGGCCTGCAGGCTCAGTGTCACTCACATCAGCAGATGTGTCAGTGAATTTGACATATGTCTGATATGTATGTGACACACACACACAAACACACATCCATACACATACACACACACACACACTCCTCAATGCTGCTTCGTAGCCAAGGGCCTACCGTTGGCTACTCCGTCATTTCACACACTTTAGAGCTGTAGCCTCCGGCAGCCAGCAAGTCACGCACACACACACACACACACTCGACAGGAACAAACATTGGATCCCAATCCCACTAACATGCTCACTTTAATGAGCGGCACACAGATATGTATGGACATGTTTGTGTGTTTGTTTGGAATATAGGCCAACGTGTTTCCTCTGAATCACACAAATGAGTTGTGATTCCATCAGTATGGATATAGGGTACACATGAAACAGTATGGATGAGCACGTTTGTTTTTTAACGTCTGAACCACATGGTTTTTCAGATCACTGTTGAAAAAATGTAGTTGCATTTTACACAATTCTCTATCAAATCTTAATGAAAAATTGTGAAATGTGATGATTCAATTGAAAAAGTATAGCATCAGTGTGAAATATCTGTGACGTTGCACAAATGTTAATCATTTAATGTGAAAAAAGCTACTCTGGTTGTTTTGCTATTAGGGTTGATACCTTGTTCAACGCAACACATTCCCACGCCAACGAGTCAATTAACGCAGCTTGGTCAGTGGCGCCAAGCTATGACTCTCTACATTAGCCCCAAGCGTCAGTTATGGATGTGTCAGTTATGGGCGTGTCAGTGACGGCGCGACAATATACGCTCGCTACATGCTGCAAAGTCTCTTTTTCAAAGTAAACTTCACTCATAACAGGAAGTTAGGTTTAGGCAACAAAACCACTCAGTTTTGTTAAGGAAAAGAGAACGGGAGTGAGAGCGGTGGTACAGCGATGCCCTGGTACAGCCTCCTGCAGAAAAAGTGAATTTTAGGAAATACTCTTAGTATTACATAGTCACAGTAATAGTTGAGTACATAAAACTGTGCCTTTCACGAATGCACCTCAATGGTGGCCAGTAAAGGAGAGGCAAGCACTACATAACCTCAGTTTTTCATGCTAGTACAAGATGTAGCTGGCAAGCCTACTGATCCAATCCTTTCCTAGCATTCCTACTTTAATAACAGTATTATCTCTGTGTATTTAGTTCTGCATGTATAGCATGTTGAAGTTATTACCAGCTTAAAGCAAGCGACAACCTTCGGGTCAGAAAAGTGAAGTCAATGCTGAAGTGAGCGGACTTGCATTCTCTCTACTGTCCAGCAGGAGGCGACTCCTCTGGTTGCAAAAAGAAGTCTGGTTGTATAGAAGTCTATGAGAAAATGACTCTGCTTCTCTCTTGATTTATTCCCTCAGTAAACATTGTAAACATGAGTTTATGGTCTCAATCTCTAGTTTCAAGCCTTCTTCAATACAGCATGATGTTCATTTAGTAAATTATGGTCCATTTAGAGTCAAATAGACCATAAAGCGGAGTAATCTTTAGGGCGGAGCTACCTTGCGATTGACAGGTCACTACAATGGCATTGCCTGGTCTGGGAGTTGTCCATGTTTTTGTCTTAGAACTTTTACCCTTTCGACAGTATTTTTTATAGTTATTTAATGTCGCATAAAATGTTTTACTAAGCGTTAAATTTTACTTCGCTCTACCTTTCTCATGTCACTTCTGGTTGCAAAAAAAACTAAATGGCAACAACCAAAAAACAATATGGCGGCGGAAAAAAAGCCTAACTCAAGACTTTAAAATGGCAATCCACAAACCTATGATGTCACAGTGACTACATCTACAGTTTGTGCCTTACAGTGGGACAATTAGTGCTAAGAGCAGCTGCATACCATGGCTGGTGAGTTAAATCTGCATTGACGGATTGTTCTGCACACTTGGGAGCAGCTGAAACGACTTGTAACAACACTGAAATAAAGTATTCTCCCCATTTATGTTAATATGGCGTGCTTGTTCGCAAACGGTTGCCTATTTTAGACATCCAGCAGCAATGCAGCTTTTTATTTGGAGTCGTGTGTCCGGCAAACCAATGAATACAGGTCCGATATTCACGCTGCTTTTAGCTCTTATTAGGTCTCAACCATCTTGTGAAAAGGATATGGTGCCCTACAGATGCTAAACGCTCCACTTTGCCCTCCAGCTGTCTGCTGTTACACCAAACTTTTGCCAGGTTTTCTTGTGTCTCAATCTCCATTTAAAAAATAATATATTTGACAGACTGAAAACTTTTTGGTGATCATTTAAGTCACTTTTACCACTTGGGCTCAGCTGAGTAGCGTGCACAAAGACATCACTCATCAATAAAAATCCAACCAGTGTTTCATCTATTCTCCTGCTTCTATCTATGATTTACCCTCAGGTCGATCACACATGATGTCTTCCTTTTCCATTGTAAATAAAATAGAACAATTTGCCACACTATTGCTGTTCCTCTCATTTCCGAGTTCACCCCAATTAAACAAGCTCTGGCTGTCCTTTATAAAACATCACCTTCCAAGTAACAAGTTAAACATCACTATTAAAGCTAAAGATTGAATTAAAAAAGGAATGTTCTTCCAGTCGGTAATAACCCCGGCTCTAATTAGCAGTGTGGTTGAATCTCCAGACTGATTTGGTTCAGATGGATTTGTCTTTATTATTACCCGAGTGGCATTCGGCTTTGCAGCCTTAACATAATTTCTGGGTTTATTCTCCAAAAGAAAAGCTCTTGTATCTTCCAATGAAATACAGCTGAACCTGTCTCGGCTGATGAAGATGTGCGACAGTAAGATAAGCTTATATCTACAGATAAATGCGACTGAAGATGTTCACTCTTTCAGTTCAATCAATCCCATTTTGCCAGAATCTCTGCAAGCCAATCATATTGTTGCTATCAAACCCTTAAAACTGTTCCTTTCTCTGGTGCAGACAGCTGTCAGTGACCTCCGGATGACCAGATTGGGTTCATCCTGTGAGCTCAGATCGTCCTGACTATTTCAATAACTGCTGTGAGACTGAGTTGCTACAGCTCATGGGCTCACTAACCTTTAAAAGGATGACATCACCATATATCATATATTTCTTCAACCGTTCCTATTGTGCACACTGTCAAATACATGGATTTAATTACCCTTAAGCCTCCCTCTCAAATAAGTGTCCCTTTTGAACTAAAGTTGGTTCAGCAAGAAAATGGAGGGCAAAGCCAAAAACAAAAACCTTTACCATGGATGTTTTTGGTTTAGATCACTTAATTTTTTATTTTTTGTCAGTCTACCAAGCTGATTACATTTGAGGTCATTGGACTTACAGAACAAAAAATGAGTGGGACATTTTTTCCTCCCCCTGCACTTATTACATTTATGACCTTGGTGGGACTTTTTTTGCCCTGTTTTTTGCCCACATACAGGCTGCCCTACCATGTTATAGGTGGAGGGTGTTTGGGGTCGTATCCAGCCTGACAGGGAGATCTTCTTCTGCCACGTCCTCTGCATGTTGTTGGGGGGAAATTGAATCAATTTTTTTGATTTGCGTAAAACACAAGGGACAGAAGTAAATACAAACTGATCTAACAATGTAGCAAAATGTTATTTTATATCAGTTTCTATAGAATGTATGGATGTTTGTGGGTTGTTTTTGTTGGGTAACCATGAACAAACAAACAAAGTGGTGCTTAGAGCTCAGGCTGACGGGAATGTCTTTAGCTTTGCAGGTATTTGGTTATAAGTAGAAGTATTGGACAAATTTAAATTTGGAGCTGGGGATGGAACTAAGTTTGAGGATCACCAAAATTATTAAAATTCATCCTGGGGTATGTGAATGTCTTGGCGACCGCCCATCCAGTACATATTCAGATGTTTCAGTGGTAAAGTGAAGACTTTGACCTTCTGGAGGCTATAGATGAAAAATCACCAAAGTCATGAGGATCTTCCTCTGGGCACCATGGGTATCTGGACTAAATGTAATGGCGATCCATTCAGTGGTTGTCAAGGTATTTCAGGTTGGAACATTTGACTGATCAACAACGCCATCTCCAGAGCCACACTGCTGAAAACAAATGTGATCATCACAGACATTTTCTCATTTACAAGTGTTTGCAAAAATACCAATTCATTTATGTGCTTAAAACCATCCGGTTTAATATCATTCACTTTTATTTTTGTGCTCAGAAGACAGAGAAAACAGTTGTTGGGAAATGGTTGGTGAGGTCTGATTAATAGTCCCAACCTGGTCTGAATATGGGCCCCATATTTCCTCAGCGTTTGAACTGGCGACACATAATCATACCGCCTTATTGGACCATCCATTCAAGAATTGTCATCCGGACTGCTACATAAAAAGCCCGGGCTCCTGACCTGCCCACCTGCGTTGCTCCGTCCTCCTGTTTCGCCGCATCTTGAAATATCAAATGCATATTTCAAGTTTCTACACAATGACCAGTTAAAAAAAAAACAGCAGCACACTCCATCCGAAGCTCTTATTGCTGATACTAAATCACAGACGGCTGGACGGACAAATTGGTCTGAGCCGGATGGGCCGAACTGGGTAGAAGAAATACTATTCCTGTGCTCGACAAACAGGCCACACACACGGGGATATATAGACACAAACACACATACACACACAAACACAGTGCTCTGGTTAAAAAGCCAGTGGCTGCAGAGGTGATAGGTTTTTTTCTTCTTCTCTGAAGCCTAATGGAGTGTTTGCTACTATGTTTACTGATCTTAAACATGTCATAAACAACGCTAATAGGGTCAGCTCTGCATGTCTGGGGTCAGCGCCAACACCGGCGAGAACGAGCCTCGGTGTGATAAAATCCCCACCACCTCAGAGCTCATGCACTTAGCGTCCTCAGTTTAAGCTATGCGCGTGTTGTATATCACGTGCAATATAAAACTGTGAAGTGGAAAATATTGACTGTATGTCACCTGGTAAATGTCAAATATTGACATTTACAAGGACAATTATGAGAATAGAGGCAGGGACATTTCTTACAAGTGTCGCGCCGCAATAACACTCAAGGTCAAGGTTCAGGTTGCCATTGGATACACAGCCATGCAGACTGTAGGCTGTTAAGAAACGGAGATAAAAAATAAAATACATGCGTTCAATATTCACTTTGAAAGGTTATGATAGTTATCCAGAGTGCGTAAGGATTATCCACATGCCGTACTGTAGGGATGGAGTTTATTAAGTTATCACACCTGTCATCAAGCTTGTTGCAATTACAGCCATGTGTGTGTGTGTGTCTGTGCACGTGCATTCTCCTCCAGTGCGCCTAGTGCGTCTAGACACGAATCCAAGTGGTCGGCGTGTGCGTCACTGTGCGCCTGACTCATTAGGACACATTAACAGTGATTTCATTGGGGCTGACGCCAACGTCTCCGTCTCATCCCAAATGAGAGGGGACGCGATGACAGCACCCACACACACACACACACACAAGAAACGGATAGCTCCTTTGAAAGACGGGGGAAAAAAATAGTCAGAGCTGAAGAAACAAGATTGTGTGTGTGTGTGTGTGTGTGTGTGTGTGTGTGTGTGTGTGTGTGTGTGTGTGTGTGTGTGTGTGTGTGTGTGTGTGTGTGTGTGTGTGTGTGTGTGTGTGTGTTTTCCTTTTTTCATCTCTAGATAACAGAATTGCAGCGTGACAAACTCAAAACCCCTCGCTTTCCGCCCAAGGCCACGTTAATTGCATTAATTTGCTCTGACAATTGCACAACAGGAAAAGAAAAGACAAGGGAGTGGGAGTGTGGCTGGGTTGGAGTGTGTGTGTGTGTGTGTGTGTGTGTGTGTGTGTGTGTGTGTGTGTGTGTGTGTGTGTGTGTGTGTGTGTGTGTGTGTGTGTGTGTGTGTGTGTGTGTGTGTGTGTGTGTGTGTGTGTGTGTGTGTGTTTGTTGCAGAACTGCTCTTGTCATTTCTCAGCGATGATTAAATTAGCAACAAGAGTTGTGTCTGGCTATAATCAATCATTACCCTCTCTCCCATGCCACCAGATATCACCAAAACCATATTTTCCCCACTTGAGGACAAAATGTTTCTTGATTGTGTGGCTCACTTGTCTATAAATATATCACACAGACCAGCCGCTCCATGCAGGATTGAGTTTGAGGGCCTTTTTTTTTTTTTTTTTCCTTTCTCACAACATGATTGTGTGTTGTGTTGGGTGGGGGGGATTACCTCCGTGTAAATGTGTTTGTTTGGAGTTTGTGTCCAGGGGTTCTTTGAGGTGTAAACATCTGTTTCAGTTTTTTTCCAGAGACAGATCAGTGACCTGAACACAGCGAGGCCTTCGCTGGCCAGTAGAGCATTTAGACATTGTTCAGTACATTAACTGTTATGATCAATACCTGCATATACCTGTTTACAAAACCATTTAGAAAAGTCAAAAAATGTGTAGGGTATTTAGTAGGCCACATTCTTTTTAAACGCTAGTATTTGTGCATTCAACCTGTATTTAACCAGGTGAGTCATAAAGAACAATGATCTACAATGGCGGCCTGGCTACTCTGATATTATTAGTATCATTCTTTATGCTATGGGTAGAATACATTCCAGTTGTGGCTGCAAAGGATTGTTTCCGACTCCTTTGATCAAAATGTTTCCAATAACTTCAGAGCATCGAGAGTTTCATTCATTAAAGAAAATTGATTTGATCAAAAAAGACTAACTCTTTTTGGGGACTGACCAACTGTCGGTATTTGACGAGTTGGGAGTGAGAACAGGTTGCCATGGAAGTAAGGAAGAGTTGGGTTATAAAGTTAATAAGTCCTTCATCCAGGCAGTGAGCGGCGGTATGTAGAGACCCGCTGTGGACGACTTGTCTCAGTTTACAGAGCCTTAAAGCCCCGCTCCCTTGTTTACTGGTTTATTAATATTGGACGTGTCGCATGTCCATATTGCACCAAATTGGACACTGCGTGTCCTTGGGTCCCCAGAAACCCACAGAGTGTGAAGTAGATCGCATGAACGTTTTTTGAGATATGGTCACATATATAAGGTCCTAGCCTTATTATTAAACGCTATCACGTCAAAGATGTGTTTACAGCTTGTTAGGCTGCCCCCAAGTGGCCAAAAACTGTTATTTAAAGTGCAAGGTGAAGGGAAGATCATGGTTTAATTATTGTGGGTCTCCTGTCATCCTTGAGTTTTCAAATCAAAACCATACCAACCACATGCTAATCATGCTTTAGACTCCACAAGTGGATATTGTTGGAAAATCAAATACATTATTGAATGTTTTGCAGATTTATTCCGTGTAAATATTTTTGGGACTTTTCAGATGCAATCAGAAAAAAATATTATTATTATTGTGTTGATATGAAACGTTATTTACATCAATCTCAATCAGTTTTTGGGAATAAACCACCTCCTCTCTGCATTTATGAACTGATGAATTAATGAATAAAATCTGTTGTTGATATGGTCAGTTTTTGAGTGCTGAACCATGTGCTGTATTTAAAATTGTTCGATTATTTAGACCCCACGCAGCATCTTCCAAGATATGTTTTATGATTCAAACTCACCTTAACAGTTGTGGCCTTATCGTGCTCGGGACATTCTCTTTCCTTCACACAAACACAAATCATTTAGTGCAACTAGTGCGTCCCAGTCAGCGGCACCGTGTGCTCCCTCCTCCTGATCCCGTACATAATGTCACGTCAGAGCCCATATCAACTTGATCGCTGTGTTCGGGGTCATTGCTGGTGGGTGATAGTCAGACAGGGGCCATTGCTCGCTGTGGTGCCTCGGTGCCGTGGTGATTTGTAAGCCGATTTGTTCCTTTATTTCCCCTGGCCATACACATGCAGTCACGGGGCCTTTATGCTCGCAGACACACGCTCACACACACACACACACACACACACACACACACACACACACACACACACACACACAGCAAACGTAGTGAGCAAAACACACAAAGGGCCCTCCCAGAGGACAATCTGTTCTGAATCGCATTACAGCCATTTCCCATTCTGTAGGTGGGGACCGGCCCCAGCAGAAATCAAATATTTATCATGTTGTATTAACCCCCACTGCTGCCCTGCACGCTCACGCCAACACACACCACAGGTCCTTACACCGCCTCTACACACTGAATTCATTATCCTATTAGGGCCATAGCTCAGGCACTGCGGCTGGTGTATGTGTGTGTGTGTGTGTGTGTGTGTGTGTGTGTGTGTGTGTGTGTAAACAGATGCACATAAATGTGTGTGAGCATGGACGTACACACACAGAAATTCTCATATTGCCAGTAGCCTGCTATTGTTGGGTCGGTAAGCTTTAACGCAGTATATGTTATAAATAATATAAATCACATCTGGTTCCTCCATTGATTCCACATTCTGTCAATCCACTGAACCTCTGATCGTTTCATTTTGTATGTCTCTCAGTAGGACTAAGGAATACAGCAGGATACCAGCCCGGTAGTCACCTGTTAAATAGTGAGAATACCTCTAACATTATCCACACTCTTTGCTTCTTTTGAGGTGCCATTTTGAGTTTTTTCACTGTGATAGGATGAGTTGAATTATGACTTTTTAATCTAATCTTGTGATTTGTACTTGGCTTTACGTTGTTAGTCTGTATTTTACTATTATGCTGCTTATTTTGGCAACTTGGAAATTTGATTTTTTTTTTAACAATGCTTTCCTGGTTGAATAAAAAAATATATATATTGTTTATTTTATATTCAGAGAAAGGAGACTGAAGGGTCCATCTTTGCAAGGTTGTATCACACTTTCAACAACCGACAAAATAACATAAATAAAGCCACAGCTCCTTTTAAAGGAACAAAATAAGTAATTCAAAAATGATATACAAAGATTTAATTTCACAATATATTATTAGAATCATTTACAGAAGTGAAAATTCTAAGTTGGATTCGGTCCAGTAGCAGCAGTGGAAAGTAGTCGGTAGTAGTTTTTATGTATAGAAGCAGAAAGTAAGTTATGCTCAGTAATGCTGAGCTTGTCCCATCAAAGACCTGCTACTAATTTCATGTTAACCCTTACTATGATCTTTTTATGGAAGTTGACAGATATTATAGAGGATGAGAATATTAAAATTGCTGTAATTAAACATAAACCGCTTTTTGCATGATCTCGTGTGGCCATTATCCAAATCCCTGATCCCAGTTATTTTGCAGCGATATTAATAACGGTAGAGTCATTTATATATTCTTCCACCGTGGGGGCACTGAGCCAGAGCTGCTGAGGATTTGACATGGCTTGTATTGACTTTAACTGGAGACCTGTTTATCCCAGAATTAATCATTCCATCATGTTTGTTACTTCTTTTACTTGCATTACAGTGCCGTTGTACATCAAGCCTGAACCCCCTAATCACCCCAAATTTATCCCCAAAGAATGTAATTATTAATAGCAGTGATAAAAAATAAACGTTAGAAGTGAAATAGTATTATTGTGTTTATTGCTATTGTTTGTTATGTTAAATATGTTATGTATGTTACAAAAAACATATTGCAATAAAAAAAACTGTCCACAGTGTTAATGGGGATACTGTGCAGCTGAGTTTTTCCTGAACCATTTAATATTCCTGCTCAATATTTTTGGTACCCGTAAAACCGCATGTGGCCCCCGGCCTGGCCCTCCATTTGGAATGGTTTAGAACCGCCCCTGGAAATAAGATAACCATCTGAGTCCTATGAAAAAAGAAATCGGTTCTCATCAAAGTGTCTTCATTGAGTTGATTTAGCGAAAGGATTGACATTCCATTTTGCACCACACTACCCAAACCCAGCCTGGACCGTCAGTCCACTGGGGACATGAGGACGATTTTGGTGTCAGTTGGGGCCTCAAACACCTTCTCTGTATTCATTTAACTTCTAAAGATACAATAAATGAAAAAAGTTTGTCTGGTTAGGCTGTTGAATACGTCTGAACGGCTATTGAATTTCTGCAAAGCCGACATTTGTCTTCCTCTGGGAGTCCCTGCCTGGACTGGAGAGAGAGAGAGGACAAGCTACAAACAAACACAAACACAGCTGTTCTTTTTTTTTAGGACTCTTCTGCCCTTCTTTCTCTTCACCTTCTCTCTCCAGGAGCAGCATCAGCGTTTGGACACATCAGCCCCGCCACACGTTGTTATAATCAATAAGGCCGGTTGTTATGGCGATCAAACTGCATCCGTTTTTGTTTCTTATTTTTTTTTTCGCCCCTGTGGCAGGTCAAGACTAATGCGCCTTGTCACCGCGCGTGATGATAAAGTGTCTTATTACCCAACAAGCAGGAATTTGAAGATTACTATGAATATCTTAAGGAATCAATCTGACTCCGGTTCAGTCTTTGCTGTTTTTGACCTAGTTGGCTGAATGTTTCTTTGACTGTGTGCATGATCACCCTGCACACATACAGTATGTGTGAGTGATCTCGTCCGTGCATATTTGTACGTGGAATAGTGCACGTTGTTTGCCAGGAGGTTGTGTGCCGAATGAAACAAATTGAATCAGGTTTTTTGTGTGTGTGTGTGTGTGTGTGTGTGTGTGTGACTCTGTGCGTGTTTGTGTCGTTGGGTAACTTTTCCTCCACATTGTCCTAAACTCTACATACTGGAGGGTAAAAAAGCAATTAGAAGCGGTGAAAAACAACTGCAGCGTCTCCCACCAACATCCATCTCGGTCCTGCCGCCACAAAAGCCAACTGGTCCCCCCCCGCCTTTTGGTGTGAGGTGTTGAGGACGGATTTATCGATGTAAATATTTTGACTCCTTGACTTTGGAGATAATTCCGACTTTACGAGGTAATATCTCCACTCGTTCCTTTTTTTACATTAGGTGAATATTGCACTTAAAAAACTCCACCATTTAATTATTTGTACCGGCCCAATAAACACGACTTTATGGCGTTCATAAATCAACCAAACAAAAACGCACTTCACACTGTTAATCTCACGCATCCCGCCATAAAGCAGCGTCCATAAAACACACACACAAAAAAGACGTGTTTTACACCAAATGTGTGTTGCTGAATACCTTAAGTAAATGTAATAAATGTGGCGAGCACGGCGTGTAAATCTCACATGCCGCATGTTGTTAATTTGATACATTAGGCAATAATTTGTTATAAATAATTGTTTATTAGCTGGACCATCCCGGACCAAGGCCTGATGATGTGTACTTTGCAAGTTTTAAGGGAGGTTCCAATCAGCGCACAACTTTCCAGCAGCAGGAGCGTTTATTAAAAGGAATTATTGCCATTTAACTGTTCGTATAATTCAAAACAAGCAATCATTAAAAGGAGGGAATTCATTTTTTTAATTGCGCCTCTAAACACGGGTTTTAATACAAGGACTGCAGGATAATTCAAAAGTCTAAGAACATGTCAACAAGCAGGGTTTCATATAAGAGTTGTCCTCAGATTTCCTTTTTAAAAGTATCAGATTTTAACATAAGCGCTCTTGAGTGCGTACAGTGCCCTGTTTTGGTAGTAATGGAATGGAAAACAAATGGAATCTGCCAACCATGATGTTTGCAAATGTGAACAAGTAGCCCACATATGGCCCTGCTCTCCGCTATCTGTTCACTTATTTATTAATTTGCTTCATTTTATTCACCCGCTCTCTTGATCAATAAGTAATTAATTTCCCTGGCTGAGGGGGAAAACAGGCGCCGTAATGTCGCTAATGTCGCTACAGCCTCTGACTCTTCTTCTCTTCTCTCGTCTGAAAAACTTCAAATTTGAATTAGAAGCAAGAGAGGAAAGGCGATAAATAGATGTGTCTCGCCTCGATTTCCCCGAGAGTGGAACGAGTGTCTCTGGCTCTGCTCGTCCTCACCGATAGCGGACAACACTCCGTGATGATGCTGCATTTGTTTTGGTGGAACTGAGCCAGGGACAGAGAACTGGCAGAGCAACTTTAAATCGAGTTACTGTACAGTCAAGTTACTCTTAAAGTGGAGACTTTTTTTATTTTACTCACTTACTTACTTTCAACTTACTTTTTCTTTTCTTTCGTGGACACAAAGGCTTATAGTCAAACAAACACAATTAAGTTAAGTAAAGCTGATGATTTTATTTTATTTTATGAATCCAATTTGAGATCTTGCTGCCATACATTTACCCATTGTTACAGTTTGAACTTATGTTGTGCGTTATTTAGGTTTTTACGTCATTTTCTGAAATAAAAATTTAAACTGACTTTAAATTAGTTGGAAGAAGTCTAATACTGTAACTGTTTGTGCTCATGATTTCATCACAATCAGGTACATATTATTCAGCCAGCCTCGGGTTGATTTGAAGAGTAACGCTGATGTTATTCTTCTTTTATTGGGAAAAAAAGACCAAAACCTTCAATGTGTTAGTCTTCTTCATGACTTTCCCACCTTGTCTGTGGCCCAAAGCCCAATGATTCCCGCTCAAGAAGACAACTATTAAAAGCGTTGACAAAACCTTTTCTGTTTTTATTGATTTTTTCTTAAAGGCCAAGTAATTTGTTTAAAAAATGGACACTCTAGTTTTTATCAAACATCACTTAAACACGAGTAGACATTGCATTTGCTGGGGACTATTTTCATGAGCGGATTAACACAGATTTGGTGCTGGTGTGAGTCTTTTTTACAGCAGCAGGATGTGTATGTGGAACATTTATGTGTAATTTTATAGTTTTTGGACACCAGTGCAGCTCTTTGGCTCAGAAGAATGAGATATATCAGGATTTAATACGAAGAAAAGAGTTCATGGTTGATTTTGTTCTTTTGTTGACAGAGAGAAAAAAACAGAATTACTGTTTACTTTGTTTATTGCTGCAGCGTATGATCAGCTTTCTAAGCAGTGAACTGAACGGAGCAGTAGAGAACACTTCTGAATTCAAACAGTAGCACCACCATTCATGACACACACATACACACACACACACACACACACACACACACACACACACACACACACACACACACACACACACACACACACACACACACACACACACCTTTGCAAACACACTGCTCTCCCCCAATTCCTCCCTAACAACATGATTCATATGTTTGATATGGCCCAGATAGCTCATGAAGACGCATTATTCCCCATTCCTGAAGGTATTATTATGCCATGTTGGTGCTGCTGCTGCTCTTAGTGCCGGTGTTTTTGGTGTAGAGGTCACACTATTTTTCTTCTCCAGGTCGAACCGTGGCTGTAAGATTGGCCCGGGCAACCGAGAGAGAGAAATCACACTGGAGAAGGAAGGGAAATCGGATCAGCGAGCACAATAAAGCAGCGACTCCAAAAGGGAAACGACCGGGAGAAGAAAGCCAGCCACATGGTCGCCTCTCAGAGGGCACGTGTGTTAGCGGAATATATATATTTTAAAGGGGGGAGAAGGAGTACGATACATATAACTACAGGCTGTCGTTTTGTTTGCTCACTCCCGTGGCAAAATGGAGGACATACATCGTCTCTTATTGCCTTAAAAAAAAAGAAAGCGGGGGGGGGAAAAAAGTGGGGGGCCCACAATGCAATTCCAGTTGCCCTTGGGTGTGGCACGGCGCTGGTCACTCGGGGAGTGTGCTGTAGGAGTCACATGGCTCAGATGGATCGCATCAATTTGCCACAAAAATAATACCCCCCCTCCCTCCTCTCTTTCTTTCTCCCTCCTTCATACACTCTTCCTTCTCTCTCCCTCTTTCTCTCCCTCCTCTGAGCCCTCAGTCCATCATCACATAATATAAGAGAAGAACAAAATCCACAGCCTGACCTCTCTCTTCACACACACACACACCCCCTTTTTCTCCCCCTTCTCATCGACTCTGCACATTTTCTTCATGCTTTTTTTGTATCATTCCCTTTTCTTTCTCCTTTTTTAAAACTTTCTCATACCCTTTCTATCTCTGCACAAAATTTACATTTTACGGAATAATAAAAATAAAATAACCGATCTCTACCTAAGTAACCTATCTCATGTTTCTACTCTCTAAATTTTATGTCACATTGTTTCCTTCAATGAAGTGCATTCCCAATGTGTTTCACTGGTATGTTAAGGAAAGAAAGGCATGGTGACGAAGGAAATCACTCAAGGTTAATATTCCAAACGAACGAACGATATTAATAAAGGGGAAAAAATACACACTAATATTAGTGTTATCAGCTTTGATATAAAAACCCTCAATAACAATTTGGTTCAATTCAAATTCTCTCTGTGTGTCTGTCTCTGTATCTGTCACCGACCAGAAGGTCACTACTGCCACCCTGTGGTGATCTTTGGAAAAGCACGAAGGAACCACACTGTGAAACTGCTGCAGAGAAGGATGGTGAGTAAAGGAGGAAATCTGAGCCACCAAAACAAATGAACTAATTAATTTGTTTGTTTACAGTAAGTCCCAGAGATGCAGTTCCTTAGGTGACCAACCTGGTGTGACAATGATATTTCATAAAGACTAACCTGCACACTACCAAAAGCACAGCAGAGTTTGTCCTCATTGGTACTGAAGGTTCTCTTTACGAAGTGAGTGCAATTGAACTTGTGATAATTGCATAACTGCCTTTGCAGTCAGAACAGTTTGGGAAACGTCTTCTCACCATTTTAAATGGAAATGGCCCCAAAGACACATTGTCTGAATCAGCTTCTTACCTTCCATCATTTCATTTCTGGTTATTTCAATTGAGGTATTTCTGTATTTCATTTTTCCGTTTCAAATGGGTAGACGATTCCGTCCCCCAAATACGCTACGCCACATATTTCTGTGCGCCAATTAGAATCCAGCAATATTTGAATCAAAATGCCAAAGTCAAATCTAATCTGATGACATCAGTTATGCAAAGTCCTGACACAGTAGATTTGAACCGTAATCAAACGAGATGTCGGGACGTTTTATTTTATGAACTCTACTGTAACTTGGACTGATGCTTATCTACTCATGAACATTTAAAGTTGACGAAATCTTTGAAATGTAAAAGATAAATATAACTGTGAGCAGAATCAACCCGTGTATTTATGAGAGGCCTTTAAGTTCTGTATGGAGATTCATTTATTTTAAGTTTCTACTATATTTATCTTAATTAACAGTAAAATAAAGCGATAGGAATAGACATTTATGTATCATGAGCTTTGTGAAGTAAGTAAACCCTGATGATGTCATACAGGATGACCTCAGTGTGGCCTTGGAAACTACAGATTTATAACACAAGGTCTTTACAAAAATGGAGGCATGGAGCTTGAATGCCGAGGGAGGGACGGGGTCAAGGAGGTTCTAATGAAAATGTTATTGAGTTGCATTATGGGAACCTGTGTTTTCGGTGCTTTATACACACAAGGGACTTATATTATAGGATATCTCATACTTTATGGATGTGCACATGTCTCTGGAGAACCATTCGAATTCAATGAATTATTAAAAAGTAAAAAAAAAAAAAAAAAAAAATGTATCTAAGTCAAGGTTCACTTATATCTCCATGGCTTTCCTCCACATCTCATGGTCTTCTTCAGAGGATGGAGTTCGATCACGTGACCTAAGTAATGAATTTAACAATTTGCGACATCTACATACAATTGACAAAACTCACATCAGCTGAAGGAGACTGTGAGATGCACTTGAAAGCATGTTAGCTTCTCCTTCTCCACATTTCCAGCTCCACACTGTGTCCTCTCTCTCTCTCTCTGTCATTCACATTCAATCAATCCCTACTCAGCCCTGCAGTTGGGGGAAGAAAAAAAGAATAATACACCCTGAAATAATAGCTTAAACTGAAGTATTACTTTAATACTTCAATAGAAATAACCTGGTTCCAACATTTCTGAAAGCAGCAGGCTCCGTTGCCCGAGGCTACGCTGTAATGTGTGAGTGAGAGTATATGGGCTGTCACTTCAGATTAGAGAGCAGCCTCGGCGTGCCTTTGACGGAGAGGCAGCAGGGGTAATAGAAGGTGGAAGGGATTACAGTTCATAAAAATCACATATGAATGGACATAGCCAACAATGAAGGATGTCATTTTCAGCACAGGCTTGTTTTACCACCAATCGGGCCTAAATAACATTGTGTGTGTGTGTGTGTGTGTGTGTGTGTGTGTGTGTGTGTGTGTGTGTGTGTGTGTGTGTGTGTGTGTGTGTGTGTGTGTGTGTGTGTGTGTGTGTGTAGTCAGATGTTTCTGTTTAAAGTTTCTCTCTAACATTTGCATGTTTTCTGTATATTTTAAATGAATCTACAATTCACAAGTAATTAGCTGTGAATCACAAAGCTCTATCTGGGAATTTTTTGATTATTATCGTCAAAGATTTGACATTTACCAGCTTCAAACATCATTCAACCTTTCTCTGACAACACAAATCAGAAGCAACCACAACATCATCATGAGCATGACGGACTACTAAAGAGTCAGTTAGAAGGACTGTATCTTGAGCTGATCTGCCTCTTTATTATAAGTGTTTTATTTTTTCATGTGAACAATAGAAGATTCACCTTTCTGTTTTTATTATTCTGGAATCTGTAGAAACATCCTCAGACAAATGCTCATTGTGTGCATGTTTTTTTCAGTAAAGTGGTTTGTGATCATCTTATCATTAAAAAAAACAAGCATAGTTCGACGATTTTTCCCGTCGCCATGTTGTTGTTTTTTGCAGCTGATGATTACGGCTCTGGTAGCAGCAGAGACCTGTCAATCTCAGTGAGCCCGCCCTTATGCATAATACACTTTGTAGTCGATTTGCCTCTAAATGGACCATAATTAACTAAATGAACATCATGCTGTATTAAAGAAGACTTGAAACTAGAGATTGAGACCATAAACTCATGTTTACAATGTTTACTGAGGGAATAAATCAAGAGAGAAGTAGAGTCATTTTTACAATCTGACTTCTTTTTTTCAAACGGAGTAGTCGCCCCCTGCTGGTCAGTAGAGAGAATGCAACATTTAAGACACTTCGCATCGACTTCACTCAGGTTGCCACCTGGGTTGAATATGAAAATCCTATTTGAACCTATTTGAACAAAAGTTCTGAATTGATGTGTTTTACTGTATTCCACTAATTTGATATAGCCTTTATATAAATGTTCTGTGCATTAACATTTTCTCTCCTTAGAAAAAATGTCCTTAACGTCTTAGTTCGCTTGTCATAGTTTGATGTGTTTTCACCTAGACAGCTAATATTTATATTTCTTTTTCCTTTACCTTTCCAAATTGCTTTTCAATTTCTTAACTTTTCATGGCATACACATTAAATAGATGTACAGTAGAGTTCACAATCCATTAGTTAAGGAACAAATTAAGGGTAAAAAAAAAAATAACTAACAGGCTGACATGAAACCCCAGATGATTACTATTATTATCTGTTTTACACGTTTTCTGAAATGTTATATTTAGATATGCAAATGACACACTGTCTTATTAAATATGTGCGGTTTTGCATACATTTCTGTTACAGGACCAAGAATGACACGAAGCTCACTCTGGTGCAACACATTTAATTTCCTGTAAATATATGAAAATACAAGTCAGGTCAGAAGAGCTCTCTGTTCCGATTACACGCTTTCTTCTGCTCTACTGGCGTGAGCTACTGATGCTCAGTATGATGCATAGAGCGCCCTCTGCTGACAATGTTGGGCTAAGCAGAAAAAAAATAACCCAGTACACACCCCAGTAAAAGACCTAATGACAGAATGATACAGGTAAGTGACAAAGAAATAGTATATTTTTCTGAGACCTTATAGCTTTTACTGAATTAAATAAAAATAGGGGGGGCTAATATTTCCCTGTCTTCTCAAACAAGTATCTCGGAGTACTTTTTGATTCCAGATGTTCAAAAAAGGTCAGTAACAGGGTCAAATTAAATTTTTCAAATTTCAGGTTCACACAAGATTACATGTCAACAGAAGCAGCTAAGATATACATGCTTCTATGGTTGTTTCTCATATCACTTACTGTTTAACAACCTGGTCACAGGCTAGCACCACTACTCTAAAACCACTACAGTCATTGTATAAAAGAACACTCAAAATCCTTGACAAAAAACCTGTTATTTATCATCACTGCCCAATATTACAAAAATATCACATGATTAAATATGTGAATGTCTGTCCCATGTACAAGATCATATATGGCTTGACCTCTCCTCCGCTCAAACAGTTTGTTACCACAAGAACAACTGCATATCGGCTCACAAGAGGTGCAGTAAGAGGATATTGCATTATCCCACACAGGAAAAGTGCTTTTAGTCAGAGTGAATTTAGTCAGTCTGCATTCTCTGTAAAAGCTGCACTAGAATGGAACTCCATCCCAGTGACCATTAGAGAACGGGACACATACAGTTAATTTAAAGCTCATTTAAAGCAATGGTTAATCAGTACCCAGCTCTGTCAGCACAAGAACATAACTGCGCCTTACTTCCTCAATATGTCTGTGCTGAATTTCCCCCAGTACGTCTGCTGTCATGTGTCTGTCTCTCATCTACCTGCATGCATGTCTTTTATTGTTGTTTAGCCCTGTCAGACTGAAATGACACTATTTTACATACTCTGCATGCTTTTTTTTTATGTATTCTGCTTCTGATATATATGTTTTTAGTGTCTAACAATGCAAGATAATCTTGTTTTTAGTCCATGTTCTATTTAACATATTTTTGTATGTTATGTTTCTTATATTCTGTTTTTAGGGTGACTTTGAAACATCTGTCTAGGGACTACAGATGAAAAATAGCCTCTTGGCTAACTGTGGTGCATTTACACAAATGTTTTATTAATGTGCACTGTCCCTACCAAATAAACCAAGAAAAAAACAAACACCCAGTGCCACATTTCCATAACAGAAAACTGAACATTGGATAAAGCCAGACTCAATTATCATTGTTTAATTTTGTTGACATATTATAGTCAAAGGATTTTACAGAGGGGATTTAGGATATCTCTTTGTATCACTCCGTAAATCAGAAAAAATTGTAAGCAGCCATAACAAAAATCCCTTTTCGCCATATTTTTAGGAGAAAATGTTCTATAAATCAGGCTTTGAATGTTATATGAACAAACCCCTCTGTAAAAACCTTCAGAATATAGTTAGGAAAGTAACTCTAATGCTTGTTGTATGTGAGTGCTACTGAAGGGGAGATTTATGGAGATTTATGGCTCAGATTCTGAGAAAAAAATAATTTAGAGAAAACAGCCTTGAAAGATATTTATTGAAAACATAACGTACATGTTTTCTCTCCACTGGTCTGAAAGGAGACATGATATGGAAGCAAAATAGCCTAAAATCTTAAAACTTACCAGTTCATGAAAAACACAATGTTTTTGCCTCAAGGAGAGCCGTTGTTCATAACAGCTGTAACATTGTTTGAAGGAATACCTGCACTGTGGTAAATGATTGCTGTGATATTTTTCCATCGTTTTATATTCAAGCTGTTTCCCTTTCATATAAATAGTGAATTGTAGTGCTTACCTTACCACACACCTGTGCAAAATCTTCAACAAATATCACCGTCACAGATTTCTGAACAATTCTTCCTGCTCCATCATCGAAGTCTGGATCAGGTGGAAATAAGTGGACTGACCATTGATCATGTGGTGGTTAATGTGTACAAGACCATGGTTAATGATCATACACTAGTTAAATGAGCAATGTGTCCTTGCTTCCTTTTAGCCTGTAGTGCAAATTACTCTAATCTACACTGGAAAATACATAATCACATACAAGAATTTTATTTTCAGATTGACAAAAAAAAAGTGCTTTTTTTTCTCTCATATTTGTCAGTGTAGGCAAAAGATAAGATGGAATGTTTCAATAGCTTTAGTTCCGTAATTTGTAGTTCTAATTTGTAGTTTTTGTAGTGGCAATGTATCATGGCTTAATTTCTCACCATATTTTACACGATATTACGTAAAAGTAATATGATGCTATCACACTCTCGTCAATCATCATTGTTGATGGAAATTCCATTTCAAGTGTGTGAACTAAAATCTTCATCATTCACCTTTAGGGTCATCAATAAGGTCTCTTTTGCATATTGTTTGAATTATATGACTGGGGAAAATTGTGCATAGTTACTTCTTTAAGTCCTTCCTTGACATTTCATTTACCATAGCTTTGTATTTTCCTATTTGTGTTACCTTGCTTGTTCTATTTTTAATTTCATCTCTTTTTCCAATCTCAAATCAGGTCAGATATATTTATACATCACATACATTCTGTATTATTAGCCTATTTTAATAATTAAACTTATCCAAAGCGTAGACATGTTTAAGGGTCACCCTTGTAAAATATTAAAATGTGACTAACTTTTACTAAAACCCATTTAAATCCTCATCACTTTGAGAAGGAACAGGCTCCCCTATATAGCTGAACAAAGCTCAGTATAGTCAGAGTGATTGAAATTGAGCTAATCATTAGGAGCAGAAATGCCAAATAAATTGTAAATTGTTTGCAATGGCGATATTGGTCAATGTACAGTACATTTTGTATTATTAGCCTATTTTAAGAATTAAACGTATCCAAAGCGTAGACATATTTAAGGGTCACCCTTATAACATATTAAAATGTGACTAACTTTTACTAAAACCCATTAAAATCCTCATCACTTTGAGTAGGAACAGGCTACCCTATATAGCTGAACAAAGCTCAATATAGTCAGAATGATTGAAATTGAGCTAATCATTAGGAGCATACATGCCAAGTATATTATTTCTCCTTTCAATTTTTGTTTGCAATGGCTATATTGGTCAATGTACAGTACAGTCAAAAGTTTGGACACACCTTCTCATTCAATGGTTTTTCTTTATTTTTATTTTTATTTTTTTAATTATGTGGTAAACAAACAAATGCTCAACAAACCAGAATATGTTTTAGATTTTAGATTCTTCAAAGTAGTTGAATGAGAAGGTGTGTCCAAACTTTTGACTGATACTGTATGTGTATATATATGTATATATGTATGTGTATATATATGTGTATGTATGTGTATATATGTATATATATGTATAAACTGTATATGTCACTTTTGACTGGTTCTGTATGTGTATATATATGTATATATGTATGTGTATATATATGTGTATGTATGTGTATATATATATGTATATACTGTATATGTCACTTTTGACTGGTACTGTATGTGTGTATATATATGTATATATGTATGTATATATATGTGTATGTATGTGTATATATATGTATATATGTATATACTGTATGTATTTTGACTGGTATGTATGTGTATTTATGTGTGTATATATGTATATATGTACAAAATGTATATCTCACTTTTGACTGGTACTGTATGTGTATATATATATATATATGTGTATATATATATGTGTATATATATATGTATGTATATGTATATATATGTAACTATGGTACTGTATGTGTATATATATATGTATTTATGTGTGTATATATGTATATATATGTATATACTGTATATATAACTTTTGACTGGTACTGTATGTGTATATATATGTATATATGTATGTGTATATATATGTGTGTATGTATGTGTATATATGTATATATATGTATAAACTGTATATGTAACTTTTGACTGGTACTGTATGTGTATATATATGTATTTATGTATGTGTATATATATGTGTAATCTAAAATGGCACTCAAACCCCTAAAAGCACCGAAAATGCAACGCGGTGTTTTTACGAGCAGCACCTGAAGGCAGCACCGGGCGAACCCTTCAATCACCGGCCCGCGTCGGTCACCTGACCATAAACTCCAAGTCACGTGACTGATATTCCATCCTCGCCATTTTGCAATGTGGAGAAAGAGAGAGAGAGAGAGTGAGAGAGAGAGAGAGAGTGGGGCCACTTTTTTATTTTTATGGCTGACGAATAAAACAAAGCAGAGTTTATGTGTTGAGGACAAAGAGCGTCGAGCCTTCCCGTGTCAGTGAGTACGTCTTCATTAAAACGCAGCCGCGCGCTCTTCTCCGTCACACATTAACCGACGCGATCATTAACACGTCCATGTGTGGTACACTGCTAGCTCTGTGTGGGACTCGTGTGTCTGTGTGTGTGTGTGTGTGTGTGTGTGTGTGTGTGTGAATAGCAGGCAGAACGCTAACGAGGAAGCCAAGAGTGCTGCCTCTTTTACTCAAATGTCGTTTTTTTTTGTCCGTCATGTGAACACCTCTTGATCACAGGTGGAGCACACAGAGGTCCAGAGAGAGGCCGCACCGACCACAGGCCCAGCTTGTGTCTGTGCCAGTGGAGGGATCTGAGGTGGCTCATTTGTGCAGATGTCCAATGTTTTCTAATAGAAGAAGGCCATTATTATTATTATTATTATTATTATTATTATTATTGCTGCTTGACTTTACTCTCAGTGACACCAGGCCAGTTTCCCCCCTTGTAGCTCCACTCCACTGACAGACTGGGCCAGTCCTTCTCCAAACATGTGTCTCCTACTGTTTTGATGAGGTCATGCACAGAAGCGGAAGTAGGAGAAAAGAGGAAAGTGATTTTTGTGTGGTCAGAAAAAAGAGGGAAGTTTTGGATGTGAAGAGATCAAATTAAAACAAAAACTGAATTTAACCACAGGAGTTGTCACCATTTCCCATTTTAGGTTAGTTTGTAAACAGATGCACGTGGGGGGGGGGGACTTGTTTGACAGGGCTAATCATGAGTGAGTTAAGCTGTCACACTTGGCTTTGGGCTGCTTCTCTTTTCTTCTGCACAGACAATCCCCTCACTGAAACACACTGCAGAGCAAAGGGACAGCGTGTTCAAACAGATGTTGACAGCTGTCCTGGGCCAGACATTGTCCTCGTTTCCTTACCTTTTTTTTTTTTTTAAACACAAAATGCAGAGCTGAAATGAAATCCTTAACCCCATGCTCGGTCCTCACAATACTATAAAACATGCATTAGCAACACATTCTACGCTTACAGTTCACTGATGCAACGTGTGTTTGCAATCGTTTCCCCTTATCTTAAGGTCATTACCTGGTTTAGCAGTACAGCAACATAAGTGCTTATTACTTTACCACCACTGCCATACATTTCACATGCGCAGTTTGTAATGTAATGCAGGTATACAAAAAGAGAAAAATACATGCAGTTCCTTTCTGTTTTCCTCTTTATTACCACTCTATTAAAGTAGTGTAACTAGTGGTAGACACAGAGAGGAACTCAGTCATTATTTTGTCTTGTATGGATGTATGGATAGTGTGATATGTCACTAGATGTCCTATATTTGTATTATTGTTCTATCTTAATATTGATTGAGTTGAGATCTGAGTGTTGTCTTCTCCTGGTTTAAAATACCTCATTACAGTAAAGTGATGTGATTTTCTGAACTTGCCAGACTGTAGCTGTTCTATCATTTGCCTTTTTTCCAATTTATGTTAGTCATTATATCCACAAATCTGATGATCATCTATCAAAACATTAATAGTTTTAATATCTTTTGCAGCGCCAATAGTCAACCCCTCAATATTCTTGTAAAATTGATATCAAGGCATTGGATCTAAAATATTGTGATGTTTGATTTGGTCCATATCTTCCAGCCATTGTGTTAAGTCAGGCTGTAGGCTACGTTATTTATGTCAACAGTACTTTTTTATTCTTCGTCTCTTTAAATACGGAGCATCACATTTTGACTGTTGTCCACCCCATTTAGATACAAATGTTGAAGTTGAGACAAAAAAAAGTTAAAACAGACCTCTGAGTCACAGACTATTCTTTTAACTGGCTTCTAGAGAAACGTAATATTGAAAATATCTAATATTAGTAACGCTGTTTTTTTACTGATTATTCAATAGTGAACATAAATGTTTGGACAGCTGTTTTGATAATCATAATATTTATGAAACATCCATAAATTCCATCTATTCAAATGTGATGACTGGCTGCGTTTGTCCCTTTTTTTATATAATTGTAAGTTAGTTAAGAGTAAGTTTGAGTTTTGGAGTGGACAAAATAAGCAAGTCACTTTGGCATTCCACTGTTTTCTAGTGTTTCAAAGGCAGAATGAATAAGAGCAGGAAAAAAACATTTAAGGAAACTGTATACAGAAAATCTGTTACAATAGATTGTTTAGATTGTTATCCTACATTTAAAAAAATCTAATTGTTTGTTTGAGTTTAAGTGTCCTCCTGACGTAGATACAATTCTGGAGGAACATTTCGATATTGCATTTTTAAAAAAAAAAATATCTGTATTCGTATCATTAAAAAAAAGGGATCACATCTGTTTAAATCAAGTACCACAGAGCACCAACCAGTTTTTCCTTTCTTCCCTGCTGTCTGCCAGGTCATGGAGGAGGTCAGCAATGTAGCTGTACTCATCCCACACTCCTCCGCCCCCTCTCCCTCCTCCACTCCGTCAGCGCTGGGATCCCTCTCTCAAAGCCGAACCCGGCGAGACGTCCAGGGCGACGCCTCCCAGAGTTTACAGCAGAAACAGGCCGCAGACTCCCTCATCCAGGTGATCGAGAAGCTCAGCAAAATTGTGGAGAAGCGGCCCCAGCGCCGCTGCACCACGGCGGGACAGAAGAGAGCCCCCTCTGCGGGGGGAGGAGGAGGAGGAGGAGGTGGTGAGGAAGAAGGGACGAGGGGGAGCAGAGGAGGCTCCCCCTTTAAGAAAATGAAGAGGAACTGTAAGGGGCAGGAGGGCGCAGAGGAGGAGGTGCGGTTGGGTGGTGGCGCGGCTCTTTCCCTGCCCTTTCCTGGCGACAGCAACAACAACAGCCTTGTCCCCGCGGCAACGGAGGCAGCCGCCGACCCCGACAGCGGCGACCACAAGCGGACAGTGACGTGCTATCAGTGCAGCCTGTGTCCTTATCTCTCCCAAACGCTGCCCCTGCTGAAAGAGCACCTGAAGCAGCACAACGAGCAGCACAGCGACCTCATCCTCATGTGCTCCGAGTGTCGCTTCACCTCCAGGGACCAGGGACAGCTGGAGGCGCACGTCCGGTTTCACTTCGAAGCCGGTAAGGACGAGGTTTTAAGCAAGCAGGACAGCGACTGGAGCGGCAGCGTGGCGACGGAGACGATCAGGAGCGCGTCGGATGACTCCAGGGAGCCGCCACCAAAGAAGAAGTGGTACAGCTACGAGGAGTACGGCTTGTACCGCTGCCTGATCTGCAGCTACGTGTGCAGCCAGCAGCGGATGCTGAAGACCCACGCCTGGAAGCACGCCGGCCTGGTCGACTGCTCCTACCCCATCTTCGAGGACGAAGACGGCGCCGCCGCTGCTAGGAGAGAAGCCCCGGCCGCAGCCAACACGCCGGCAACCAGAGAGGAAGTAGTCGTCCTCTCCCCGGTCCTTCAAGAGAAAAGCCCGCAAAAGCTGTCCGCCGCCTTCAAGCTCCAGCTCTGTGTTCCCATGGCTGTCGAGAACAAGCAGGATGCACCAAATCATCCATTTTTTGATCCCAACCGGAGTCTAAAGACGGAAGAGGAAGAAGAAGAAGAGGAGGAGGAAAGGGTGTACCCCATCAAAGACCTGACCTCAGAGGAGCCGGTGGTGGAGGTGCAGGTGATGACGGAGGCCGAGTCTGATGTGGAGATAAACAATCACCATCACCATCACGGCACCTCTGTGACGGACAGCTTACTGTCGTCGGCTCAGAAGATCATAAACAGCAGTCCCAACAGCGCCGGCCACATCAACGTGATCGTAGAACGCCTCCCCTCGGCCGAAGATTCGGTCATGGCAACGAACCCGCTTCTTCTCAGCCCTGACGTGGACAGGGACAAGAACTTAGCGTGTGCAGAGGAGGAAGAGCGGAAACATGTGCCAGCTGCAGATAGTAGCGCCGCCGACAGCCAGCTAATGGGAGCTGACGTTAAACCCTCTGTGGGTAGCGACCCTCCACGGGACGAGAACATTCCCCCGGCCGGTCGCAAGCGGACGCATTCGGAGTCCCTCCGCCTGCACTCTCTGGCGGCTGAGGTCCTGGTCGCTATGCCCATGAGGACCCCTGAGCTCCCCACCTCCAGCACCAAGGTAATTCTGAAGACCATCGCAGCCCAGGCACAGAGCCCAAACTCGGGACAGAAACTCGTAGAGGCTGGACAGCATGCTTCGGACGCAGAGACAACAGCAGCTCTGCTGGACTTGGAGCTTCATGGTGGGGGCAAAGAGGAAGATCTGTGTCTTGGGGAGGGGGACGAGGAGGGCCCCGCCACCAAAGCCGGCATCAGCCTGTCGCTGCTCACCGTCATCGAGAGGCTCCGGGAGCGCTCGGACCAGAACGCCTCAGATGAGGATATCTTAAAAGAGCTTCAGGACAACGCCCAGTTCCACAACGGAGCCGCGGTCACAGAAAACGGAGCCGGGGGCTTCATGTGTGGCATCCCGGAGATGGACGGGTTGGTCGCGTCCACCGACGGCGGCCTGGTGGACTACATCCCCGGCAGCGAGCGGCCGTACCGCTGCCGCCTCTGCCGATACAGCAGCGGCAATAAGGGCTACATCAAACAGCACCTGCGGGTGCACAGGCAGAGGCAGCCGTACCAGTGTCCCATCTGCGAGCACATCGCCTCGGACAGTAAGGACCTGGAGAGCCACATGATCCACCACTGTAAGACCAGGATGTACCAGTGCAAGCAGTGCCCAGACGCCTTCCACTACAAGGTGAGCACGCGTCAACACTCGCATGCATTTAATCCTGTTGGTATATGTAATCCAGGAATCAGATTAGTTCTATTTTTCAGAGGGACATTGCTTGTTTCCCAGTAAATACCACTTTGGTTTCCTCGGGCTCACTGGTACCACTGTGTAACAGTTTCCAGCAACTGGACTCCCACTAATTGTCATTTTGTTGTCCACTTCCTCATTATTTTTTTTCTAAAAAGTTATTTTCATAGTTCAAATGCCAAACCTTCTCTGGTTCCAGCTTTTTTTTTTTCTTTCTCTCTCTCTTCGTAAACAGAATAATGAGTTTTGGGCTTTTGGTGGAAGTTTGAATGTGTTACCCTGGGGTTCAAAAAAAAGTATTTCACAATATATTTATGGACAACGCGTTTCAATGACAAAAATAATCAGCAGATTGATCAGTAATAGAAATAATCATTGGATTTAGCCCCATTGCCTATAAATATATGATGGAGTATCTTATCCATATCGGATGAAATTGAAGACATAAACAGTGGATTATGGTCTTTTTTTAACATCTGTTTATTGATTGATTGAGCAGCAAATGCACAGGAAAAAACTTAATTTGGTAACACAAAAAAGGAAAAATTACACTAATATCACATCAGTTACAAATTATTCATGCAGTTAATCTGTTAGACCATTAACAATTCAGTCCAATCAGAATAACAGGTTGAAAGATTTTCTGAAAGAGCGGCTCTCTACATTTCACTATAATTTTAGTACCTGATTCTTTCTGCCAATCTTCCCTAAAGGACATTTGATAATGGGCTATTTAAATGCTGTAAGAAGTTATAAAAATATGACACGGCACCTTTTTGATTGCCAAGAGTTTACCTAAAGCAGCAGGGTGAGGTGTCTGCTCGGGCACTGAGACATGAGCCCTCAGTAAGGTCGTAAATGTAGAATAAGGAAGAAATGAGAATTAGAAAGCTGAAATGTCTGCTGCATTTGCTGGAAGTAGACGAGATGATCATTAATATTTAAATCTCCCAGAAAGATGCTACCCTTCTCCCTCTAAGCTGTGAAGACCTGGTCCTCCAGACCTGGTTTAGATGCATGATTGGACCATATAGGGGTTACTAGGTATATATAAACAACTGTATCACCTGAGACCACACTTTTCTTTTTTTTTTTGATAATGGGGTTATTCCTGTATATGTCTTTTTTCTTTTTTTTTTAGCCTTTGTTAAGGAGTACCAGAAGATATGAACGCTTGAGAACTAAAAAATCTATACTTTTCTCCATTTGTTTTATTTTCTGCCCCAATAACTCTCCCAGTTGTCTCTTGCTGTATAAGAATGCGTTTCTAGTAAAATCAGACATAAACCTCATTGTTTCATGTCTTGATAAACCTTACAGTGAAGGTCAATAAATAATTAAAATATGGTCTGATGAACTCCAAAAGTTCTGACCAGTGAAGGAAAGTTTAAATATTGAGAGGTATTTACATGCTGTGTGGGATTAAACGCACAAGAAGCTTAATTCTGCTTTACAATAATTCACTACATGTTAACCATCGGGAGGCCAAATTTATTTAAAAAGTGCATTGATTAAAATCAGTGTATATGTTGGAATACAATAAAAACATTTTCCTCCGGGGTGGCATTCTTTCAATGGAAGACAATGAGTTTCTCATCTTTATTTTTTCAATACCTCCATATCTACTGTGCCTCTAAACGTATTCGCTGTTGCATAGTTGCCACTCATGAACCCTTTTAATAACGGGGTGAACCATTATGCAACCACAGTGTTGTTTATTTCACCTTGCCTAAAATGAGCATAAGTTTGCATTTAGCTAGTTTGTATATAAATCGAAATCAAGTAGAAAAACATCAATTTGTATGTCAACTGCATGTATTATAATTTATTTTGTCTAGAAATCTTATGTTGTGTGTGTGTGTGTGTGTGTTTCTTAGAGTCAGTTAAGAAGTCATGAAAGGGAGCAGCACAGCTTCAGCGGGGACATGGCCGCCCTCGCACCGGTCACTGAAACCGTGGCCATGGTGGAGGAAGCCGAGCGGGTAACGGATGAAGGTAAGATGTTTTTTTTTGACATCATAATTATTGTTTAAGATATGACAATGAAGAGCCCGTCAGAGCTTTCCCTCTGTGCCACCGCTCTTCTGTTGCCACCTAACCCCAAGTTGCTCCCCGGGCGCTTCTTAGCAGCCCACTGCTCCTCAGGGATGGGTTAAATGCAGAAGGTCAATTTCATCTATACTGGTTTGTATGTATGTATACATGACCAATAAAGCTGTTAATTATAATTATAAAGCTGATAAAGATTATATTATATTCCCTTGTGATTTCTGTCAGTGTTTTCATAAAGACCTGTTTGGTTTGTGCTCTGTTACAGAATGTGGTTTGCAGAAGATGTATAAGTGTGATGTGTGTGATTACACCAGCTCTACGTATGTCGGGGTGAGGAACCACCGTCGGATCCATAACTCTGACAAGCCTTATCGGTGAGTTGTTTTAAAAAAACAAAAACAAAAACTATCCCCTAAATACAAGTACTCTTACCAGTCACAGACGAACTAAAGACGAGTCCACCGGTTCTTGTGACTGACTTTTTTCTTGACATATTATTACTTTTCTTATTGCCTTTCTGCAGCAGCTAGGAGCTGTCGGTGTAGGGTTTGGGTTCATTAGAATTTCAATTTGTTTTAGTAACAAAATCTTGAATTTGAGGTTGCTTTTCTCTGTATCATATCGTGTGGTGCAGTAAAGTGGGCGTGTCGTTGAGCCTGATTAAAATGCAGACAGGTCTTTTCCCATCACCACACGTTGCTGATGTCTGCTTCTTTTTCGTTTGCCAGAAAGTGTCGCAATGACAAAATGCAGGTTTGTACAAAAAGTTTGTACAAAATCAAACCAGTTCTGACCAGTAAAACCAGAAATCAACCAAACTCTTGTTGGAGCAGTTAAACCTTTAAAATAATAAATATTTTATCAACTACACATGCTTCATAAATTGAGTAAATGTGTTAAATCTGGTGCCATTTCAACACCTGCTTGTTAGACTGATGAGACTGAATTCAGTTTCAGTAGTTTTAGAAACTATGTTTAAGGTTGTGGTTTTCTCCTTTCATTGGGAGTAAAGCAGGTATAGAACATGGGCTTTTTTTCATTATGAAATGTATTTGTGATGTTAAAAAATGATTTTCATAAAAATCTAAGTAAACATGATTTAAAAAAAATCTCCATAAATGTCTCACAAGACACTTTGCCAACACCATTTATTCTATTTTATAATAAACTTCAACTTGGGCTCCATGTGCTGTTGATTCAATACTTTAGTATCTTACTCACCTATTTTAAAAGTTTAGGACTTAGTTATTCTTTCTACAGCAAACATAATTTGTTTTTGCACTTATACTGTGTTTTATAATCAGAAAATGTTAATTATAGTTGCAGAAATTACGTCTGACATTCAGCTTTAATGACATTATAATGAAGTAGACACCAATCTGGAGTCTGATTGCATATTTTTGGGCGGCTGATTGCATATTTCTTATCCCTCGTATATTGGATGTTAACTTTACAGACTTCTGTGTTCATTATTTTGCATAACGTATATGCTGCCCTTATCAGGGCGCTAGATTTACAACAATTTCAGAGATTTGCTATCCTTTTTCCTACATTTTAGAACCTTTTAATTAAACTTGTAAATGTATGTTTTCGAGGTTTAGTATAATTGTTTCTCTCGCGTGCCGTGTAGTAGTGTTATTGGTCAGTGAATGTTGCATTTTCAGGTTTTGGTCACTGTTTCAGACGGAGTGAGCTAATCAAATAGTTTCTAGTCAATGAGTCTCACCTTTCATGTGCTGGCTTTAATGCAAAATGCCTGAGCTGTTATTTTTAGAAAGGACCATTAGATGGCAGTATATGCCCGGTGATGCTCAGCCCAGCACATTGATCTTCACTGTGTAGCCACACTCTTCACTTTCTATCCCCCACACTCTGCATTCGTGTTAACACACAGCTGCCTGAGGTGTGAACACATGCAGGTGTTTCTGGCAGCTTCTTTAACAGTGTCGCCTGTGCTCTAAGGTCAAATACGCATACTACACCACGCACGCACACACGCACACACACACACACACACAGGATGTCTTTCTGGTTTTGAAAAGGTCAGATGGCATCTAATTGCTGTTTATAAACCATCCTGTAAACCAGGGGTATGAGAGCAAAAGAGGAGTCTGGAAATATCGGATTATCCACATATAAATGTTCTAACATGTACACTTAAATTATGTAAAAAAGAGAACATTTAAACTCAGGCAACAAAGAAAATAGCTGTTAATGGCTGAATAAAGTCTCTGGGCTGCTTTAAGTGTTTAACTTATAAAATATATCTTTTTTTTCTTATGAAGTATGTTCTATCAAACTATACTTTGGAGTTTATTAATACTGTAATGCAGGAGATGCATTCATATCTGACTGGAAATGTCAAATCTGTCAGGAAGTCAGTGTGGTGTGTAGGTGTTAGAGGACAATTTCTGTTGTCTGGGCTCAGCTCTTTGGATCTGAAAATGAAGCTCTGACTATCGGCTTTAATTGCATTGCAGAAGGAGAATGACAGGGCAACGGTTCTACTCCCAGTCTGGATGTAAACAGCCTCAAATTTAAGCTGAAAGTTAGCACTTCACCCCCCATAGTCGTCCTTTTATTTCAATGCAGCACAGAGCCAACATGACAAAAATAAACGTGTCGTTGTCTGAGGCACTTGCAGACTGCACAGCCTCTCTGGAGTATCAACATCTAACCCAAAATGTGCTGCCGTGTTTCAAGTTTCTGTGCAATTAGTAAAAATTAGAGTAAAAGGCCCCAATAGGCAACATTTTATGGTGATGCTGATTGTCTGTGTTAGCGCCTCACATTTTCATAGCAGAACGATAGGACGGGGAAGACGAACCAGACTGGACTAATGCTCATATCTAACCATAATGTGATTGGCAAAGAGCGCAGAAATGCCCATTGTGATTATGTCACACTGGACTGAACCTCCATTGGTATTCATTCCTCTCCACCGCTGACATCATATGCCAAACCATTTCCATATAAGGCGCTCACTGTGCTGTGTAACTTGACTGTAACAAGGCCAGAAAGCATGCTTTACTCAGCTCATGAGACAAACTTTCCAAAATCTCAAAGATAGAAAGGACCATAAACCTTTCCTCCTTTTTAGATGTAGAAAGAGATGGCATTACATTGAGAAGTCTGTATTGTTTATCTTCATGATGTTTCATTCTCACTATTCATAAAATCTAACCTTTTGTTTTTAAGTAATTTCATTGAAATAATCATTCAATTCTGATCATGCAACAAATATTATTTTAGGCACTTTCGTTTGTTGTTGATTGACAGCAGAGACTTCCTTTTTGGCAACCATCCCAAACAACTTGTGGTAGTAGGAAGTTGTCTGACGGTAGTTTTGGAGACTTTCTGATCCGAAGACTGACCTCTGCAACTCTCCAGCTGTGATTCTTGGAGATTGTCTCGCCAGTCCAACCTTCCTCCTCACAGTCCCAGGATGATTCATTAACATCTCCTGTCGCTAAAGCTTCTTAATTATTGCCCTGACTGTGGAAATGGGTATTTTCTTTTGTGTGCAAACAAGCTTTCTTCGCTGTGTTATCGGGTCTATCGCACAGTGATGAATTGAAAAGGGAATTTGGCCTATGTGACCGCAGTGAGACAGTTAGTCATGGTTGAGTCACTGAAGAGTTCCTAAACAAAACCGGTCTTTTTTAAAAATGAAAAATATGTCCGGGAAAAATGTACTTCAGTTAGATTTGAATCATTGGATTTTCTGTGGCACAGAAATGTATTGGAGAAAAATATGTATTTATTGTAAAACATATTTTCTTTCAGTGATCTTACTTCAATGAAAATAGGCAAGATTGTTGTGAATATTTCATTCCTCGTTCTCTGAAAGCCCAAGATAATCAACAGCAAACACATTTTTTTTTCTCAGCATGTGTTGATCACATTCACTAAGAGTGCCAATGATTCTGGAGGACACTGTAACTTTTTTATTATTTATATTCTAGTTGCAATCGCAGGTTTAACATCAGCAACATGTGGCACATACCTTCAACATTTACCTTTGGGGAGATTCAGGGTTGGGACATATCAAGAAAGTATCGCAATGTTTTTGACCAAAAACCTGAATGTTGATATTGCGACAATGGTTTTTGAGTAATCATCATTAATGTGGATGGAATGACTAAGTGTGTAAAGGAAGATAATAGAACAGCAATGACGATATTCCAATTTCCAAGATTTAAGATGATATCTAGCCTCATATCACAATATCGAAATTGTCCTATTTACTTTTCTCTCTTCTTAATATTTGTTCGGTTCCACTTATTCAGCTGACCTTTACAAAGCTTAACGAATGTTTTACTAGCCAGGCTTAGAAATCGTGAAATATTCAATTTAATTGACCAATATCATCTCCTTATGTTCTGTATATTTATTTTTATATACTGGTTTTCGTAAAGAAACTCCGTGAGTTAGCAATAGTTTACCTTTTGCTGAGTTGCATGAGAATACCATCATTCTTACAATCAATATGAAGCTACGGGCAACTGCTGGTTAGCTTAGCTTAGCATAAACACTGGAAACGGTTTGCCTGCCTCAACCCTAAAATAACAAGTGTAAAATAGTCAAAGCACCTGCTGAAACTTCTTAAAACTACTCCTGTAGCACAGTCTATTTCTCCACTGTACATTAGTGTGCACACTGTATTCCATAATAAAGCCCAAGACACTGCTTTCATGTTATGCCATTTCCCAATCCAAATTTCCAAAGCTGGAAGCAGTACTGCAAAATATCTGCGAGAAGCAATACTTTTAGTCAAATAAAATATACATTACAGTCATTTAATGTTGTTCCAAACACTTACAGGAAGTGTATTCAACATAGGTATTCAAGAGAACTACTAGTCACCAGAAGTCATAAGTGCATCTCCTTTCTTAAACAAGCATCTTAAGGCATAAACCAGAGCAAAAGTACAGTGCAGAGGCAAATTACTGGGAAACAATAATTGCAACAGACTAATACGAATATAACAAGTGCTACATACCAATACTTTAGGATAAGTCAGAAAAATATACTAACCACTTATAATATTGAAGTAATATGCTAGTAAAGTCTTCTTAATATTCTGGTCCCAGTAAACCGCACACGGTCAAGTGCAACACTTTGTTTTGTCTGACTTAATTTGAATACAGTCAAAGTGGCCTTGAGTTGAGTTTAGCCTCTATTCTGCTGTCCTCCTACAGTACTTGCCTCTAAGCAGCTATAAAAAGCCAGTTTCATCTTCCAGCTGCAACATCCGAAGTACAACGAAGTAGAAACTGTTGCGATTTATTCTCTTTCCTACAGTGGCAATTTCCTCTCTGCTTTACTGTAAATCCTCTAATCTCCCTGCAGGCTACAAGTGTAAGGGAGCAAAACGATGACCTCAAAGGGCAGCGTGTTCAAACTAAGACGCTCTATCTCATCTCTCACCACTCCTTTTTTCTCCGTCCAGGTGTTGTAGCTGTGATTTTGCCACCACCAACATGAACAGTCTAAAGAGCCACATGAGGAGGCACCCTCAGGAACACCAGGCCGTGCAGCTGCTGGAGCAGTACAGGTGAGAAAAACCTCAAACACGAATCCACCACAGAGAGGAACGATAAGAAAGACCACCGGACCTCCGAGGTGAGAATGAAGAGCCGCAGCTGGCCAAAAGAAGCTGGGGTCGGCTGTGGCACACGAGGTAGAGCTCGTCCCGTTGGTGGTTCGAACCCCTCTACAGTCAACATGCCGAGGTGTCCTTGAGCGAGACACCTAACCCCAAGTTGCTCCACTGGCGCTTCTTAGCAGCCCACTGCTCCTCTGGGATGGGTTAAATGCAGAGAATTGTAATTTCCCCATTGTGGGACTAATAAAGGCTTAATTATTATTATTATTATTATTATTATTATTATTATTATTATTATTATTATTATTATTATTATCTTGTTCCATATTTTACCGTCGTCAGGACCTTCAAGCCTAAAATGCCCATGTTTCCATACAGACAATAGCACAGACAATTCATTTATTTTTGTATTTACGGTCCCGCAACCACAAGGTCGGTGGTTGGAACCCTGGCCTCTACAGTCGACATGCCGAGGTGTCCTTGAGCGAGACACCTAACCCCAAGTTGCTCCACTGGCGCTTCTTAGCAGCCCACTGCTCTTCAGGAATGGGTTAAATGCAGAAGGGACATTTTGTGTATATATATGTATCTTAGTACTGAGAAGACCAATAAAGCTGATATTCATATTCATAGAGGGACTGGAGGGGGGCTGATGTAAAGAATGGTCTGAATTGAAGGTCACTTTCACACCTGTAGCTTGGTTCATGTGGACTAAACCGAGGAAGCAGTGATGCGTTTTTACCTTTTTAGTTGTGGTCCAGTCTGTATGTATGGTCTATATAGACCCCCCCCCCCCCCCCCTTTTTCTCTTGGTAAACACAACATGTATTTTTACGTAGGTGGAGGCAGAATAATAATAAATGTTAACGCTTGCTAGCAAGTTTGGTTGGCTTGTTTTTTTTATTTTATAATGGCTGTAGAAAATACAAGTTTCTCTCACTCTCTGGGAGAGCAGGTTCTACTTGTTAAAGCTAACATTAACCGGCGGTACCGTATTAGCCTGGCAGACTTCTTTGTCGCGAGGAGAGAAGACTGGAGTTCTGGTGAGGACAGATGGCTAGTAAGCTAGTTAGCTTGTCCATTTCCTGAGATTGCTAGTTTGCTTACTAGTCCCCGGAGTGCCAGTCTCCTCTCCTCCAAGCACAGATGGACTGTAGACCCAGCGCTCCTGTTGGGCCGTCGGGCAAATTTTCTGTAACCAGTACAGCGTGAAAGCATGGTGGAATTAGCAAGGTAGCTAGCTAACCAGCAACGCCACATACGGGACAACCTATTTTGGATGGTTTTCTGTCAGTGTTGTATGAAAGCGTGGTGGAACTGGCAAGCTAGCCAAGTAGCCGGATGTCTGCTGGTAACCTTGCTAATTCCACCATGCTTTCATGCTACACTGGATACAGGAAAATAAGCCCGACAGCTGGCCATCTCTTTGGAATTCGTTCTCTCTCTCAACTAGTTAAGACTATGAGCAGCATTTCTCTTTATCCCTCCATTAATTCAGCCCGAGGAGGTTAGCAGAAGGCTAAGCTAGACTATTAGGAACCTTTTCTCTCCATCTTTTAAACTTAAATCCTATGTCCTCACCCCACTCTTTGTCCCTGTCTCTCAAACCCAGTGTACCCTGTGAAGACTGGAGTCAGGAGGATTCCTCTGGATAGAAAGCAGGAGAGAGGGATTAGGCGAACGTCAGCGTGCATATTAAATCAACTCACTGTGGTGCTCCTCTTCTCTCCTCTGTTCTTCTTCCAGATGCTCTCTGTGTGGCTATGTGTGCAGTCATCCCCCGTCCCTCAAATCCCACATGTGGAAGCACGCCGGAGACCAGAATTACAACTACGAGCAAGTTAACAAAGCCATTAACGAGGCCATCTCCCAGAGCAGCCGGTAAATACACGAGCCCACCTCCAGCTCTTTCAGGTTTCATTTCTGTGTTTGCTAATATCTACAGTATGTTCCCTGGCGCTACACTGTATGTAGCTCCTGGAAGACACTTAGTAATCAGTCATTTTCGAGGGCTTTAGAGCTTGAATACAGCTAAAGCAGTAATATGTACTCTAGATGTTGTGATGTTTCAGTGAAAGCCTGAACTCTTAATGCCACCATTTGTAGCCCACAGTACAAAGTAGCCTAGTGCAGCTTTAAATAAATGATGTCATGTCAGTTGTACAGGTCATTAAATATAGAACTTCATTTGCATGCCCTTTTAATGAAAGCAAATTGTTGGATTTCTTTGACATAGGCAATGTTTTTTTTTAATAGGCACCATACATAATTCAATTCAATTCAATTCAGTTTATTTTGTATAGCCCAGAATCACAAATTAGCCTCAGAGGGCTTTACAATCTGTGCACATAATACATTCACTGGTCCAGATTTAGCTAAAAACGAGACAATTATGTACTTGGCTGCCAGGGAGCAAGCCCCTATGACCCCCCCATCACCCCCCCTTTACGCCCCTGTGCCATGTAGCAAACTATAGTAGATGAAGAAAAGAACTTGTAAAATGCATTGATGCAATATGATTTATTTTTGAATGTGAAAGTGTCTCTCCCTCTATAAACTGTTTTTCTTATAACTATTAAGCAAATTGATACTAACAGTTTAACATTGGCAGGCAATTGTTCTCCAGTTTATGGTTTTTCTTTTTTTTCTTTTGAAGAAGAAGAAGAAAAACATGGCATTGAGCCAATTACAAAGGTCGAACTTCATGAGTTCATTCCTCACTGGGCTCATTAGTTCATGTTTTGAAAGATAAAGAATGACACAGCTGTCTTACAAATACACACTTGCATCATAGGGATAATTGATTATGGGCAGCAAGTAACTTTATACATCATAGAGATTTTTAAAATACAAAGCTAGTTCTCAGGCAGTTTGACATTTTCAATGGGCCATCACTACCCAAAAATGTGAATCTTGCTCCCTCTGTTGTTGTATTCTTTTGAGTGATTCCGTGTACATTATTTTTCCCTCAGAGCTCCTCAGAAGTTGTCGGCTGTGCTGGAGTCGGTGGCAGAGCGCCCTGCGGTGGCTCCGCCCTCAAAAGACAAAACAAGAATCCCCATGGAACCACTGCCAACACCCACAAGGACGACGACAGCAGCCGGCCCGGCCGTGGACAGCTCGGCAGGCCTGCTCACGGACCCTTCACAGTGGCCCGGTGAATCCCCGAGCCACCAGGGGAAGGACCCCGCCCATCCCCATCCCCAGAGCCAGCCGCGCACCGGCCAGGCCCCCGCTCCGGGCCCCGGCATGGAATACTGCGTGCTCTTGTTCTGCTGCTGCATCTGCGGCTTTGAGTCCACCAGCAAAGAGCGGCTGATGGAGCACATGAAAGAGCACGAGGGGGACATCATCAGCATCATCCTCAACAAGGAGCAGCAGCAGCAAGCAGAAGCACAGACGGCAGAGTGAGACTGCCCCCCCCCCCCCCTCCCCTCCTTATATTAACACTGACAACTCACAATGAGCTGCTGCTTAAACATTTCACATCTACTCTTCTTTAGTATCGTCATGTGACAGCTTGTCCTCCGGTCCGGTCGGGTTGTGATGTCAAAGGTGTGAGGCTGCGGTTGCTTCTGTTCAAAGCAAAAAAAAAAACCTTGTTAAGGGAAAATGATGAAATAATTTTTCTGAGCGGCATATCCTTTTGAAAGGAATGTTTAAAAGAAATATAAGAAATAAAAAACGTTAGTGTCACATAATTGACATTAAAGAGGCCACAACATTTTGTGGCCGTAGGGAAGTGATTTTCGTTTTCAAGGGACAAGCCCCGAGCTCTAACCCTAGTTTATTTTTCAATACACAGGGACAAGTTCATACCTCAGAAAAACCATACGACCCCTCACCAGAAATGGAAACAAAAAAAATTCACATATTTTCCAGTCTAATTATATAGTTTGACCATAAGGCAGCTCTTTTATTGCTACTGTAATATTTAATGTATTTGATCTGCGACGGCTGTGTCCTAGTTCAGGAGGTACATGTGCAAACTCACAGATGCCTAAAGGCATGTATCACAGCTTGAATATGATTTTAATATTTATCAGTTTTGTTTTTTTTATGCATGTTTCCGTTTATGCCAAGTTAAATCGGCAAATGTTATTAATTATTATTATTATTATTTGCGTCTCTCTCGTATGACTGTGTAATTTGACTCGTTGGATCAGAAAATTAGCGTCTTCAGAGGAGACGGTTCTCGTTCTCAAAAGGAGGAAGTTGGAAGTTGACCAGAGCAAAGTTGATGATTGTAGAGGGACAGAGGTGATGGTTTAATAGTTGACAAAAGGAATGATCAAAAGGGAAGTCTGCGTACGTAGGGCTGTTATTTCAAAATAAAGGTCCCTCGATCCTTTAAAGCAGGAATGTGTTGTATCCAATCTCATGTTTTCACTTGTGATTGTGGTGCTAGGCTCACTTAAAGAGTTGGCATTAAATATATAGTCTGTTCTTTTTTTAGCCCATGCAATTTATCCTGTGTATATAATAACATTTTTTTTTATAATGACCTTTTTGCTCTTTTCTGTCAGTGTTTTTTAAAATACATACTCTAGTGTCAAACGCAAACATGGAATGACTGCTGTCCCAGCTAACACGAACACGCCTGAAATATGAAGACAGGGATGTGAAAGTACAGTTTTTGGCGGCGACACATCTCTTTAAGGTTTATTGGCACACAGTCCTGCCGTGTGCTCTCATGAGATTGACCGGAAGCAGGAGTGTAATATAATGACTGCCGCTCTGATATGGAAACACTCAACTCAGCACAGTGTAATGTGGGTAAATTGGAAACTTCGATCAATGCGGGCTTCGTGTTAACAGTGATGGATGGTCTAGCTGTGTTGGAAGTTATTTTTCACACAGGATGAACGGCAGGAAGTGGCTTTTTTTTTTTTTTTCCTGGAAGGAGAAAAATTCTACCCTAATCTCTCATATGATGCAGAAAACACCTGTTTGACTGTAAAGGAAAGATTACTGAAGCCGACCTGACGATCTAGTCACCCAGATGTTAGATGTTAGGAACAACCAATGTATGTCTCGCTTTTTAAAGGGTTAGCCACCCAAAAAGATGATCACCAAAAAAAAAACCAATCAGTTTAATCAATGCTACATTTAAAATCACCGCTTTACCTTGCTGTCCGACAGTCCTTTCTGATGGGGATGTGAAGCCGTTCTAGCCATCTATGCTCTCTTCAAATTCACATGACTCCATTGACAAAAGCAGTAACTTTACCTTGCAGATCACAGAAAGTTTAAAGCAACAAAGTCCGACAATGCCACAAACTGACCGATCGAGGCAGCAGTATATCAGCAACTCTCATGTTCTGTGCGGTAGGAATGTCTGTTTTTGTAAAGGGAGTCTGGTGGCTTAGAGTAGATAGCAGCTTTAACTGAGAAAAGACTGTGTGACAGCAAAGTAAAGCATGAAACTTCAACTGATTGGGGTGTTTAACTGATGGGTTTATTTTAGTTGTTATACATTTCTTTCACTCATGTCTCCTGTCTGTTTGTCCAAACCCCATCTACTGTAGGTAATGCACTGACTATGGATAAGAAGCTCATTCAACCCTTCTTGAAAAAGCCAAGCTATCCCTTTAATGTCGATTAATTTCAAACATGTCTGGACACGATTGCTGTGATTGGAAACCCGTCAAAACAATGACATTTACAGAGAATTTGTATTTATTCTTTTAAGCCCCATATAATGTATAATGCAAATCCATAATGCACTCATCAGTATGTCATCCACATAGACAAAGGCTGAAGAAATGAAGTATATCCATATTCCATCGATACTCCATCTGACACAGCAGCTTGAAACTGTGTCTAAATGTGTGTGTGTGTGCAGCGTAGTGGGTAAAACAAAATTCAATCTTAACCTAAAAGACCTGGCCTGGGATTTTCATTATCATAGCAGGTAATTATTGTCTGCATTTTTAATTTAAAACTCTACATGGCAAAAATGAGGGCAGTTAGTGAATTGGCCCTTCAGTGCTCGTCCTGTCTGATTGACCAGACGGGCATGTAAATGAGCAGTGAGCAGTTTACAGCCTGACCTGCTGTAACTATCATAGTTGTGACAAAGTTTTCTTTTGCATTGAGGGGTTATCAATATGTCGGGTGCACACCTTTGTTTTACTTTTGATGCAGATAAAGTGCTTTAGAGAATCTGGCTAAACTGTTGGTTTTTCTATAACTTGTGTGATCGTCTTGCCCTGTGGTGCTTTGTGGTGGGTTAGAAAATATATATATATTTTTTCCCCAATATATTTTGTTGTCTTCAACAAATCCCATTAAAAGACCAAAACCAACATCTAATTAGTTCATCTGACAATAATCGCAGCCTCCCTACCTTGTCTATGGCACCAGCACAATTGCATTTAATACGATGAACACATAACTTTTTCATAAATTTTTTAAATAGCGGACATTTCTAATAACAGTTTGAAAATGAAGGTTTTTGTATGACGTTACTGGAACAAGCTCTAAATAGCGCATTTGTTGGGGACTATTTTTAGCGGTGCATTAATCCTCATTTTGGTGTGGTAGTGAGTCTTTCCGGCACCAGTAAGTGAGAACTACTGGACGGTAGTAGGATACATTCTTTGTGGGTGTTGGTCTTTTCATGAGAGTTGTTGGAAGAAAAAAACCTGTATATTCTAGCACTTGTCCTTAATTTGGTGCATACAGTTTTATCATAGGCCAAAGCTACAAAAATAGCATTGCATCCTAGTAGTAATACATTCACTGAACTCTGTAACTGTAAAGCATATGTGTTAATTGTGAATAACACAATAACTTTAATAGCAAACCAAGCACCTCAGTGTCAGCCAGACCTAGATAAATAACATACCCTGTTATACTGAGTTGTGATTACACCATAGTTCTTGATAATATTTCAAGTAAAAAGCAATCATTTCAGATACTTTTTAAATGTTAGCATAACAAGTGAAGACAAAAAACATCTTGCGATTGTGTTGGTGTGAATGTAAGACACAAATTTCAAGAGTGTGGCAGCACAGGCAGCACTTTCAGAGCGTTCGCCACAGTTCCCTTTCCCTCAGTCGGTTTTAATTCACACCACGAGTAAAGAACTCATACTTTGTGCCATATTAGTTTATTTGTAGGCAAATTATTTATTGTGCCTTTTGGTTCGAGGTATCATTTATGTTCAAACTAGAATTATTTTGCCAAAACATCAGCAACATATTTAATTCAATTAATCAAAATTTTTGATTTGGGCACAGATCGGTCAGCCAGTTGTATTGAGGTGAATTATTGTGGATTGTATTACACCTCAGCATGTTTTCCATTGGGGCAAATCCCCATTTTCTTTTTATTCAGTTTTTGGGGACACAGAAACAACAATAAACCAAGTATGTGAAACAGCTCTTTATTTTTTAAATGCTAGCTATTTAACCTATTAATGAGCTCAAATACTTTCCTACTGTTAGTTTGTACATATTGTAGATCAATACTGCAGAACTTTGAAACTGACTTTTTTTTTAAAAATAAAACCTCTATTTTTTAATGATCTTGTAAAAAAAAAAAAGAAAAAAAAACTGGCACAAAAAAATTTGATTAAATTTTGACTCTGGTCTTATTTCTTTTCTGTATATTTAAGAGAGTTTGTTGTTTTAAGAAAAACACAGCAAAATGAGCTGCGTGCATTTTAACCAAAAGAAGGTGGGTATAACAAGATAAAACATGTCTGTCCTAAACAGCCATTTTTTTTTTTTGGGATCATATTCAATTTTGTACTGAGGTTCAACATGGAATTGTTTGAGACAGCAGTGTGACACTTGCTTTATGTTTATTTATTTGTAGAACATCATAGGCAGTATTATGTCACCACTTTGCCATTGTATTTTTGGTAATAAAGACTGAGAAGTAAATGACTGCTTTTTTTCTCTGGTAATGTTTGTGAGATGATGGAATACCTCTGAAGGATGTTGCTGCCAAAATATTTCACTATAAATTGAAAAAAAAAATGAATGTGATATATATGTATATATATTGATGGTATTATGGCATGTCCAATAAATTTGACTCCAGCTCTCATAACACTATGAATTTACACAGAGCAAGACCACATTTAAGAATAGATAAATAGAAATACAGTTGAACACAGATCAGACATGAGGTGTGTAAGGTTCCCCACGCATGCACAACTTGAACACGGAATACTGTTATAAAACTTTATTATATAAGTACAGTGTGAGAAATTAAAACATTCTTCTCCTTGCTATTTCTTTACACATCATTACACAGGAGTGAGGTTAGATTTTATCTTTGGACAAGGTTAAAGTAATCCAGAGAGCATCTCATTGCACTCTCAGTGCGAGACTGTTTGCAAGGTTAGTGTATTGAGGTTAGAGCACAGAAACTCTAGTCAGACAAAGAATATGTGAAAACATTTTACATAATAAAATGGTACAAATTGTCAGTTTTGTGTGATAAAATGGGCCAGTAATTGGGTCCCATCTAGACACCAATGGGCTGTATGGCGTCGTACAACACCTCCTTCCTACCTCCACCAGAACAACCTCTTGGACCCCCACCAGTCCGGGTTCAAGGTGTGTCACTCGTCAGAGACGGCCCTCCTTGCGGTGACAGAGTCGCTTCATGCGGCGAGAGCAAACTCTCTCTCCTCTGTCCTGATTCTCCTGGACCTGTCAGCGGCGTTTGACACGGTGAACCACCAGATCCTCCTCTCCACCCTCGAGGGGATGGGCGTCTCAGGCTCTGCACTCTCCCTGTTTGCATCCTACCTGACAGGCCGATCCTACCAGGTGACATGGAGAGGGGCCGTGTCGGAACCACGCATGCTGACTACGGGGGTCCCACAAGGCTCAGTTCTGGGCCCCCTTCTCTTCTCGCTCTACACAACATCTCTGGGTTCTGTTATTCGCTCGCATGACTTCTCTTACCATTGTTATGCCGATGACACCCAGCTGGTCTTGTCTTTTCCTCCCGGTGACACCCAAGTGGAGGCACGCATTGCTGCGTGCTTGGCTGACATCTCGAAGTGGATGGCGACACACCACCTGAAGCTCAACCTGGACAAAACCGAGCTACTGTTCTCCCGGGGAAGGGCTGCCCGCACCGAGACCTGTCCATCACCATTGATGATGCCGTAGTGATGCCAACTCGGACTGCAAGGAATCTGGGTGTGACCCTGGGCGACCAACTGTCGTTCTCAGCAAACATTGCATCGGTCACACGCTCCTGCCGATTCCTCCTCTACAACATCAGGAGGATTCGCCCCTTCCTCACTGACGAGACGGCGCAGGTGCTCATCCAGGCTCTGGTCATCTCCCGCCTGGACTACTGCAACTCACTACTTGCCGGAGCCCCGGCGTCGGCCATCAGACCTCTGGAGCTTGTCCAGAAAGCTGCAGCACGTCTGGTGTTCAATCGCCCCAAGTTCTCTCACACAACTTCCCTTCTCCGTTCTCTACACTGGCTCCCTGTAAGAGCTCGCATCCAGTTTAAGACTCTGGTGCTAGCCTACAGAGCAGCGAAAGGAACAGCTCCTTCCTATCTCCAGGCCTTGGTCAAGCCCTACACCCCCGCCCGACCACTTCGCTCTGCTGCCTCGGGGCGATTGGTTGCCCCGTCGCTCAGAGGTCCCTGCGGCCGATCCACCCGGTCACAGCTTTTCTCTGTCCTGGCCCCTCAGTGGTGGAATGAACTCCCCACCGACGTCAGGACAGCAGAGTCACTGCCCATCTTTAGGCGCAGACTGAAAACTCACCTCTTCAAGAAGTACTACCCTGAGTCTTCCTCGTAGCATTTATTGCATTCGTATTAGTTGTTGCACTTACTGTATTCGTATCAGTTCGCTGCACTTATTGAATTCGTATTTGTTTACTGCACTTATCCTATTCGTAGTAGTTTGTAGCACTTATTATATTCGTATTGTTAAAATTGTGCCGCGCGAGTGGCTGCCTCTTACAGCAGCTCCTGCTCACCTGTGAGCTTTTTCCTTTAAATTGTGTTTTTTTTGTTACTTTCTGTTACTTTTTTTTTTACTTATTTAATTTTTGTAAACATTTTGCACTATGGCAGCGAGACACGTAGACTTTCACGTGGTCTACCTGCAGTTTCCTGCACTTTTCACCTCCGTGCCCGGAGTCTCAGCCCGCAGCCATGGCCCCCTTTGTTTACAGCAGGGGTCAGCTGTTAGCGCTCCGGGACACGGCGCTGCTGCTGCCGGAGGAGAGACCCGAGGTTCCCCGTGAGCTGAGGAGGAGGAGACGGGGATGCCGTGCTGGGACAGAACGTCGCGCCAGGAGCAGACGTTTCAAACCCGTCCTCCCCTCCATCATCATGGGAAACGTGAGGTCTCTCCCCAACAAGATGGATGAGCTATCAGCACTGACTCGCCATCAGAAGGAATACCGGGAGTGTAGCGTCATGGTGTTCACGGAGACATGGCTCACCGAGATGACTCCGGACACCAACGCTGCACTGGACGGGTTCCGCATCATCCGGGCAGACAGGACAGCGGAGAGCGGTAAGAGGAAGGGAGGAGGTCTGGCAGTGTTTGTGAATGATAGATGGTGTAACTCTGGGCACATCACTGTCAAAGAGCAGACCTGTACAGAGGACATTGAGCTGTTGGCCGTTAGCATGAGGCCGGTATATTTACCGAGGGAATTCTTGCACGTTATCACAATAGCTGCGTATATTCCCCCCTCTGCTAACGGAGAAGCGGCCTGTGACGTCATACACTCGGCGACAAGCAGGCTGCTGACACAACATCCCAATGCCCTCCTCCTCCTCTCTGGTGACTTTAACCATGCCCCTCCGTCCTCCACTCTGCCCACCTTCACCCAGTACATCACCTGCCCCACCAGAGACAACAGAACCCTGGACCTGCTGTATGCCAACACCAAGGAGGCATACACTTCATCTCCCCTCCCTCCCCTGGGAAGATCTGACCACAACCTGGTGCACCTCCGGCCTGTGTACAAACCTCTTGTGCACAGGCAGCCAGCTGTGACCCGCACAGTCAAAAGATGGTCCGATGAAGCCGAGGAGGCTCTTAAGGACTGCTTTGACTCGACTGTGTGGGAAGTGTTCAGTGATGCCCATGGGGAGGACATGCCACATGAGTCTCACAGACAATATTAACTTTTAGGCTGGATGAACAAAATTGTACCCATTTGTTCTACGAGGGTCTCACAGACACAATAACGGACTACATTAACTTTTGTGTGGAGAACACCGTACCCACCAGGACTGTACAGTGTTTTTCCAACAGCAAACCCTGGATCAATCCTGAGATAAAGACCCTCCTCAAGGAGAAGAAGAGGGTCTTTAGATCAGGAAACAAGGAGGAGCTGAGGACTGTGCAGAGGGAGCTGAGGAGGAAGATCAGGGAGGGGAAGAATATCTACAGGACAAAGATGGAGGACCAGCTGCAGCAGAACAACATCAGCGGAGTCTGGAAGAGCCTCAAGGCCATGTCTGGCCACAAGGGGCCCAACCAACAGCCTGTGGGGGACCAACAGTGGGTGAATGATCTGAACTCATTCTTTAACAGATTTGATCAGCCATTCCTCTTCTCCATATACACATCAGACTTCACATACAACTCTGCTACCTGCCACCTGCAAAAGTTCTCTGATGACTCTGCAATCGTCGGCCTCATCTCCGCAGGCGATGAGAGGAATACAGAGAACTGAACCAGGACTTCATAGGATGGTGCCGGCGGAACCGCCTCCAGATCAACTCTGGTAAAACCAAAGAGCTGGTGGTGGACTTCCGCCGGGGAAAACACTGTCCTCCGGAACCAGTGAACATCCAGGGACAGGACATTGAGATTGTGCAATCTTATAAGTACCTGGGTGTTCACTTGAACAATAAACTGGACTGGACTAATCATACAAATTCACTGTATAAAAGGGTCAGAGCAGACTGTATCTGCTGAGGAGACTGAGGTCTTTTGGAGTGCAGGGAGCACTCCTGAAGACCTTTTTCAACTCCGTGGTGGCATCAGCCATCTTTTATGCAGTGGTCTGCTGGAGCAGCAGCATCTCAGCAGCTGACAAGAAGAGACTGAACAAGCTTGTCAGGAAGGCCAGCAGTGTGCTGGGGTGTCCACTGGATACAGTGGAGGTGGTGGGAGACAGGAGGGTGATGGCCAAGCTGTCATCCCTGATGAACAACACCTCTCACCCCATGCAGGACGCCCTGGCAGCTCTGTGCAGCTCCTTCAGCCACCGGCTGCTTCACCCCGGTGTGTGAAGGAGAGGTACCGCAGGTCCTTCCTTCCTGCTGCTGTCAGGCTGCACAACCAACTCTGCTCCCAGCAGACCACATGACCACATGACAATAATAACCTGTGCAATACACTACACTGTGCAATAATAGTTAAGAAAGTTAAAAATAGTTAAAATAGTTGTTGTTTTTTTCTCTGTCTGTAAATATAATATTTCAGTTATTGTTGTTTTTTTCTACTGTTTTTTATTGCTTATTTATAATACTTGTTTTATTTTATTTTTATTTTTTATTTCTTTATTTTTTATTCTTAGCTTGTCTTCTTCTACTATGTCTCTTGTGTGCACTTTACCCTACGCTGTTGTAAGTCTGCAAATTTCCCCGCTGCGGGACTAATAAAGGATTATCTTATCTTATCTTATCTTATCTTATCTTATTAGTCTGTTGCAATTATTGTTCTCGTAGTAATTTGCCTCTGCACTATACTTTTGCTCTGGCTTATGCTTTAAGATGCTTGTTTAAGAAAGGAGATGCACTTATGACTTCTAGTGACTAGTAGTTCTCTTGAATACCTATGTTGAATACACTTCCTGTAAGTCGCTTTGGATAAAAGCGTCTGCTAAATGACTGTAATGTAATGTAATGTAATGTAACAACATACTTAATTCAAACTCAAAAAAACTGCGATGTATGCATTAAATCTGCCTTAAGTACATGTGCTACAATCTTGTCACAACAAAATTAAACTCACCAAGCTGACTGACAATGTAGCAGAGAGGTACTCAGCAGTTGATGTGCAGGTAGTTCCGTTAGCTGCTAGCAGTTAGCCGAACACACCGTCCAAAACATTAAAAGTGAGCAACTGTTTTTTCCCCCACTGTGTCTCTGGGCACAGAGTAGCGGCTTGGGGTCGGTGATGCACTCAGCTGTGTTATCTCTAGCGCCCCCTACCGGCAAGAGGAAGGTTAGGAGCAATGATCTTATAGTCTGCAGGCATTTAATGGCAGTGTAAAAAAGGTTTATTAATTAATTAAAGGTGTTTATAGAAAGTGTGAGAAGTCCTCGAGCATGCAGCAATGACTGGCCACCCAAAACATTATGCAGTTTGCTGCTACCTACCAACATTTTATGTTGACTCTTGCCTAGCTATGTTGTCCTTGTTTTTTGGCTGTTTTTCTGTTTCTGAGTGTGTACTTAAGAACAAAAACGAGGGGCAAATTCCTGATATGTGTACTCATACCTGGCCAATAAAGATGATTATGATTCTTAAGTGTTCCATAACTGGCCATAAGTATTGCCACTCCAAGCAGGGAAAATACCTTTTCTGCATCCAAGGACAAGACTGCACAAGGTTTTGTTCGAGATGAAGTAGAGTCAATGATGTGTGGCAAACGTTGAGTGTGCCCATATCTTTTTCAACCGACTCTTTGGTTACATTTTCTATTCATATATGAAGAATATTAAGTTCAATATGTTCACATAAATGAAGGATGAATTCTCTTTTACCAGCATCAGGTGATGTTATATATTTGATCCTTTAATTTAGAGAGTTGATTTAGACTGTAACAGCAGGTCTCAACCCAAAATTTACTTGAGATTGTGGGGTCAAAAGGTCAAAATGAGTGTGGCACCGCCACAAATGTGAGTCTTAAATATGTGTGCATTAACTATGGAGGGTTTAATGGTAAAAAAAAACAACTTGAAAGGTTAAACCTCGGGTGCACTGTGTCCCTCTCAACAAGTCAACATTGGTCAGGTGTAAGAGGGCGTGACCAAGGGGGGAGGGGCTTGTTTTGGGAGAGAACCGAGGAATATGTTTGCAGCTGTGCAGCCTTCTGGGGAAAATAACCCCAAGTAGCTACTTGTTATGGTGTAACCATGACCAAATGAAGCCACCAGTTAAACCAGTCTGTAATGAGGACCATAAACCAAACATCAGCTGAGTTTGATTCATATATTTGAGGTGTTTTTTTGGCAATGCATTGCTGGTTTTAAATTTTGCTTTTTTTGTTGGATTATTTGGGATTAAGGAAGTCTGTTTTTGAGTTGGACGACCTTCAGTGAACATTCCTTCACTTATTTTTACTTGTTCTATATAGGGTTTTCTTTATATCACAATCGCGTTTCAGATAATAATTGCGTTTCCTCATAGAGCTTTCTTTTGGTGGGGTCGCTTAAGCAGGTCTGAGTACCTCAGTAGCCCTTGAACCTGACTTGTAACTAGCCTTACAATGAAGTTGATTGCTTTACCAGGCTGGCTGTTGATATGAGGCGAACTTACCCAATAGGGAATCAGGTTATTGAGCTGGTGTCCAAAAGGCACGTAGGAGGTCATTAATGAATGGAATGAGTAATAGTAATATTAATAAATGGAAGTGGGCCAGTATCAGCAGTGCAGGGCTTATGGGGAAGTGGGAACAGGGGTGCAGCTGAGCAAGGAAGGTCAGGTTATGAGAAATGGCTGGAACCGAGGGGTTACTGCAGGGCAAGGAGGTTGGTAGGATCTGATAAAACAGGAGGGTTAGTACAAAGCATGGGAATAAAGCAGGCAATGGCCCTGTTTCCATTCACATATTTTTATACGCATTTTTAAATATATTGCAATAGAAAAGCTGTTTGCCAACGGCAAAATTCAACAAAACAAAAAGAGGTAATGTGCTAACTGGATTATGTAAACGGTTTATCCTGTCGGCCTCTTCTTGGACATTACCATAATATGCTTGTCTTCTTCTCTGGACAGCATGAAACATGGCCAATACTAGCTGACATGAAAGAACAATTAAAACTTGCCCAATTGAAACATTTTTCGTAGATAAGTTAGATGTTTCCACTAGGGGCCAGTGTCCTGTTTGCTGTCCGCTTTGTCTTTCAGGAAGGTGATCGTCATCTGATGAGCCACACTTGAGCCTGGTGAGCTTTTCTTTCTGCTCTTTCTCAGCTGACACGGCTGCTGTTTTGTTTACTTTGTTTCATACATTTCCACACATCCACACAGATGAAATTCAGAGAGCCAGCCGACTTGTTTTGTTTGTTGTTAACAACCTCTACTTCTTCTACTCTGGTTAGAAGGTAGCGCTACATGTCTGTCTTTGACAGTTAACAAACTACTCCACGAGTATATTTGCTTCCAAAAAGTTTATGGAAATACGCCTAATTCATATTCATGTTTTTTGCGACATTCAAAATTTCAGAATTTTGTTTCACACCAAAAGGAACAATCAACCTAAGAAGGAGTTAATGTTTTTCAATAAACCAGATTATACATATTCTCTTAGCCCATAGCCCACATACTTCCACATGTCCCCTGGACAATCAAATTACTTTAGAGCAGTACTGTGGGTGCACTTCTTGTTGGATCTTGGGAACGAATCTAGAGAAGGTAGAACCACACTGGAGCAAATGATCACTATTCTTATGCTGTCATTTATTCAGAGCATCTCTGCAAGTCAAATCTTTTTATGTTTTCTTGTTCTTATCTTTACTTATGTAGCTTTTGACTTGCTTTAAATTTAACAACCACCTAATAGGTAGGGGTGTATATTGGCAAGCACCACACGATACAATATATATGGCAATACATGTGTCATGATACGATATATCGCGATAAATATTGCGATATGATACATATTGCAATAAGCTATATATATTTTTAATGAAAATGTAAAAATAGAGCTAAAAATACAACTACTAGTTGTATACCACCTGGATAGTCTAATATGTTCATCACATATTGATAACTCAGCAGACAAATTGCATCAAAACTACTTTAAAAGGTATTTGCATTGCATAGTCACTCAGCAGAGAACACACTGAACTGAAATGCAACTGTTGGGCCTTATGTTTCCGCAACAGCACCGGCGGTCGGGGCGGCGTTATCGGCTGAAATCACCATGTGAGTGCAGTACATAGCATTAGCCATCGTGAGCTAGCCAGTGGGGGCACGTTTACGCGCGCTAACATACACTAAAAGCAGACATAGCCGGCCAGGCTACGTCGACAAGCCAATAGAGGCTAACATTACAACATACACAGAGCCAGAGTGACTTCATTACCTGCTCAGGTAGACATTACTCTACTATATCGTTACATAGATAATAGTTCTTTGCTGCTATATTAATGCTCTGAATCCCGTATATGACAGACTTAAGGTAGCCATTTGGCCTCAGAAAGAGTCAAAAACAAAATGGGGTAATGGCAGGTAATACAAGATGACCAGAGAGGGAGAGACATAACTTAATTTAATAAAAACACAAACTATAAAATCATATTTAGTAAACTCAGAAAAGGAATGTCAGAAGAGACATTTCGAAATCCATAGAGCTATACATCTCTGAATGTATTCAAAGCAAACATGCGTCTTTATATTCTTGCCATTTTTTTTATAATTTAATATGAAATACAATAACTCAAGGTCTGGCGGTGCAACCCGAGCTACTACCTCCAATTACTTCACAAACAGGCACGAACATACACACCCACACAAAAAATGTAATCCCTTTGGCTTTGACGTGAAACCTTGACTGCTCAACCAGAAAAAACATCATCCCAAGTATATTCATTTCTTTTTTTTCCTTAAACCTTTTAAGGGCCCACCATGAAAGAGGAAAAAAAATAAGTAAATGAGAAAACATGAAATGAGAAAGAAAGAATTGAGTATGAATAGTAGGTGGAGATACTCTAAAATCAGTTCAAGGGACAAAGGTCTGCTTGTCGACTTTATGGTTTATTCCAAGATTCCCTTTGCTCCATGAACATTGTTTTGTGTTACAGTGAGTGAGAAAAAGGAAGAGGACTTTGGATCCCACGCTAGCAAAAGGGGACGCCAATTGGGCACACTGGGAGAGCCGAGCGTTATCTTTAATGGGCCATCTTCCTGCAGTCCCTTGCTCTCCCTCGCTTGGGATGATGAGACTTAGAGAAATGAAAGAAGGGAGGAGGGAATTAAGGTCAAATTCAGACTGGATGTAAGTGTGCCCACGAGGAAATGATCCAAGACCTAAAGGGGACAGAGTCTGAGAGTAGGGCCATTAAACAATCAGTTTTCTTCTCCAGTAATCCTTCTTTCTGGCAAGAGTCAAGCCAATTTATTTTACTAAATCTCTTTTGACAATCTCCAGGTCTTTCATGTCATGCCCTCTCAAATACACGCTCTCCTTTCCATCTGAACGCCCAGAGCATTCTCCCACTTGACCTGTTTGCTGTCTCGAGGGTGCTCGTCAAGGCCGGCGTCTGATTTCTCTTTGTAGTAGGGAGGGTTGCGTTTCCATGGATGTGTAGAAGTAAGTGAGAATCGGCAAACTTATGGGATAATTCACAGACCAAAATGTCTGCAGTGTCCCAGAGGACTATTTATTTAATAGAAAGTCGTTCCAATGTAAGCTGTCCACAGTAAGGTACCCTTTCTGGAATGGTACATTTTCAAATGTAATATTTTCGAGTTATGGGGAATGCCATTCACCTCCATTGAATTGGAAAAAGACAAATACCGATAGAAGAAAGGATACATTCATATATATTGTAAATTGGTTGAACTGAGCCGTTGAAATAATCATTATGTCTCCTACCACAGCAGAATGCATCAACATAGTGTACCAGGACGGCCTTTTATGATAGTTCTTACAAATTAACCCGCGAACAATGGCTACTGTCAATTGATAGCTTTTTTATTTATTTTTTATTGCAGGAATTCTGGTGTCTTCATCCATGTTCTTATACTTAATTTCATTTAATCACACTACCAACCTACTCTGTTAGGCAACGCACCAAGGTAATGGAACAATGGAGATTTTTTTTTGATTTTAACATTTAGAAACATCTTACTGTTGTGACATAAGAAAAAGGTTTGGCAACCATTGATATAATGTAGCTACTTAAAGGGCAGGTCCGATATTTAATTATATTATTTGTAGTTTTTTTTTATTCTGTAGCTTCCCAAGTGGTGCTCTGTATGCATTCAGATCCAAACATTCACATTTTTGTCGAAGTACATATATTTTAGCGGCAACATGCTAATTTTCCAAGGCCTTCTAAAAAGAATGTTGCATGTGACTAGACGTACTTTCATTTTGATGACACTGCTACATATACAGTAAATGCAGTGTATTACCTACACTGTATATACGGTGCTGTCAACACTGGTGCAGGACAGGTGCAACGGCACAGAAGCCACCAGACTCTATGCACAAGAACATTCATTTTACCTCGCAGAACACGAGAGTATACGTACAAGCCCACTTAAAAAAATCCGAAACTCATATTATTTAGCAAAGCTAACATTGACTCAGCTAGGGCTAGCGTTTACGTTATTCATTTAAAGTGGTACTCCTAAGATTAAGTTCTGCATTCATGAAGTTAAAAAAGATTGGTAAAAATGTCTGCTGCTGGCTGAAATATATATATATATATTTGTTCAATGAAGCTGTATCCTACACTTTGCATAATGCAACAGACTTTTGTCCTTCTAACTCTATCCCCCATATTTTAATTTAGGCTTTCCACACTCCACACACTTTGCTTTCATACATAAATCCAGACAAAAGTAAGATTAGATGAGTCTTTATTTATTTAGATTATTATTATTATTATTATTATTATTATTATTATTATTATTATTTATTATTACTATTTATTATCATTATCATTAACATTATCAATATCATTATCATTATCATTAACATTATCATTATCATTATCATTATCATTATCATTATCATTATCATTATCATTAACATCATTATCATTATCATTAACATTATCATTATCATTATCATTATTAGTAGTAGTCAGCAGGATTCTCCGGTATGTGCCCCCAGGCATCTTGGATCTGTAAAAATGCAGGTTAGACTTAATTTGAGAAATGTTGTGTTATTATATACATAAAATTATTTGTATAATCAAATGTATATTTAGGGATGAGTAGGTGTGTCGTGGATTATCTGAGCCAGGGATGGCTGCGTAGCTGCTCCAAGGTGGCTCGTCTGTTGGGGTCTTGGTCCATGCACATCTGCAAGAAGTCGTGGCAGTCTGGAAAGCAAGAGAGAAAAAGAGGGAACAGGAGATCAGAGATTTAAGTGTCAGCTCATATATCCTTTAGAAAAATTGGTTTGTGTCTGTTGTCTTAATTTTGGAGTGGTGGTTTAATTTAACATTGGCTCATTTGAAACCAGCTATTTTGTCTCCTAACATCTAAAAATCTCTGCAGATAAAGATATCTGAACCGCTAGATACCACTAAAAGTGCAAAGACATTGTAGTGTATCGCAGTATTAAGTATCGCCTTTTTTCATTTCAATTAACTGACACACGTGTGTTTGTGTATCTTACCTATGGACAGACTGGAGTTGACTTTAACTCCCTTCTTGAATAAATCTATTGTTTCAAAGCAATCCTTATGCATCAGGTCGTACAACAGGGCCCCCAGCTGCCATACTGTTGTTGGTCTGGCCTTGTATTCTCCGTTTGTGTACCATTCTGGAGGTGCTTTTGCGAAGGTACCTAAAAATACACAGCGTAAGACACAAAGAAGGAGGGAGTCAGTCTGAGATAATCAGAAATAGAAGAACAAAGACATAGAGAGGAGAAGCCTGTTGTTTAAATATCAGGAGCAGAGGTCAGATATCATACCGATGTACTTATGGTAATATCCCTTTCTAACGAGGGCACCGCAGCCAAAGTCAATCACACGGACGCGGGGGACGTTGGATCTGGTTTCGACGAGGGTGTTCTCTAACTTGATGTCCCTGTGAAAGACTCCATTTGTGTGCATCTCGATGGCAGCATCCACCATCTGCTTCAGGATGTCCTGTGACGGAAGAAAACAGAGGAGTGAATATATCGGGGTTGATCAGTCAGACAATGTGTGTTAGCTGCTATGATGGCGTAGCATCAGTACCTTAGCCTCATCTTCTGCCAGGTTGCCTCCTTTGGCCTTGCGGTACTTGTAGAGATCCATGGAGGGGTGTGGTCTTTCTATCACCAGGATGAGTTCCTCTTCCAGATCATAGCATTCCAGGAGGGAGATGGCTGCAGATTTTCCAGGTGATCCAGTTCCACCTGCTGCTTTCACCATGAGGGCCACTTCATGGATGACCTTCAACACATTTCCATTCTGGACCTAAAGGATATACAGAGACAAAAAAATGCATACCACTGTTTACCACCGAAAATGAGGAAGAAAACTCCATGAAAAGCTTTGCACTGAGATTAAAAACATGTTTCAGAAGATCATGCTTATTTTCAACAGTTGGTATTTGAACAACACATTTAATATCTTACCACTTCAGTGTAGAGGATCTTTTCTTTTATAATGTGTTTTATAGCGACCTGAAAGACAGAAACACCAGTGTTTTACTTTGCTTTCTAAGGATGCAGTGAAATCTAAATTGTGTGTGTGAGTGAGTATTAAAGACTTACTGGTTCCATGTCTTTGGTTTTGTAGCCTTCCATTACGGCTCCGAAGCCCCTTTGCCGATCTGAGAAAGCTCAATGTACTTGGCTTCAAATTCAGCTGCAAACAAACAGAGAGATGACATGTATTTGTATAAAACTGTTGGACTTTAATTGTAAATCAGGACTAAGCTGACTTTATTTCACATGATCAGTTTACCTCGGCTGGTTTTCACTGAGAAGTCATACATGTCGTACGTTGCATCCTCATCAGTAGATGAACTTTCTCTGCTGTCGATGACAAACTCGTCTGAGTTACTGTCAGTTGGCACACTGCTGCTCCTGATCTTTTTATTGGGGCTTTCTTCAGCAGCGTCAGCTTTCCGCTTGCTCCCCTTCGTGCTGAAGTAGTCTGATATTAAACTGTAGGGCACACTAGCATTGGTAACACCATCAGCCCTCAGCTTTTTCTTGGAAGATCCTTCATCAGTGCTGGCCTTCCTTTTGCTCCTTTGATCCTTGGCATCCTCCACCAGGTTGTAGCTTGGTTTGGTGTTGGAGTTGTTGTCTAAAATGTGAGCGTGTGATAAGAGAGAATTAAATACATTTCTGCTACGCTAAATGTATTTTTTAAAAGCAGTTATGTTTTCTAGATCTTTCTCCAAACTGTGATTCCTTATGAATTACTGGATAGTTTAACCATCTAGGTCTTTACCATATATTAACTTGAAACCCCATAACAAGGGAAAATCACAAAAATTGCTCTCAGTTCGCAAACCTATTCAAACTAGGGCAAGGGGTGCATCAGACACTGCTTTTTAGTTAGGAAACCATTGCCCTGGATCCCCAAAACTGACTGTTATAACTTGTGATACCAAGTTAGAGTTGGTGCCCAACCCACCTTTTAGCCAGGATTTCACACTCACCTTGATTTTCTCCAAGGGCCAGAGAGTGAAGCGTCTCACACTCCTGTGTATCTTTACAGTCCATGATGATCAAGTGACGATCAAATTAATTAATTTGAGAAAATGCGTTACTTATTAGTTAGCACGTGTCTTTCTCCTGTGTCTTTCTCCTGTGTCTTTCTCCCGTGTCTTTCTGAGTTAGACTGACTGATCAGAGGTAAAGAACTCTGAGTGTTGTTGTGACCCGGTGTTCCATAGAATGTCATCTAGACAGCCTCACGGAATGCAGTTGTGACCCGGTGTTCCGCCCAGTGACATCACAATATTGTCAAATGATGCAGAACATAACAATTCTTAATATACAGTTAAACAATAATATTGAATACAATATAATAAATAAATACAAATTATAGTTAGATATTGTCAATGCAAGTGACCAAGCACAGCAATGGTCCTTCTTATATACTGTACTGTTCTATGAATCCTACACAGAGAGCTCTTGGGGGAACTGACCAATTGACAACCCTAACTTTTTTTTTTTTACAGTTATTGTTGCATTAATGCTTCTTTGTGTTAACATATATTTTACTCTGCCATACACACTTACTGCATGGATACAAGGGGGCATCAGGGCTCAGTGTTTTTCAGGGTGGCTGATCAACAAGCTCAGAGAACAGAAAACATATAAATATGTCTACAATCTACAGCATCCAAAGCAGCAGGCCTGCAATAAATTATAATTATATGCAGTTGTGTTTGAATCAGAGTCATAACTTTGGTCAGTTTAAACCTGTGTTTTATTACTTAAGATTTAAAGAGGCTTTTAGTTTTGTATACACATTCAACTGTTAATTAATTTATCTTCACCCGTCAGTTGTTTTGTGGAATTATTCAATCTAAATATATCATAAATTAAGAGCACATTTTCATTCTGTCTGTTATCTTGGTTTATATACATAAATTAATCAGACCAGACTTCATAGAAGTCCCCTTGGTAATTATTAGTCCTTATGAGTAAATATTCAAAGGAGGGAACGTCTTGTCATAAAAAACGGGCTTTGTCTGATTATTCCAATAGCGGTCAAAAAATCTTGAAACTTTTTGTTTGGATTTTTCTTTTGGTACGAGAGCCCTGTTTCCAATAAGTAACAACTGGAGACATTCTGGCAATGCGTTCACAATCTTCAAAAATGTATATATGGCCTTTAAAAAAATGAAATAAATAACCATTTGATTGATTACCTTTATAGAAGATGTATTTTGTACACTTAGGCTTGTGCATGCACACGTAGATTTTATTTGGAAATTAATGAAATAACCATTACAGTTTTATTGTACAGAGATGAATGCCTCTACATCGTTCAGTGAGTGGCACACCAGCTATTAAGTTTTGTTAACAAATATGGTAGCCATTGGTATTAAAGAATGGATTTAGTCTTACAACAGAAAGGTCAATAACGTGCCAAAAGGAAAGGTTGCCCTCAAGTACCCAATAGAGAGGTGTAGGAATGAGTCCTAAAAAACAGCTTTTTTTGCACTAAGGGTTACCTCGTCTTGAAGTCAATGGTTGTTTTGAATGGGTTTTTGGTTGGATGCCTGAAATAAAGTCTGTGGTTAACACAAGCTTAAGACATTTAAACATTTTGTTCTAGGATATAAAATAAGTCAGTAGATACCCCTTTTGTGAATTTTGAAGATTCTTTAAAAAGGTGGTTTCTAACGGTGGCTAAATGAGACTACAAAACCTCATCACACCGACCAGTCTGCCTACAAAGCCTTGTTGTGTATATATACACTCCTGCGACAGTGGTGTCGTTAGTTTATATCCTTTTAGTTTTTCTTTAACTTCTGGTGATTGCATTTAGGCTACAAAATTCATGACTTTCAATTGTGAAGATTATCTCGCTGAACAAATTGTTTGAGTATCATTAACTTGTGTTTGCCTCCTAGTTTTTTTTCCTGCACTAATCTAAAATCCAATGGAAACATCCCATTGGCTTTTTGTTGAGGGAACCAGTGCAATGCTAACTTCTGGGGTTGGCCTACAAAAATACGTCATCCCTGCACCATATTAGGAGTTGGCTGTGGCTCAATTGGTAGAGCAAGGATGAGAGAAATGCAGAGGTCAAATGGCGATTGTAATAAACCATAAAGAGACATTTTACCCTAAAATATATATTTTTAATCATACCTGTAGTGCTATTTATCAGTGCAGATTGTTTTGCTGTGAGTTGCTGAGATGTAGGCCTTAGAGATGTTCGCCGCTCTCCAATATAATGGAACTATATGGCACACAGCTTGTGTTGTTCAAAGCAGCAAAAAAACAACAACATTTGAATAACTTGGCAGCAATGTCTCTTTTGTGAATTCACAACCAGATTCCTCAAGATACTCTACAGGCCTTGTTGTATGAGCAGTGTCATGTAGTAAAATTGGGTCATCATTTCTGGAAAGAGGCATTGCTGTTGAGTTTTTCATTTATTTTTGTCATTATGGTGAAAGGAAAAATGAGAATTTTTTGGGCTGAACCTTCCCTTTACTTTTTCAGTACCTGATGAATGGTTGAAGTCCTCAAATGTAAGTAAAAGCCATGTTCAGAGCAGGAATGTTGAGGTTATAATTAGCCTTTATTTGTTACACAGCTTGTGCATGAGACAAAGATACAACCATAGGAAAATGTCATCTGAAGGGAAAGAATATTGTTATTATCAATTAAATATGCATATGTTGTTAAACAAAAAGAGATGGAGTCCGTGTCCTCCTCCTTCGAAATGACTGACAGACTGCCACTATACCCCTATAATAGTGCTGACAGTGTTTGATACTTTAATTTCGGACTCTTTTTATCCATCTCCTCTTTTCTTTTCATTAAAAATGCATCAGCTGTAATTTGATGCTTTTGACCCAGATCCCCCAGGACCCCAATGCATTGGTATTAAAAACTAATACTTAGAAAGCACTTACAAGCAATTTAACCAGAAAACAATGACGTGAAGTCAATTGGAACAAACTGATTGGCAAAGTCATGAAAAATTGGAATGGAAGAATAAAGCACATGTGACATATGACAACAGCTATACTTTTATTAGGGTAAAAATGAAGTAGCACACTCTTTTTTTTTCCAAGTATATCCTCTGTGTTGGTCACCCTTAATGACTAATCCTATGTAACTAATCCAACATTTCATGTCGGCTTTACTTCAATGAAAATACAAAACATTTCTATTAAGCAGCTTTATTACTGTTCCCATTACTATTTACAGTTACATCCATGCACACATTCTTGGGTTATACGATACTTGATATTCATTCTGACTTGTCTTTTTCTTTAATAATAGAATTCCTGATTCAAGTTTGTTCTCTTTGTCCTTTATTTTTCTTTCCTGCCTCACTAGATATCCTCCAGTACAGCATGTAAACGCAATACAAGCACACCTGGTGTCTCCTCTCCTGTATACACCCTAACACACACACACACACACACACACACACACACACACACACACACACACGGGACACCTGTCTCTCATGCAGAACTCCTGCCTTTCACAAAAGCTTTTATTTTGAAGGCACGCTCTCTCGTGTTCCGGTATTGTCCCTTTGCGGTATGATGACACTGAAGCTGACCGATGAGAGGAAAATGAAGGAGCGAGGGAGATAGAGAGACGGCGAGAAGCTGTGGGAGAGAGAGAGAGAGAGAGAGAGAGAGAGAGAGAGAGAGAGAGAGAGAGAGAGAGAAAAGGGGGTGGAGGTGGAGGTGGAGGAGAGCCGTCGGACCATCCTACCAGCCGCTGCTGTGGAGGAGGGTGAGGCATATATTCGTCTTTGTTGCTGTCAAGACATAAAGAGAAACCTGGCGTCCATAACAGTAGCGCACGCAGGCCTGTCCCCCCCCCCCATCACCCCCATCACCCCCCCAGTGCGTCCGCGAGTCCGTGCGTCAGTGGAGCAAAACACTCTCTCTCCATCCGGCGCGTTGTTTCATCTTTGGCTCGCGCCTCAGTGGGTGCACGCGCCGTTTGTGTGTTGAGGACACGTGTGTGTGTGTGTGTGTGTGTGTGTCATCACTGTGCATGCGTTAATCATATCTGTCTGTGTGTGTGTGTGTGTGTGTGTGTACTCAGACTACACCCCCCCCCCCAGTCTGTCTGGCTGTAGTGTGACGACATGACAGCCCTGCGTCAGAGGAAGGGCAGCAAGGGGAAAGAGCCCCCCCCCCCCTGGGTGGTGCAGAGTTCCAGTCCCAGCAGTCCAACTGTTGCACCGACCACCATCCGGAGAAGATCCTGCACGGTGAGTGCAAGCCCACTGAGGGGGGGGGGTCTGGTGGGTTTTATTGTTTTATTGTTTTATTATCATGCACTCTTCTAGGTTGCAGCCTGCGGCCCCCTCAACATTCTGTGCACCTGAAAGCGCCCCCCCCCAAGACACACACCTGTCATGTTAAAATGCTTCCATCATAAATGTGTTGTACTCAGATCCAGAAGTGTCTTGAAAGTTGCATTCTCTCTACTGACCAGCAGGGGGCGACTCCTCTGGTTGTATCAAAGTCTATGAGAAAATGACTCTACTTCTCTCTTGATTTATTCCCTCAGTAAACATTGTGAACACGAGTTTATGGTCTCGACCTCTAGTTTCAAGTCTTCTTCAATACATCATGATGTTCATTTAGTAAATATGCCATAAATAGACCATAAAGCAGAGTATGCTGTAGGGCGGGGCTACACAGTGATTGACTGGTTGCTGCAGCTTCCAGAGTCGCAATATGGTAACTTGCGTTCATTGATTGCGAAAAAAACAACATGTACTCCACTCCAACGTACTCCAAGATGGCGACGGCGCAGTTGTCGAACTCAAGGCTTCAAAAACGGCAGTCCACAAACCAATGTGCGACGTCCCGATGGCTGCATCCACTTGTTATATACAGTCTATGGCTTTACTATTTTGGTCAGTTTTCATAAGAACAAAGAGGTGCAACACTGGAAACGCCCTCTAGGAGGCACTGAAAATGTGCACGGTTATCCTCATCATGAACCGATGTGGTGCCCCCACCCTCTTCCATACGACGGCCGGCTTTTCACTCCGATCGCAGTGCTGCCGTGACAGAAACATTTTTGCTTTCTGAAATTGTCGGACTGTTTAGGCGTAACCCCGGCCCTGAGCCAGCTTCCACAATACCAGGACCCTGAAACAGAAGCAGCTAAATGGAATTGAGCCTTCATTCGTTTCAATCTTTTCACCTTAGCTTTTCCTACTGTGTCATCTACAAAGTGTCCTCTGTGCAAAAGCCCTGTATGGAAGTCATGAATCATGCAACTTACTGACACGCTTATGTCCCTGCAGGTGATTGGTCATGGGGGGCAATAATCTGGACGTCGGTGGGCTGGTCTGTGTCTGTCGGTCTGGGCCTGCTGTGCTGCATCTACATGGCCACGCTGCATGAGAACGACCTGTGGTTCTCCAACATTAAGGTAAAGGCTCTACACGGTCACTATCTTTAGCTCAAGTCATTTTTTCCCCCTGAACACGTTTCTGCGTAAATTCTACATATCAATGATTTAAACTTAATTTATAATCATCTTGAGTAATCAGTGCATAGTTTTTAATATAACCAATACAGTCAATTAAATCTAAATATATTTTTTTCTAAGGATAAACAAACTCAAGCATTGATGAAGAACTCTTCACTCTATTTTAGATGTTGCTAACATTATCTTTAATTTCATGCACAGCTAAAACAACTCAAACTAAAACACATCTCTGTGTTGTATGTTAAACCAATCCATAAACATGGACAATGTAGAATTTTAAGAAACGGGGGCAAAAAATAATCAACAAAATAAACGGCATCTGAATTCATATATACATATACACTGACAAAACAGTCACCATAAGTATGGGTCAAATGGTATAATGTTGGAAGCTTGAATGAAAAATAAATCAGAAATATAATTCTTTTTTAAATTCTTTATTCTTTTATACATAGATATTTATACATAAAACCACTCAATTAAAGCCCAAAGAGCAATATAGAATGGGCTTAAAATAGGAGTTTAAATATAACAGCTGTGTACAATTTCACACTTTGTGCGTAAACGTGTGCATGGAGAAAATATTCAATAAAGAAGTCTGAAACTGGAACAGGTCATTTGCTCTCTAGCAACCAGAATTCAAACTTCAACACTTTTACTTTTAGGTGCGTTGGCCAAACCACGAACATTTAAGCAAACCAAAGTTGAGTTAAGCTTTTAAGCGGTTGAAAAACTATTAGTTCTCAATTTCAAATTCTTTATTAAAAGAAATAATCATAAATAAGCCATAATCTTTTTATAGGTCACAATTGTTTCCCCTGGCGGTCTTGGGACAGAGTCAAAATCAATACTTACTTTACAGACTTGGCGCTTTCAAATGTGTAATTGTCGAGCTCTGCTGTAGATAAACATTGTGTAGCACTGAGAGTGTCGGCCTACTTAAAAGTCTCATTTCACGCCAGAAGTTTGCTCTTGAGGGACCAGACTTAGTTTGACAGCTGTGAAGCATCCAGTTCCAAGGGAAGTTTTTTTTGGGAATACCTCAAATGTATACTTCTGCTGCCTGAGATGATCGAGATTCAGCGCGTAGCTCGAGCCAATGAGGACGGAGCCGGCCTTGGATATACCTCCAAGCCCTGTGACGACTACCACGTCCTCGGTAACAAGTCTGATGTCCTTTGAGCTGTCACTTGTGGAAGCTCCAGTCTTTTTGATCGCAGTAATTGCCACTATTGGCTGTTCAATTTTCCTCCAAGTTGTCAGTGTGTCCTGCCACATGAATTTGTAATCGGTGTCGTAGAGCGAAACTGTCAAAAAGAAATATGGTAGGCATATCACATCACCAGAAGATACATTTTTAATAAAGGGCCTCTGTGTCAGCCGTGTCGATGTACGGGTGGGTGACAAATTAAAGCAACATCTCTAGTTTATTTAGAGCCCCTGTTCACCGTTACGGTCTCAAAGGGCTTGACAGCCCACAGTTTATAGAAAACAAAACTGACCTGAACCTTCATAAAAACCAGAAAGGGTCAGAAACCCTATTGGAAGTTTCTTCATTTCCTGGATCAGTTTCCCTGTTTCTTCTTTGTCAGTGACCAAGGAGCTTTTCCAGCGACTAGTTTTGCTGTTTTTAATCCGGAACCGAGCCATTAAAGGGCAGTTAACCAGTTATGGTGGTTGAGCAGTTAAGTCAGTGAAGAAACATTGACCATTTCCAGTCCAGTGTGCTGTTTTTCCCCCAGTGCAGTGATCAGACACAGCCAAAAAATGAACTTCAGCTGACATGACAGTTAAGGTGGTCTAATGGTGGATTTAAGTACAGAAAAGATCCCACGTCTTGTAAAATCCTAGATTAGTGTCATGTTGTGTTGCATTCAGGGGCCTATAATCTGCTGTAGCTTTATGCTGCTGATGTTTTTTCATGAACGTGTTGACTAGATGGAACAAGTGTTAGTTTTGGAACAGACAGTTTTAAGTAAATGGGGTCTAGTCCACAATTAGAGGAGCAAACAAACATTACATTAAGTCTAGTTAGGCAGCAGAGATCACTCTTTGAAGAAGGATGTTTTTTTGAAATAACTGAGACTCTGTAATATTTGCCCTTTGAATAGATAGATTTAAATTGCCAGACTTTTTTTTTTAAGGGGAATTTTGTGACTTTATCTTTATACCAGAAGGAGTAAATGATGTGTTGCTGTTTTATCTGTTTGTTAATGTTAAAAAATATTTATGGCGAATTATGATGTGCTGGCTTGTTACAATTCTTGTTTCTACTGATGTACCATAATGCATGTGTAGATGTCTCAGTGGTTTAGTAAGAACCGTTGACTGTTTATAAGATATGTACGTTGTCGTCGTGACGGATTTGAAGCCTCGAGTTCGGCACCTTGGATTTCGGCCGTTGCCATCTTTTTTATTTGCAACCATTGAACGGAAGTGACCATATTTGGACTGAAGAGGAGTGACGTAGAGATGCCGTATCTGGTAGTGGTAGCAGCCTGTCAATCACAAGGTAGCCCCGCCCTAAAGCATACCCTGCTTTATGGTGTATTTGACTTTAAAAGCACTACAATTTACTAAATGAACATCATGCTGTATTGAAGAGGACTTGAATCTAAAGATTGAGACCATAAACTCATGTTTACAATGTTTACTGAGGTAATAAATCAAGAGAGAAGTTGGGTCATTTTCTCAGAGACTTCTGATACAATAAGACGTCTTTTTGCAACCAGAAGAGTCGCCCCCTGCTGGCCAGTAGACAGAATGCAAGTCTTAAGGTGCTTCCACATCGGCTTCACTTTTCAGAACTTTAGATTGCCGTCTGGTTAAAAACTTACTGTCTATATGTGTCACTGACAATATGACACCAACTATTTGAGTTTGTGCCAGCCCTGGGAATGTTGAAAACACACGGACCCTTTTAATGTCTTTATGCAGCAGTTGTTAGGAAGCAGCAGAGATGGCCAGAGTGATGGAGGACTCCAGTATTTTGACACTTTTATATAAAGGTCATCTGAGGATTTGACATCCATGTGTAAGATTCATCAAGCACATCACAGATGTTGGTATTTACAGATGGAAAATGTCTCTCCACGCACATTTTTTGCTCATCTTCAGAGGAATCGAGCTCCAACACAAGTGCCGATCAGACACATCCCCTCATCCAGTGTTCTCCGTTAAAAACACGTCGTAAACACGTCATGCCCGAAACTTTGTTTTTCCATGAGCTGCAGCGGATTGATTCTGAGCCTTTTTAATGGAAGCCCTGAAACGCCAAAACAACTGCTGGTTACACAGACCTTTTTTAGAGTCTGTTCCGTGTGTTATGGCAACAGAACATCTGCCAGATATGATGTCATTTTTTTTAAATCCCTCTTTCCGAAGCTTCACCGTCACTGTGGTTCAGTCCGAGATACACAGAGCAGGCTTCTATCTATCCGGTTGACACGGCAGAGCAGATCGCCCTGTCAGAGTCCTAACTGGGGCAACATGTAAATGAAAAGTGTTCTTCTACATCTTTTTGTTTGGCCCAATTTAGCGGTGCAGTAATAGTCATTTGTTGAGGTAGATGAAGGAGTATTTCGGGGAAGGGAATGCAGGTCACATGGCGTGGCTTGGTTTATATTCATGTTGTGTGGTTAGCAGGCCTGTACTGAATTTAAGATTATATTTTGATTTTCAAATTAAGCTGTGCATCTTATCATGTTCTATGACTTCATCACCCTAAAAAAACAAAAAAAATCAACAACAAAATCCTTAATGTCATCTGTTTTCGTGTAATTTGTTAAAATATTGCAGCACGCACCTCCTCTGCTCTCTGTGTCGGAGCTGAGCTTCTCCAACGACGCACACACATAGTCACAGGTTTTTTGGTTTTTTCTTTTTTCTTTTGGACTGTTTTTGAACCTGTACCGAAAAAACCTTACCTTCACTTCACTTGTCTCTCCTCCGCTCCGCTCCGTGTTTATGTGGGAGAGGCTAAGCCCCCGCACTCTGTGAAACTCCAGAGCAGAGGGTATTAATGATCGTGTCAGATTTTAGCAGCGGCACTCGGCTCCACCGCCGCAGAATGAATGTAGGGGGAACACTGATTAGTGCAGCCTGATCTGTATCTGCAACTCTGCAGAAGTACAGGGTTTAAACAGAATAAATAAACATGCAAAAAAAGGTTTGCATGTTTGATCAAAACTAGTGACCCTAGCAGAGTTCCATCTCAGCATATTGGTTCAGATTTTGTGGAAACATTATCCTAAACAGGGGATGGACTTTCCATTTTGAGCAGGACAGAAGAGAGATTGGGGAGACAGACCCTCCTAAAAAAATCTACGACTATGAGAATTCGTCTCATCTGTCGGCAGTAACTCACAGCACCAGAAAGGTGCTTCATCTGTTTCTCATGCAAATTGGCGGCTCGTCTTGACCCACATAGAGGCATTCTTCACAGGATCATCCGTGAGCTTCTGTCGCAGAGAGACGGAGCAGCGCGTCAAAGTTAATTGAGCGAATTCTGTACGGACTCAGTTTTGTGGTCCTGTGCGTGTTTTTTGGGGGTTTTTCTTCTGTCCGGATGTTCGTGAAGGGAAGAGGCAGACAGATGCTTTCATTCATAATAAATGCAAGTCACTTTACAGGCCTGGCGAACATTTCCCTGAAATGTTCCCACATAAGTGGGCTCCTGGCTGACATCATCGCACATTGCACGCATGTGTGTGTGTGTGTGTGTGTGTGTGTGTGTGTGTGTGTGTGTGTGTGTGTGTGTGAGTGTGAGTGTGTGTGTGTGTCTAGTGTTTCCTTCTGGTAATGCTATCAGAGACTCTGTCTTAGACTACTTTCACACAGAGACGGTTAAATTTGAAAATGCTGTTTACATGTGAAAATAGTGCGGGCGAATACATATACTGCTGTAGTGTACACTTAAACTTATACTTTAATGACTTAGATCCTTCACTTCTGTGTGTGTGTGTGTGTGTGTGTGTGTGTGTGTGTGTGTGTGTGTGTGTGTGTGTGTGTGTGTGTGTGTGTGTGTATATACACATATATAATATACACATATGAACACATGGAACTAAAGCTGTTATTTTGCTATCTTCAAAGCCATCGGACGGGAACCGCGGGGTGGTGGTCGACGGGGTGTACCGCCTCCACCCACCAGTCGGCAGCAGAGCGTGCGTCGACATCCGGCGTAATCACCGGGATGCAACACACCCGGCCGGGAGAGGGAGAGCCGGCTTAAAAGACGGTCACGGACACACACCAGGGAAGAGAGATGGAGAAGGAGCTACAACCAGAGAGATCGAGAGAAGAGAGACAACGGACGAATCGAGAGAAGAGAGACTACGGACGAATCGAGAGGAGAGAGACCCGCGGAGACCCCCGCCGATAGTGTTTACGTACCCTGTAACGTGTGTGAATAAACGCCGACTACGGCTTACCTTGGACCCTGAGTTTGGTGATTTCCGTGTGCGACCGAAACATCCGCAACCCGGGTTGCCACATATGGTGGAGAAGGCGGGCAGCTCGGCGCCACTACCTCACACGGTAACGTACCCACTCAAAAAAATCCAGCATGCAGAACCCTGACGGCGCCGCCGCTCCCACGGGGGCTCAGAGACAACAAATCCTGGCGCAGGCGGCCGCGTCACAGCGGGAGACGGCGGAAAGTCTCGCGCTGCTCCGCGAAGCGGTGGTCCGACTCACGCAGCTTGCCGTCCGCGACACGCCCCCAGCCGCGCCGACAGCCGCTCCGACCAGCCGGCTCACTAAGCTCGGACCGGATGACGATGTCGAGGCGTACCTGGAGGTATTTGAGAGGACCGCCCGGAGGGAGAGCTGGCCGGCTGAACAGTGGGCCCACATCATCTCGCCCTTCCTCACCGGACCCGCACAACAGGCAAGCCAGGATTTACCACCCGAGGACGCCGACCAATATCCGGTGCTCAAGCAGGCCATAATGGCCTACTACGGGCACAACCTCGCCGCCCGCGCCCAACGATTCCACGACTGGCGGTTCGACATCCATGGAGCGGTGCGGACCCAGATCGCCCAGCATGGTCGGCTAGTGAGGAGGTGGCTGGCCACGGGTGAGGGACCCTGCCCGGTGGATCGGGTACTCATCGACAACACCGTCCGCCAGCTGCCGGCCGACGCCCGGAGGGTCCTAGCCCACCACCATCCCGAGACGGTAGACGACCTGATCCGGCAATTGGAGAACTGGCAGGTGGCCCAGCAACTCAGCGCCAGTCCCCGGACCAACCTGCGGCCGACCGAGACCCGACGAGACCGGAGGGGGCCCCTGACGGCGTCGCGGACACCACCCCGGAGCCGCCGGTCGTGTCCCGGGAGGCTCGAGACACGAGACGGTGCTACGCCTGCGGTCAGCCGGGACATCTGGCACGAGACTGTCCCGGGGACAGAGACGTGTCAATGCCATCGGCCTATGCGGTCGGAGGCACGCACCGGCCCTGTATGCTGGCCACCTGTTGGACACAGGGGGTAGCCGGGTCCCCGACTGTTCCAGCACGGGTTATGACCCAGGACACACAGGCCCTCCTGGACACGGGTAGTGCAGTGACCCTCCTTCGTCCCGAACTAGCTGGGGGAAGGGGGGAGCCTATGGAGGTGGCCTGTGTACACGGGGATACCCGGACCTACGAGTCTTGCCATGTGGTTATCCGGACCCCCTACGGGGTGTTCACGGCCCGGGCGGGGATCGTACCCCACCTACCGGTACCCCTCCTCATCGGGAGGGATTGCCCGATTTTCCACAGACTCTGGGATCCGGAGCGGGAAAATCGGGCCAGGAGAGGGCCGGCTCCCCGAGCAGGGAGGAAGGCGCGGCCGGCGTATGGTGCCACCCGGATTCCGGCGACCCAGGAGGAGGCATCGGCAGAGGACACCGGGCCGGAAGGGGACGGACCCTCGCCACCGGGGACACCAACCCACTCGGGAGGCGGCGCTTCTGGACCACCGCGGCCCGGACCCGACACCTCGGATACCCTGACGGCGCCAGACCTGAACGACCCACCCGAGGACGCCGAGAGTTCCCCTCTCACCGAGTTTTCGGACTTCCTGCCGGAGGGGGGGGTAGGAACCTCTCGACCGGGTCAGTTCGCTAGCGCCCAGCTGCAGGACGACGCCCTCAAGCACGCCTGGAGCCATGTCCTCGCACACGACGGACAGCCCCGGACTCGGTGAGTTGCCTACCACACCCACACTTTAGCACCAGGGGGCCCTACTATACCGGGTGGTGGAACGGACGGGGCGGTGACCGAACAATTAGTGATCCCTCGACCATATGTCAGCAAGGTGCTGTATATGGCCCACACGCACCTCCTGGGAGCCCACTTGGGCATGGACAAAACCCGGGATCGGGTCTTGGCGAGGTTTTACTGGCCGGGGTGAAAAGGGACGTAGAGCGCTACTGCCAAACGTGCCCGGTGTGTCAGCGGGTAGCTCCTCGCCCCTCGGCTAGGAATCCGCTCATCCCCATGCCCATCATAGAGACGCCCTTTGATAGGATAGCTCTGGACATTGTGGGACCCCTCCCCAAGACCAGCAGGGGACACCGGTACATCCTGGTGTTGGTGGACTATGCAACCCGGTACCCAGAAGCCTTACCCCTGCGCGCGGCCACGGCTAAGGCGGTAGCGAGAGAGCTTATGCTTCTGTTTAGCCGGGTGGGGATAGCACGGGAAGTACTGACGGACCAGGGGTCGTGCTTTATGTCTCGGGTCCTAAAAGAACTGCTTAGACTTCTCCAGGTCAAACAGCTCCGGACATCGGTGTATCACCCCCAGACGGACGGCCTGGTGGAACGATTTAACAAAACTCTAAAACAGATGCTGAAGAAGGCCATGGACACAGACGGGAAGAACTGGGACCAGCTGTTGCCCCATGTTCTGTTCGCGGTGCGGGAGGTACCCCAGGCCTCTACGGGCTTCTCCCCGTTCGAGCTCCTGTACGGGAGGAGGCCTCGAGGAATCCTGGACCTCGCCAAGGAGACCTGGGAGAGCCAACCGTCACCCCACCGCACCGTGGTGGAGCACGTGGAACAGGTGAGGGACCGCATGGCCCAGGTCTGGCCCATCGTCCGGGAACATCTCGGGCGTGCCCAGCAGGCCCAGGCGAGGGTTTACAATCGGGGAGCCCAGCTACGCGTCTTCCGGCCTGGGGAGATGGTGCTGGTCCTGGTCCCGACGGCGGAGTGCAAGTTCTTGGCCAAATGGCAGGGGCCGTACGAGGTGGTCGAGAGAGTGGAGAGGTAAACTACCGAGTGCGGCAACCCGGGAGGCGTAAGCCTACCCAACTCTACCATGTGAACATTTTGAAGCAGTGGAAGGAGGGGGGGGGGATCCGCCCGGTCCGGCACCCATGGGGTTGGTGGCTCGACGAGGGGTTCCGGTGGTTCCGGTAGGAGAGGACCTCAGCCCAGACCAGAAGCAAGACCTCGCTGACCTGGTCCTGCAACACCAGGACGTCTTCTCCGAGCTCCCGGGTCGGACCTCGGTGATCCAGCACGACATCCGGACGGCACCGGGAGTAAAGGTGAGAGTTCCGCCCTACAGAGTCCCGGAGGCCAGACGGGCGGCGATCCAGGAGGAGGTGGCCCGGATGCTGCAGCTGCACGTCATCGAGGAGTCCCGCAGCGCCTGGTCTAGTCCAGTCGTCCTCGTGCCCAAACCTGACGGGAGCTACAGGTTCTGTAACGACTTCCGGCGGCTGAACGAGGTCTCCGACTTCGACGCCTATCCCATGCCCAGGGTGGACGACCTGATCGAGCGACTGGGGCCTGCCCGGTATCTCACCACCCTGGACTTGACCAAGGGTTATTGGCAAGTGCCCTTGACCAAGTCCGCCAGGGAGAAGACGGCGTTCGCGACACCGGGGGGGTCTGTTCCAGTACACCGTTCTCCCCTTCGGGGTCCACGGAGCCCCAGCCACCTTCCAACGGATGATGGACCAGGTCCTGCGGCCGCACCAGGCCTACGCCGCCGCATACATAGACGACATCATCATCCACAGCGACAGCTGGGATGTCCACATCCAACAGCTGAGGGCCGTACTAGGCGAGTTACGGAAGGCGGGTCTCACCGCCAAACCGGCCAAGTGTCGCCTCGGCTTGGAGGAGACGGCCTACCTGGGCTTTCAGGTGGGTCGGGGAAACGTCAGGCCCCAGGAGAGCAAGGTGGCTGCCATCCGGGACTGGCCACGACCGACCTCCAAGAAGCAGGTAAAGTCGTTCTTAGGGCTGGTCGGGTACTACCAGCGGTTCATACCCGGCTTCGCCACCCTGGCCAGCCCTATGAACGACCTGACCCGAAAGACACTACCCGATCGGATCCAGTGGACGGAGGCGGCCGAGAAGGCCTTCGAGTCGCTTCAGGGAGCCTTGTGCTCCGAACCGGTACTCATAACCCCAGACTTTACTTCCCCCCTCATAGTGCACACCGACGCCTCGGAGGTGGGCCTGGGGGGAGTCCTGTCCCAGGTCCGAGCGGGGGAGGAGCACCCCGTCACCTACATCAGCCGGAAGCTCCTTCCCAACGAGAGGAATTACTCGACCGTCGAGAAAGAGGCCCTGGCCATTAAATGGTCACTCACTAAACTCCGGTACTATCTCCTAGGTCGGGAGTTCACCCTGGTCACCGATCACGCCCCGCTGAAATGGATGGCCGGCGCGAAGGACTCCAACGCCAGGGTGACGCGGTGGTTCCTGGCCCTCCAGGACTTTCGTTTCAAGGTGGACCACCGACCTGGCAAGGAGCACGCGAACGCTGACGCCTTGTCACGCCGGGATGCCCTGCCTGGGCTGGACTCCCGGGGACCGGAGGCCTCATCTAACGGGGAAGGGATGTGATAACCCGCTCCCCACCCGGGGGAACCGCGGGGTGGTGGTCGACGGGGTGTACCGCCTCCACCCACCAGCCGGCAGCAGAGCGTGCGTCGACATCCGGCGTAATCACCGGGATGCAACACACCCGGCCGGGAGAGGGGAGAGCCGGCTTAAAAGACGGTCACGGACACACACCAGGGAAGAGAGATGGAGAAGGAGCTACAACCAGAGAGATCGAGAGAAGAGAGACAACGGACGAATCCAGAGAAGAGAGACTACGGACGAATCGAGAGGAGAGAGACCCGCGGAGACCCCCGCCGATAGTGTTTACGTACCCTGTAACGTGTGTGAATAAACGCCGACTACGGCTTACCTTGGACCCTGAGTTTGGTGATTTCCGTGTGCG